>NW_026907964.1:0-300000 GCF_033978785.1 Entelurus aequoreus | reverse complement strand
CGGACTTGATTCAGCAGCACAATTCTGGTGCTGTAGTTGTAGGAGATGTCTCAAAACGTCATCAGGAGTCCCTACAAAACCTAAAAATGGCATAAAATGCTTTTTTTGGGAAAACTTTTTTTTTACAAAAAAAAATTCAAAAAACGGACTTGTTTGAGCAGCACAATTCTGGTGCTGTAGTTGTAGGAGATGTCTCAAAACGTCATCAGGAGTCCCGACTAAACCCGCAAATGTAAGAAAATGTAAGAAAATGCATTTTTTAAGAAAAACATTTTTTGCTAAAATGTCGTAAGGGGGGACCCTGTCGTAAAAATGCCAAAAAACGGACTTGATTCAGCAGCACAATTCTGGTGCTGTAGTTGTAGGAGATGTCTTAAAACGTCATCAGGAGTCCCTACAAAACCTAAAAATGGCATAAAATGCTTTTTTTGGGAAAACTTTTTTTTTACAAAAAAAAATTCAAAAAACGGACTTGTTTGAGCAGCACAATTCTGGTGCTGTAGTTGTAGGAGATGTCTCAAAACGTCATCAGGAGTCCCGACTAAACCCGTAAATGTAAGAAAATGTAAGAAAATGCATTTTTTAAGAAAAACATTTTTTGCTAAAATGTCGTAAGGGGGGACCCTGTCGTAAAAATGCCAAAAAACGGACTTGATTCAGCAGCACAATTCTGGTGCTGTAGTTGTAGGAGATGTCTCAAAACGTCATCAGGAGTCCCTACAAAACCTAAAAATGGCATAAAATGCTTTTTTTGGGAAAACTTTTTTTTTACAAAAAAAATTTCAAAAAACAGACTTGCTTCAGCAGCACAATTCTGGTGCTGTAGTTGTAGGAGATGTCTCAAAACGTCATCAGGAGTCCCGACTAAACCAGTAAATGTAAGAAAATGTAAGAAAATGCATTTTTTAAGAAAAACATTTTTTGCTAAAATGTCGTAAGGGGGGACCCTGTCGTAAAAATGCCAAAAAACGGACTTGATTCAGCAGCACAATTCTGGTGCTGTAGTTGTAGGAGATGTCTCAAAACGTCATCAGGAGTCCCTACAAAACCTAAAAATGGCATAAAATGCTTTTTTTGGGAAAACTTTTTTTTTACAAAAAAAATTTCAAAAAACAGACTTGCTTCAGCAGCACAATTCTGGTGCTGTAGTTGTAGGAGATGTCTCAAAACGTCATCAGGAGTCCCGACTAAACCCGTAAATGTAAGAAAATGTAAGAAAATGCATTTTTTAAGAAAAACATTTTTTGCTAAAATGTCGTAAGGGGGGACCCTGTCGTAAAAATGCCAAAAAACGGACTTGCTTCAGCAGTACAATTCTGGTGCTGTAGTTGTAGGAGATGTTTCAAAACGTCATCAGGAGTCCCTACAAAACCTAAAAATGGCATAAAATGCTTTTTTTGGGAAAACTTTTTTTTTACAAAAAAAAATTCAAAAAACGGACTTGTTTGAGCAGCACAATTCTGGTGCTGTAGTTGTAGGAGATGTCTCAAAACGTTATCAGGAGTCCCGACTAAACCCGTAAATGTAAGAAAATGTAAGAAAATGCATTTTTTAAGAAAAACATTTTTTGCTAAAATGTCGTAAGGGGGGACCCTGTCGTAAAAATGCCAAAAAACGGACTTGCTTCGGCAGTACAATTCTGGTGCTGTAGTTGTAGGAGATGTCTCAAAACGTCATCAGGAGTCCCTACAAAACCTAAAAATGGCATAAAATGCTTTTTTTGGGAAAACTTTTTTTTTACCAAAAAAAATTCGAAAAACGGACTTGTTTGAGCAGCACAATTCTGGTGCTGTAGTTGTAGGAGATGTCTCAAAACGTCATCAGGAGTCCCGACTAAACCCGAAAATGTAAGAAAATGCATTTTTTAAGAAAAACATTTTTTGCTAAAATGTCGTAAGGGGGGACCCTGTCGTAAAAATGCCAAAAAACGGACTTGATTCAGCAGCACAATTCTGGTGCTGTAGTTGTAGGAGATGTCTCAAAACGTCATCAGGAGTCCCTACAAAACCTAAAAATGGCATAAAATGCTTTTTTTGGGAAAACTTTTCTTTTACAAAAAAAAATTCAAAAAACGGACTTGTTTGAGCAGCACAATTCTGGTGCTGTAGTTGTAGGAGATGTCTCAAAACGTCATCAGGAGTCCCGACTAAACCCGTAAATGTAAGAAAATGTGTGAAAATGCATTTTTTAAGAAAAACATTTTTTGCTAAAATGTCGTAAGGGGGGACCCTGTCGTAAAAATGCCAAAAAACGGACTTGTTTGAGCAGCACAATTCTGGTGCTGTAGTTGTAGGAGATGTCTCAAAACGTCATCAGGAGTCCCGACTAAACCCGTAAATGTAAGAAAATGTAAGAAAATGCATTTTTTAAGAAAAACATTTTTTGCTAAAATGTCGTAAGGGGGGACCCTGTCGTAAAAATGCCAAAAAACGGACTTGCTTCGGCAGTACAATTCTGGTGCTGTAGTTGTAGGAGATGTCTCAAAACGTCATCAGGAGTCCCTACAAAACCTAAAAATGGCATAAAATGATTTTTTTGGGAAAACTTTTTTTTTACAAAAAAAAATTCAAAAAACGGACTTGTTTGAGCAGCACAATTCTGGTGCTGTAGTTGTAGGAGATGTCTCAAAACGTCATCAGGAGTCCCGACTAAACCCGTAAATGTAAGAAAATGTAAGAAAATGCATTTTTTAAGAAAAACATTTTTTGCTAAAATGTCGTAAGGGGGGACCCTGTCGTAAAAATGCCAAAAAACGGACTTGCTTCGGCAGTACAATTCTGGTGCTGTAGTTGTAGGAGATGTCTCAAAACGTCATCAGGAGTCCCTACAAAACCTAAAAATGGCATAAAATGCTTTTTTTGGGAAATTTTTTTTTTTACAAAAAAAAATTCAAAAAACGGACTTGTTTGAGCAGCACAATTCTGGTGCTGTAGTTGTAGGAGATGTCTCAAAACGTCATCAGGAGTCCCGACTAAACCCGTAAATGTAAGAAAATGTAAGAAAATGCATTTTTTAAGAAAAACATTTTTTGCTAAAATGTCGTAAGGGGGACCCTGTCGTAAAAATTCCAAAAAACGGACTTGATTCAGCAGCACAATTCTGGTGCTGTAGTTGTAGGAGATGTCTCAAAACGTCATCAGGAGTCCCGACTAAACCCGTAAATGTAAGAAAATGTAAGAAAATGCATTTTTTAAGAAAAACATTTTTTGCTAAAATGTCGTAAGGGGGGACCCTGTCGTTGCCAAAATGCCAAAAAACGGACTTGCTTCGGCAGTACAATTCTGGTGCTGTAGTTGTAGGAGATGTCTCAAAACGTCATCAGGAGTCCCTACAAAACCTAAAAATGGCATAAAATGCTTTTTTTGGGAAAACTTTTTTTTTACAAAAAAAATTTCAAAAAACGGACTTGTTTGAGCAGCACAATTCTGGTGCTGTAGTTGTAGGAGATGTCTCAAAACGTCATCAGGAGTCCCGACTAAACCCGTAAATGTAAGAAAATGCATTTTTTAAGAAAAACATTTTTTGCTAAAATGTCGTAAGGGGGGATCCTGTCGTAAAAATGCCAAAAAACGGACTTGCTTCAGCAGTACAATTCTGGTGCTGTAGTTGTAGGAGATGTCTCAAAACGTCACCAGGAGTCCCTACAAAACCTAAAAATGGCATAAAATGCTTTTTTTGGGAAAACTTTTTTTTTACAAAAAAAATTTCAAAAAACGGACTTGTTTGAGCAGCACAATTCTGGTGCTGTAGTTGTAGGAGATGTCTCAAAACGTCATCAGGAGTCCCGACTAAACCCGTAAATGTAAGAAAATGTAAGAAAATGCATTTTTTAAGAAAAACATTTTTTGCTAAAATGTCGTAAGGGGGGACCCTGTCGTAAAAATTCAAAAAAACGGACTTGATTCAGCAGCACAATTCTGGTGCTGTAGTTGTAGGAGATGTCTCAAAACGTCATCAGGAGTCCCTACAAAACCTAAAAATGGCATAAAATGCTTTTTTTAGGAAAACTTTTTTTTTACAAAAAAAATTTCAAAAAACGGACTTGCTTCAGCAGCACAATTCTGGTGCTGTAGTTGTAGGAGATGTCTCAAAACGTCATCAGGAGTCCCGACTAAACCCGTAAATGTAAGAAAATGTAAGAAAATGCATTTTTTAAGAAAAACATTTTTTGCTAAAATGTCGTAAGGGGGGACCCTGTCGTAAAAATTCCAAAAAACGGACTTGATTCAGCAGCACAATTCTGGTGCTGTAGTTGTAGGAGATGTCTCAAAACGTCATCAGGAGTCCCTACAAAACCTAAAAATGGCATAAAATGCTTTTTTTGGGAAAACTTTTTTTTTACAAAAAAATTTTCAAAAAACGGACTTGCTTCAGCAGCACAATTCTGGTGCTGTAGTTGTAGGAGATGTCTCAAAACGTCATCAGGAGTCCCGACTAAACCCGTAAATGTAAGAAAATGTAAGAAAATGCATTTTTTAAGAAAAACATTTTTTGCTAAAATGTCGTAAGGGGGGACCCTGTCGTAAAAATTCCAAAAAACGGACTTGATTCAGCAGCACAATTCTGGTGCTGTAGTTGTAGGAGATGTCTCAAAACGTCATCAGGAGTCCCTACAAAACCTAAAAATGGCATAAAATGCTTTTTTTGGGAAAACTTTTTTTTTACAAAAAAAATTTCAAAAAACAGACTTGCTTCAGCAGCACAATTCTGATGCTGTAGTTGTAGGAGATGTCTCAAAACGTCATCAGGAGTCCCGACTAAACCCGTAAATGTAAGAAAATGTAAGAAAATGCATTTTTTAAGAAAAACATTTTTTGCTAAAATGTCGTAAGGGGGGACCCTGTCGTAAAAATGCCAAAAAACGGACTTGCTTCAGCAGTACAATTCTGGTGCTGTAGTTGTAGGAGATGTCTCAAAACGTCATCAGGAGTCCCTACAAAACCTAAAAATGGCATAAAATGCTTTTTTTGGGAAAACTTTTTTTTTACAAAAAAAAATTCAAAAAACGGACTTGTTTGAGCAGCACAATTCTGGTGCTGTAGTTGTAGGAGATGTCTCAAAACGTCATCAGGAGTCCCGACTAAACCCGTAAATGTAAGAAAATGTAAGAAAAGGCATTTTTTAAGAAAAACATTTTTTGCTAAAATGTCGTAAGGGGGGACCCTGTCGTAAAAATGCCAAAAAACGGACTTGCTTCGGCAGTACAATTCTGGTGCTGTAGTTGTAGGAGATGTCTCAAAACGTCATCAGGAGTCCCTACAAAACCTAAAAATGGCATAAAATGCTTTTTTTGGGAAAACTTTTTTTTTACAAAAAAAAATTCAAAAAACGGACTTGTTTGAGCAGCACAATTCTGGTGCTGTAGTTGTAGGAGATGTCTCAAAACGTCATCAGGAGTCCCGACTAAACCCGTAAATGTAAGAAAATGTAAGAAAATGCATTTTTTAAGAAAAACATTTTTTGCTAAAATGTCGTAAGGGGGGACCCTGTCGTAAAAATGCCAAAAAACGGACTTGATTCAGCAGCACAATTCTGGTGCTGTAGTTGTAGGAGATGTCTCAAAACGTCATCAGGAGTCCCGACTAAACCCGTAAATGTAAGAAAATGTAAGAAAATGCATTTTTTAAGAAAAACATTTTTTGCTAAAATGTCGTAAGGGGGGACCCTGTCGTAAAAATTCCAAAAAACGGACTTGATTCAGCAGCACAATTCTGGTGCTGTAGTTGTAGGAGATGTCTCAAAACGTCATCAGGAGTCCCGACTAAACCCGTAAATGTAAGAAAATGTAAGAAAATGCATTTTTTAAGAAAAACATTTTTTGCTAAAATGTCGTAAGGGGGGACCCTGTCGTAAAAATGCCAAAAAACGGACTTGCTTCGGCAGTACAATTCTGGTGCTGTAGTTGTAGGAGATGTCTCAAAACGTCATCAGGAGTCCCTACAAAACCTAAAAATGGCATAAAATGCTTTTTTTGGGAAAACTTTTTTTTTACAAAAAAAATTTCAAAAAACGGACTTGCTTCAGCAGCACAATTCTGGTGCTGTAGTTGTAGGAGATGTCTCAAAACGTCATCAGGAGTCCCGACTAAACCCGTAAATGTAAGAAAATGCATTTTTTAAGAAAAACATTTTTTGCTAAAATGTCGTAAGGGGGGACCCTGTCGTAAAAATTCCAAAAAACGGACTTGATTCAGCAGCACAATTCTGGTGCTGTAGTTGTAGGAGATGTCTTAAAACGTCATCAGGAGTCCCTACAAAACCTAAAAATGGCATAAAATGCTTTTTTTGGGAAAACTTTTTTTTTACAAAAAAAAATTCAAAAAACGGACTTGTTTGAGCAGCACAATTCTGGTGCTGTAGTTGTAGGAGATGTCTCAAAACGTCATCAGGAGTCCCGACTAAACCCGTAAATGTAAGAAAATGTAAGAAAATGCATTTTTTAAGAAAAACATTTTTTGCTAAAATGTCGTAAGGGGGGACCCTGTCGTAAAAATGCCAAAAAACGGACTTGATTCAGCAGCACAATTCTGGTGCTGTAGTTGTAGGAGATGTCTCAAAACGTCATCAGGAGTCCCGACTAAACCCGTAAATGTAAGAAAATGTAAGAAAATGCATTTTTTAAGAAAAACATTTTTTGCTAAAATGTCGTAAGGGGGGACCCTGTCGTAAAAATGCCAAAAAACGGACTTGCTTCAGCAGTACAATTCTGGTGCTGTAGTTGTAGGAGATGTCTTAAAACGTCATCAGGAGTCCCTACAAAACCTAAAAATGGCATAAAATGCTTTTTTTGGGAAAACTTTTTTTTTACAAAAAAAAATTCAAAAAACGGACTTGTTTGAGCAGCACAATTCTGGTGCTGTAGTTGTAGGAGATGTCTCAAAACGTCATCAGGAGTCCCGACTAAACCCGTAAATGTAAGAAAATGTAAGAAAATGCATTTTTTAAGAAAAACATTTTTTGCTAAAATGTCGTAAGGGGGGACCCTGTCGTAAAAATGCCAAAAAACGGACTTGCTTCGGCAGTACAATTCTGGTGCTGTAGTTGTAGGAGATGTCTCAAAACGTCATCAGGAGTCCCTACAAAACCTAAAAATGGCATAAAATGCTTTTTTTGGGAAAACTTTTTTTTTACAAAAAAAATTTCAAAAAACGGACTTGTTTGAGCAGCACAATTCTGGTGCTGTAGTTGTAGGAGATGTCTCAAAACGTCATCAGGAGTCCCTACAAAACCTAAAAATGGCATAAAATGCTTTTTTTGGGAAAACTTTTTTTTTACAAAAAAAAATTCAAAAAACAGACTTGCTTCAGCAGCACAATTCTGGTGCTGTAGTTGTAGGAGATGTCTCAAAACGTCATCAGGAGTCCCGACTAAACCCGTAAATGTAAGAAAATGTAAGAAAATGCATTTTTTAAGAAAAACATTTTCTGCTAAAATGTCGTAAGGGGGGACCCTGTCGTAAAAATGCCAAAAAACGGACTTGCTTCAGCAGTACAATTCTGGTGCTGTAGTTGTAGGAGATGTCTCAAAACGTCATCAGGAGTCCCTACAAAACCTAAAAATGGCATAAAATGCTTTTTTTGGGAAAACTTTTTTTTTACAAAAAAAAATTCAAAAAACGGACTTGTTTGAGCAGCACAATTCTGGTGCTGTAGTTGTAGGAGATGTCTCAAAACGTCATCAGGAGTCCCGACTAAACCCGTAAATGTAAGAAAATGTAAGAAAATGCATTTTTTAAGAAAAACATTTTTTGCTAAAATGTCGTAAGGGGGGACCCTGTCGTAAAAATGCCAAAAAACGGACTTGATTCAGCAGCACAATTCTGGTGCTGTAGTTGTAGGAGATGTCTCAAAACGTCATCAGGAGTCCCTACAAAACCTAAAAATGGCATAAAATGCTTTTTTTGGGAAAACTTTTTTTTTACAAAAAAAATTTCAAAAAACAGACTTGCTTCAGCAGCACAATTCTGGTGCTGTAGTTGTAGGAGATGTCTCAAAACGTCATCAGGAGTCCCGACTAAACCAGTAAATGTAAGAAAATGTAAGAAAATGCATTTTTTAAGAAAAACATTTTTTGCTAAAATGTCGTAAGGGGGGACCCTGTCGTAAAAATGCCAAAAAACGGACTTGATTCAGCAGCACAATTCTGGTGCTGTAGTTGTAGGAGATGTCTCAAAACGTCATCAGGAGTCCCTACAAAACCTAAAAATGGCATAAAATGCTTTTTTTGGGAAAACTTTTTTTTTACAAAAAAAATTTCAAAAAACAGACTTGCTTCAGCAGCACAATTCTGGTGCTGTAGTTGTAGGAGATGTCTCAAAACGTCATCAGGAGTCCCGACTAAACCCGTAAATGTAAGAAAATGTAAGAAAATGCATTTTTTAAGAAAAACATTTTTTGCTAAAATGTCGTAAGGGGGGACCCTGTCGTAAAAATGCCAAAAAACGGACTTGCTTCAGCAGTACAATTCTGGTGCTGTAGTTGTAGGAGATGTTTCAAAACGTCATCAGGAGTCCCTACAAAACCTAAAAATGGCATAAAATGCTTTTTTTGGGAAAACTTTTTTTTTACAAAAAAAAATTCAAAAAACGGACTTGTTTGAGCAGCACAATTCTGGTGCTGTAGTTGTAGGAGATGTCTCAAAACGTTATCAGGAGTCCCGACTAAACCCGTAAATGTAAGAAAATGTAAGAAAATGCATTTTTTAAGAAAAACATTTTTTGCTAAAATGTCGTAAGGGGGGACCCTGTCGTAAAAATGCCAAAAAACGGACTTGCTTCGGCAGTACAATTCTGGTGCTGTAGTTGTAGGAGATGTCTCAAAACGTCATCAGGAGTCCCTACAAAACCTAAAAATGGCATAAAATGCTTTTTTTGGGAAAACTTTTTTTTTACCAAAAAAAATTCGAAAAACGGACTTGTTTGAGCAGCACAATTCTGGTGCTGTAGTTGTAGGAGATGTCTCAAAACGTCATCAGGAGTCCCGACTAAACCCGAAAATGTAAGAAAATGCATTTTTTAAGAAAAACATTTTTTGCTAAAATGTCGTAAGGGGGGACCCTGTCGTAAAAATGCCAAAAAACGGACTTGATTCAGCAGCACAATTCTGGTGCTGTAGTTGTAGGAGATGTCTCAAAACGTCATCAGGAGTCCCTACAAAACCTAAAAATGGCATAAAATGCTTTTTTTGGGAAAACTTTTCTTTTACAAAAAAATTTTCAAAAAACAGACTTGCTTCAGCAGCACAATTCTGGTGCTGTAGTTGTAGGAGATGTCTCAAAACGTCATCAGGAGTCCCGACTAAACCCGTAAATGTAAGAAAATGTAAGAAAATGCATTTTTTAAGAAAAACATTTTTTGCTAAAATGTCGTAAGGGGGGACCCTGTCGTAAAAATTCCAAAAAACGGACTTGATTCAGCAGCACAATTCTGGTGCTGTAGTTGTAGGAGATGTCTTAAAACGTCATCAGGAGTCCCTACAAAACCTAAAAATGGCATAAAATGCTTTTTTTGGGAAAACTTTTTTTTTACAAAAAAAAATTCAAAAAACGGACTTGTTTGAGCAGCACAATTCTGGTGCTGTAGTTGTAGGAGATGTCTCAAAACGTCATCAGGAGTCCCGACTAAACCCGTAAATGTAAGAAAATGTGTGAAAATGCATTTTTTAAGAAAAACATTTTTTGCTAAAATGTCGTAAGGGGGGACCCTGTCGTAAAAATGCCAAAAAACGGACTTGTTTGAGCAGCACAATTCTGGTGCTGTAGTTGTAGGAGATGTCTCAAAACGTCATCAGGAGTCCCGACTAAACCCGTAAATGTAAGAAAATGTAAGAAAATGCATTTTTTAAGAAAAACATTTTTTGCTAAAATGTCGTAAGGGGGGACCCTGTCGTAAAAATGCCAAAAAACGGACTTGCTTCGGCAGTACAATTCTGGTGCTGTAGTTGTAGGAGATGTCTCAAAACGTCATCAGGAGTCCCTACAAAACCTAAAAATGGCATAAAATGCTTTTTTTGGGAAAACTTTTTTTTTACAAAAAAAAATTCAAAAAACGGACTTGTTTGAGCAGCACAATTCTGGTGCTGTAGTTGTAGGAGATGTCTCAAAACGTCATCAGGAGTCCCGACTAAACCCGTAAATGTAAGAAAATGTAAGAAAATGCATTTTTTAAGAAAAACATTTTTTGCTAAAATGTCGTAAGGGGGGACCCTGTCGTAAAAATGCCAAAAAACGGACTTGCTTCGGCAGTACAATTCTGGTGCTGTAGTTGTAGGAGATGTCTCAAAACGTCATCAGGAGTCCCTACAAAACCTAAAAATGGCATAAAATGCTTTTTTTGGGAAATTTTTTTTTTTACAAAAAAAAATTCAAAAAACGGACTTGTTTGAGCAGCACAATTCTGGTGCTGTAGTTGTAGGAGATGTCTCAAAACGTCATCAGGAGTCCCGACTAAACCCGTAAATGTAAGAAAATGTAAGAAAATGCATTTTTTAAGAAAAACATTTTTTGCTAAAATGTCGTAAGGGGGGATCCTGTCGTAAAAATGCCAAAAAACGGACTTGCTTCAGCAGTACAATTCTGGTGCTGTAGTTGTAGGAGATGTCTCAAAACGTCACCAGGAGTCCCTACAAAACCTAAAAATGGCATAAAATGCTTTTTTTGGGAAAACTTTTCTTTTACAAAAAAAATTTCAAAAAACGGACTTGCTTCAGCAGCACAATTCTGGTGCTGTAGTTGTAGGAGATGTCTCAAAACGTCATCAGGAGTCCCGACTAAACCCGTAAATGTAAGAAAATGTAAGAAAATGCATTTTTTAAGAAAAACATTTTTTGCTAAAATGTCGTAAGGGGGGACCCTGTCGTAAAAATTCCAAAAAACGGACTTGATTCAGCAGCACAATTCTGGTGCTGTAGTTGTAGGAGATGTCTCAAAACGTCATCAGGAGTCCCTACAAAACCTAAAAATGGCATAAAATGCTTTTTTTGGGAAAACTTTTTTTTTACAAAAAATTTTTCAAAAAACGGACTTGCTTCAGCAGCACAATTCTGGTGCTGTAGTTGTAGGAGATGTCTCAAAACGTCATCAGGAGTCCCGACTAAACCCGTAAATGTAAGAAAATGTAAGAAAATGCATTTTTTAAGAAAAACATTTTTTGCTAAAATGTCGTAAGGGGGGACCCTGTCGTAAAAATTCCAAAAAACGGACTTGATTCAGCAGCACAATTCTGGTGCTGTAGTTGTAGGAGATGTCTTAAAACGTCATCAGGAGTCCCTACAAAACCTAAAAATGGCATAAAATGCTTTTTTTGGGAAAACTTTTTTTTTACAAAAAAAAATTCAAAAAACGGACTTGTTTGAGCAGCACAATTCTGGTGCTGTAGTTGTAGGAGATGTCTCAAAACGTCATCAGGAGTCCCGACTAAACCCGTAAATGTAAGAAAATGTAAGAAAATGCATTTTTTAAGAAAAACATTTTTTGCTAAAATGTCGTAAGGGGGGACCCTGTCGTAAAAATTCCAAAAAACGGACTTGATTCAGCAGCACAATTCTGGTGCTGTAGTTGTAGGAGATGTCTCAAAACGTCATCAGGAGTCCCTACAAAACCTAAAAATGGCATAAAATGCTTTTTTTGGGAAAACTTTTTTTTTACAAAAAAATTTTCAAAAAACGGACTTGCTTCAGCAGCACAATTCTGGTGCTGTAGTTGTAGGAGATGTCTCAAAACGTCATCAGGAGTCCCGACTAAACCCGTAAATGTAAGAAAATGTAAGAAAATGCATTTTTTAAGAAAAACATTTTTTGCTAAAATGTCGTAAGGGGGGACCCTGTCGTAAAAATTCCAAAAAACGGACTTGATTCAGCAGCACAATTCTGGTGCTGTAGTTGTAGGAGATGTCTTAAAACGTCATCAGGAGTCCCTACAAAACCTAAAAATGGCATAAAATGCTTTTTTTGGGAAAACTTTTTTTTTACAAAAAAAAATTCAAAAAACGGACTTGTTTGAGCAGCACAATTCTGGTGCTGTAGTTGTAGGAGATGTCTCAAAACGTCATCAGGAGTCCCGACTAAACCCGTAAATGTAAGAAAATGTAAGAAAATGCATTTTTTAAGAAAAACATTTTTTGCTAAAATGTCGTAAGGGGGGACCCTGTCGTAAAAATTCCAAAAAACGGACTTGATTCAGCAGCACAATTCTGGTGCTGTAGTTGTAGGAGATGTCTCAAAACGTCATCAGGAGTCCCTACAAAACCTAAAAATGGCATAAAATGCTTTTTTTGGGAAAACTTTTTTTTTACAAAAAAAATTTCAAAAAACAGACTTGCTTCAGCAGCACAATTCTGGTGCTGTAGTTGTAGGAGATGTCTCAAAACGTCATCAGGAGTCCCTACAAAACCTAAAAATGGCATAAAATGCTTTTTTTGGGAAAACTTTTTTTTTACAAAAAAAAATTCAAAAAACGGACTTGTTTGAGCAGCACAATTCTGGTGCTGTAGTTGTAGGAGATGTCTCAAAACGTCATCAGGAGTCTTGACTAAACCCGTAAATGTAAGAAAATGTAAGAAAAGGCATTTTTTAAGAAAAACATTTTTTGCTAAAATGTCGTAAGGGGGGACCCTGTCGTAAAAATGCCAAAAAACGGACTTGCTTCGGCAGTACAATTCTGGTGCTGTAGTTGTAGGAGATGTCTCAAAACGTCATCAGGAGTCCCTACAAAACCTAAAAATGGCATAAAATGCTTTTTTTGGGAAAACTTTTTTTTTACAAAAAAAAATTAAAAAAACGGACTTGTTTGAGCAGCACAATTCTGGTGCTGTAGTTGTAGGAGATGTCTCAAAACGTCATCAGGAGTCCCGACTAAACCCGTAAATGTAAGAAAATGTAAGAAAATGCATTTTTTAAGAAAAACATTTTTTGCTAAAATGTCGTAAGGGGGGACCCTGTCGTAAAAATTCCAAAAAACGGACTTGATTCAGCAGCACAATTCTGGTGCTGTAGTTGTAGGAGATGTCTTAAAACGTCATCAGGAGTCCCTACAAAACCTAAAAATGGCATAAAATGCTTTTTTTGGGAAAACTTTTTTTTTACAAAAAAAAATTCAAAAAACGGACTTGTTTGAGCAGCACAATTCTGGTGCTGTAGTTGTAGGAGATGTCTCAAAACGTCATCAGGAGTCCCGACTAAACCCGTAAATGTAAGAAAATGTAAGAAAATGCATTTTTTAAGAAAAACATTTTTTGCTAAAATGTCGTAAGGGGGGACCCTGTCGTAAAAATTCCAAAAAACGGACTTGATTCAGCAGCACAATTCTGGTGCTGTAGTTGTAGGAGATGTCTCAAAACGTCATCAGGAGTCCCGACTAAACCCGTAAATGTAAGAAAATGTAAGAAAATGCATTTTTTAAGAAAAACATTTTTTGCTAAAATGTCGTAAGGGGGGACCCTGTCGTTGCCAAAATGCCAAAAAACGGACTTGCTTCGGCAGTACAATTCTGGTGCTGTAGTTGTAGGAGATGTCTCAAAACGTCATCAGGAGTCCCTACAAAACCTAAAAATGGCATAAAATGCTTTTTTTGGGAAAACTTTTTTTTTACAAAAAAAAATTCAAAAAACGGACTTGTTTGAGCAGCACAATTCTGGTGCTGTAGTTGTAGGAGATGTCTCAAAACGTCATCAGGAGTCCCGACTAAACCCGTAAATGTAAGAAAATGTAAGAAAAGGCATTTTTTAAGAAAAACATTTTTTGCTAAAATGTCGTAAGGGGGGACCCTGTCGTAAAAATGCCAAAAAACGGACTTGCTTCGGCAGTACAATTCTGGTGCTGTAGTTGTAGGAGATGTCTCAAAACGTCATCAGGAGTCCCTACAAAACCTAAAAATGGCATAAAATGCTTTTTTTGGGAAAACTTTTTTTTTACAAAAAAAAATTCAAAAAACGGACTTGTTTGAGCAGCACAATTCTGGTGCTGTAGTTGTAGGAGATGTCTCAAAACGTCATCAGGAGTCCCGACTAAACCCGTAAATGTAAGAAAATGTAAGAAAATGCATTTTTTAAGAAAAACATTTTTTGCTAAAATGTCGTAAGGGGGGACCCTGTCGTAAAAATGCCAAAAAACGGACTTGATTCAGCAGCACAATTCTGGTGCTGTAGTTGTAGGAGATGTCTCAAAACGTCATCAGGAGTCCCGACTAAACCCGTAAATGTAAGAAAATGTAAGAAAATGCATTTTTTAAGAAAAACATTTTTTGCTAAAATGTCGTAAGGGGGGACCCTGTCGTAAAAATTCCAAAAAACGGACTTGATTCAGCAGCACAATTCTGGTGCTGTAGTTGTAGGAGATGTCTCAAAACGTCATCAGGAGTCCCGACTAAACCCGTAAATGTAAGAAAATGTAAGAAAATGCATTTTTTAAGAAAAACATTTTTTGCTAAAATGTCGTAAGGGGGGACCCTGTCGTAAAAATGCCAAAAAACGGACTTGCTTCGGCAGTACAATTCTGGTGCTGTAGTTGTAGGAGATGTCTCAAAACGTCATCAGGAGTCCCTACAAAACCTAAAAATGGCATAAAATGCTTTTTTTGGGAAAACTTTTTTTTTACAAAAAAAATTTCAAAAAACGGACTTGCTTCAGCAGCACAATTCTGGTGCTGTAGTTGTAGGAGATGTCTCAAAACGTCATCAGGAGTCCCGACTAAACCCGTAAATGTAAGAAAATGTAAGAAAATGCATTTTTTAAGAAAAACATTTTTTGCTAAAATGTCGTAAGGGGGGACCCTGTCGTAAAAATTCCAAAAAACGGACTTGATTCAGCAGCACAATTCTGGTGCTGTAGTTGTAGGAGATGTCTTAAAACGTCATCAGGAGTCCCTACAAAACCTAAAAATGGCATAAAATGCTTTTTTTGGGAAAACTTTTTTTTTACAAAAAAAAATTCAAAAAACGGACTTGTTTGAGCAGCACAATTCTGGTGCTGTAGTTGTAGGAGATGTCTCAAAACGTCATCAGGAGTCCCGACTAAACCCGTAAATGTAAGAAAATGCATTTTTTAAGAAAAACATTTTTTGCTAAAATGTCGTAAGGGGGGATCCTGTCGTAAAAATGCCAAAAAACGGACTTGCTTCAGCAGTACAATTCTGGTGCTGTAGTTGTAGGAGATGTCTCAAAACGTCACCAGGAGTCCCTACAAAACCTAAAAATGGCATAAAATGCTTTTTTTGGGAAAACTTTTTTTTTACAAAAAAAAATTCAAAAAACGGACTTGTTTGAGCAGCACAATTCTGGTGCTGTAGTTGTAGGAGATGTCTCAAAACGTCATCAGGAGTCCCGACTAAACCCGTAAATGTAAGAAAATGTAAGAAAATGCATTTTTTAAGAAAAACATTTTTTGCTAAAATGTCGTAAGGGGGGACCCTGTCGTAAAAATTCAAAAAAACGGACTTGATTCAGCAGCACAATTCTGGTGCTGTAGTTGTAGGAGATGTCTCAAAACGTCATCAGGAGTCCCTACAAAACCTAAAAATGGCATAAAATGCTTTTTTTAGGAAAACTTTTTTTTTACAAAAAAAATTTCAAAAAACGGACTTGCTTCAGCAGCACAATTCTGGTGCTGTAGTTGTAGGAGATGTCTCAAAACGTCATCAGGAGTCCCGACTAAACCCGTAAATGTAAGAAAATGTAAGAAAATGCATTTTTTAAGAAAAACATTTTTTGCTAAAATGTCGTAAGGGGGGACCCTGTCGTAAAAATTCCAAAAAACGGACTTGATTCAGCAGCACAATTCTGGTGCTGTAGTTGTAGGAGATGTCTCAAAACGTCATCAGGAGTCCCTACAAAACCTAAAAATGGCATAAAATGCTTTTTTTGGGAAAACTTTTTTTTTACAAAAAAATTTTCAAAAAACGGACTTGCTTCAGCAGCACAATTCTGGTGCTGTAGTTGTAGGAGATGTCTCAAAACGTCATCAGGAGTCCCGACTAAACCCGTAAATGTAAGAAAATGTAAGAAAATGCATTTTTTAAGAAAAACATTTTTTGCTAAAATGTCGTAAGGGGGGACCCTGTCGTAAAAATTCCAAAAAACGGACTTGATTCAGCAGCACAATTCTGGTGCTGTAGTTGTAGGAGATGTCTCAAAACGTCATCAGGAGTCCCTACAAAACCTAAAAATGGCATAAAATGCTTTTTTTGGGAAAACTTTTTTTTTACAAAAAAAATTTCAAAAAACAGACTTGCTTCAGCAGCACAATTCTGATGCTGTAGTTGTAGGAGATGTCTCAAAACGTCATCAGGAGTCCCGACTAAACCCGTAAATGTAAGAAAATGTAAGAAAATGCATTTTTTAAGAAAAACATTTTTTGCTAAAATGTCGTAAGGGGGGACCCTGTCGTAAAAATGCCAAAAAACGGACTTGCTTCAGCAGTACAATTCTGGTGCTGTAGTTGTAGGAGATGTCTCAAAACGTCATCAGGAGTCCCTACAAAACCTAAAAATGGCATAAAATGCTTTTTTTGGGAAAACTTTTTTTTTACAAAAAAAAATTCAAAAAACGGACTTGTTTGAGCAGCACAATTCTGGTGCTGTAGTTGTAGGAGATGTCTCAAAACGTCATCAGGAGTCCCGACTAAACCCGTAAATGTAAGAAAATGTAAGAAAAGGCATTTTTTAAGAAAAACATTTTTTGCTAAAATGTCGTAAGGGGGGACCCTGTCGTAAAAATGCCAAAAAACGGACTTGCTTCGGCAGTACAATTCTGGTGCTGTAGTTGTAGGAGATGTCTCAAAACGTCATCAGGAGTCCCTACAAAACCTAAAAATGGCATAAAATGCTTTTTTTGGGAAAACTTTTTTTTTACAAAAAAAAATTCAAAAAACGGACTTGTTTGAGCAGCACAATTCTGGTGCTGTAGTTGTAGGAGATGTCTCAAAACGTCATCAGGAGTCCCGACTAAACCCGTAAATGTAAGAAAATGTAAGAAAATGCATTTTTTAAGAAAAACATTTTTTGCTAAAATGTCGTAAGGGGGGACCCTGTCGTAAAAATGCCAAAAAACGGACTTGATTCAGCAGCACAATTCTGGTGCTGTAGTTGTAGGAGATGTCTCAAAACGTCATCAGGAGTCCCGACTAAACCCGTAAATGTAAGAAAATGTAAGAAAATGCATTTTTTAAGAAAAACATTTTTTGCTAAAATGTCGTAAGGGGGGACCCTGTCGTAAAAATTCCAAAAAACGGACTTGATTCAGCAGCACAATTCTGGTGCTGTAGTTGTAGGAGATGTCTCAAAACGTCATCAGGAGTCCCGACTAAACCCGTAAATGTAAGAAAATGTAAGAAAATGCATTTTTTAAGAAAAACATTTTTTGCTAAAATGTCGTAAGGGGGGACCCTGTCGTAAAAATGCCAAAAAACGGACTTGCTTCGGCAGTACAATTCTGGTGCTGTAGTTGTAGGAGATGTCTCAAAACGTCATCAGGAGTCCCTACAAAACCTAAAAATGGCATAAAATGCTTTTTTTGGGAAAACTTTTTTTTTACAAAAAAAATTTCAAAAAACGGACTTGTTTGAGCAGCACAATTCTGGTGCTGTAGTTGTAGGAGATGTCTCAAAACGTCATCAGGAGTCCCGACTAAACCCGTAAATGTAAGAAAATGCATTTTTTAAGAAAAACATTTTTTGCTAAAATGTCGTAAGGGGGGACCCTGTCGTAAAAATTCCAAAAAACGGACTTGATTCAGCAGCACAATTCTGGTGCTGTAGTTGTAGGAGATGTCTTAAAACGTCATCAGGAGTCCCTACAAAACCTAAAAATGGCATAAAATGCTTTTTTTGGGAAAACTTTTTTTTTACAAAAAAAAATTCAAAAAACGGACTTGTTTGAGCAGCACAATTCTGGTGCTGTAGTTGTAGGAGATGTCTCAAAACGTCATCAGGAGTCCCGACTAAACCCGTAAATGTAAGAAAATGTAAGAAAATGCATTTTTTAAGAAAAACATTTTTTGCTAAAATGTCGTAAGGGGGGACCCTGTCGTAAAAATGCCAAAAAACGGACTTGATTCAGCAGCACAATTCTGGTGCTGTAGTTGTAGGAGATGTCTCAAAACGTCATCAGGAGTCCCGACTAAACCCGTAAATGTAAGAAAATGTAAGAAAATGCATTTTTTAAGAAAAACATTTTTTGCTAAAATGTCGTAAGGGGGGACCCTGTCGTAAAAATGCCAAAAAACGGACTTGCTTCGGCAGTACAATTCTGGTGCTGTAGTTGTAGGAGATGTCTCAAAACGTCATCAGGAGTCCCTACAAAACCTAAAAATGGCATAAAATGCTTTTTTTGGGAAAACTTTTTTTTACAAAAAAAATTTCAAAAAACGGACTTGTTTGAGCAGCACAATTCTGGTGCTGTAGTTGTAGGAGATGTCTCAAAACGTCATCAGGAGTCCCGACTAAACCCGTAAATGTAAGAAAATGTAAGAAAATGCATTTTTTAAGAAAAACATTTTTTGCTAAAATGTCGTAAGGGGGGACCCTGTCGTAAAAATTCAAAAAAACGGACTTGATTCAGCAGCACAATTCTGGTGCTGTAGTTGTAGGAGATGTCTCAAAACGTCATCAGGAGTCCCTACAAAACCTAAAAATGGCATAAAATGCTTTTTTTAGGAAAACTTTTTTTTTACAAAAAAATTTTCAAAAAACGGACTTGCTTCAGCAGCACAATTCTGGTGCTGTAGTTGTAGGAGATGTCTCAAAACGTCATCAGGAGTCCCGACTAAACCCGTAAATGTAAGAAAATGTAAGAAAATGCATTTTTTAAGAAAAACATTTTTTGCTAAAATGTCGTAAGGGGGGACCCTGTCGTAAAAATTCCAAAAAACGGACTTGATTCAGCAGCACAATTCTGGTGCTGTAGTTGTAGGAGATGTCTCAAAACGTCATCAGGAGTCCCTACAAAACCTAAAAATGGCATAAAATGCTTTTTTTGGGAAAACTTTTTTTTTACAAAAAATTTTTCAAAAAACGGACTTGCTTCAGCAGCACAATTCTGGTGCTGTAGTTGTAGGAGATGTCTCAAAACGTCATCAGGAGTCCCGACTAAACCCGTAAATGTAAGAAAATGTAAGAAAATGCATTTTTTAAGAAAAACATTTTTTGCTAAAATGTCGTAAGGGGGGACCCTGTCGTAAAAATTCCAAAAAACGGACTTGATTCAGCAGCACAATTCTGGTGCTGTAGTTGTAGGAGATGTCTCAAAACGTCATCAGGAGTCCCTACAAAACCTAAAAATGGCATAAAATGCTTTTTTTGGGAAAACTTTTTTTTTACAAAAAAAAATTCAAAAAACGGACTTGTTTGAGCAGCACAATTCTGGTGCTGTAGTTGTAGGAGATGTCTCAAAACGTCATCAGGAGTCCCGACTAAACCCGTAAATGTAAGAAAATGTAAGAAAAGGCATTTTTTAAGAAAAACATTTTTTGCTAAAATGTCGTAAGGGGGGACCCTGTCGTAAAAATGCCAAAAAACGGACTTGCTTCGGGAGTACAATTCTGGTGCTGTAGTTGTAGGAGATGTCTCAAAACGTCATCAGGAGTCCCTACAAAACCTAAAAATGGCATAAAATGCTTTTTTTGGGAAAACTTTTTTTTTACGAAAAAAAATTCAAAAAACGGACTTGTTTGAGCAGCACAATTCTGGTGCTGTAGTTGTAGGAGATGTCTCAAAACGTCATCAGGAGTCCCGACTAAACCCGTAAATGTAAGAAAATGTAAGAAAATGCATTTTTTAAGAAAAACATTTTTTGCTAAAATGTCGTAAGGGGGGACCCTGTCGTAAAAATGCCAAAAAACGGACTTGATTCAGCAGCACAATTCTGGTGCTGTAGTTGTAGGAGATGTCTCAAAACGTCATCAGGAGTCCCGACTAAACCCGTAAATGTAAGAAAATGTAAGAAAATGCATTTTTTAAGAAAAACATTTTTTGCTAAAATGTCGTAAGGGGGGACCCTGTCGTAAAAATTCCAAAAAACGGACTTGATTCAGCAGCACAATTCTGGTGCTGTAGTTGTAGGAGATGTCTCAAAACGTCATCAGGAGTCCCGACTAAACCCGTAAATGTAAGAAAATGTAAGAAAATGCATTTTTTAAGAAAAACATTTTTTGCTAAAATGTCGTAAGGGGGGACCCTGTCGTAAAAATGCCAAAAAACGGACTTGCTTCGGCAGTACAATTCTGGTGCTGTAGTTGTAGGAGATGTCTCAAAACGTCATCAGGAGTCCCTACAAAACCTAAAAATGGCATAAAATGCTTTTTTTGGGAAAACTTTTTTTTTACAAAAAAAATTTCAAAAAACGGACTTGCTTCAGCAGCACAATTCTGGTGCTGTAGTTGTAGGAGATGTCTCAAAACGTCATCAGGAGTCCCGACTAAACCCGTAAATGTAAGAAAATGTAAGAAAATGCATTTTTTAAGAAAAACATTTTTTGCTAAAATGTCGTAAGGGGGGACCCTGTCGTAAAAATTCCAAAAAACGGACTTGATTCAGCAGCACAATTCTGGTGCTGTAGTTGTAGGAGATGTCTTAAAACGTCATCAGGAGTCCCTACAAAACCTAAAAATGGCATAAAATGCTTTTTTTGGGAAAACTTTTTTTTTACAAAAAAAAATTCAAAAAACGGACTTGTTTGAGCAGCACAATTCTGGTGCTGTAGTTGTAGGAGATGTCTCAAAACGTCATCAGGAGTCCCGACTAAACCCGTAAATGTAAGAAAATGTAAGAAAATGCATTTTTTAAGAAAAACATTTTTTGCTAAAATGTCGTAAGGGGGGACCCTGTCGTAAAAATGCCAAAAAACGGACTTGATTCAGCAGCACAATTCTGGTGCTGTAGTTGTAGGAGATGTCTCAAAACGTCATCAGGAGTCCCGACTAAACCCGTAAATGTAAGAAAATGTAAGAAAATGCATTTTTTAAGAAAAACATTTTTTGCTAAAATGTCGTAAGGGGGGACCCTGTCGTAAAAATGCCAAAAAACGGACTTGCTTCAGCAGTACAATTCTGGTGCTGTAGTTGTAGGAGATGTCTTAAAACGTCATCAGGAGTCCCTACAAAACCTAAAAATGGCATAAAATGCTTTTTTTGGGAAAACTTTTTTTTTACAAAAAAAAATTCAAAAAACGGACTTGTTTGAGCAGCACAATTCTGGTGCTGTAGTTGTAGGAGATGTCTCAAAACGTCATCAGGAGTCCCGACTAAACCCGTAAATGTAAGAAAATGTAAGAAAATGCATTTTTTAAGAAAAACATTTTTTGCTAAAATGTCGTAAGGGGGGACCCTGTCGTAAAAATGCCAAAAAACGGACTTGCTTCGGCAGTACAATTCTGGTGCTGTAGTTGTAGGAGATGTCTCAAAACGTCATCAGGAGTCCCTACAAAACCTAAAAATGGCATAAAATGCTTTTTTTGGGAAAACTTTTTTTTTACAAAAAAAATTTCAAAAAACGGACTTGTTTGAGCAGCACAATTCTGGTGCTGTAGTTGTAGGAGATGTCTCAAAACGTCATCAGGAGTCCCGACTAAACCCGTAAATGTAAGAAAATGTAAGAAAATGCATTTTTTAAGAAAAACATTTTCTGCTAAAATGTCGTAAGGGGGGACCCTGTCGTAAAAATGCCAAAAAACGGACTTGCTTCAGCAGTACAATTCTGGTGCTGTAGTTGTAGGAGATGTCTCAAAACGTCATCAGGAGTCCCTACAAAACCTAAAAATGGCATAAAATGCTTTTTTTGGGAAAACTTTTTTTTTACAAAAAAAAATTCAAAAAACGGACTTGTTTGAGCAGCACAATTCTGGTGCTGTAGTTGTAGGAGATGTCTCAAAACGTCATCAGGAGTCCCGACTAAACCCGTAAATGTAAGAAAATGTAAGAAAATGCATTTTTTAAGAAAAACATTTTTTGCTAAAATGTCGTAAGGGGGGACCCTGTCGTAAAAATGCCAAAAAACGGACTTGCTTCAGCAGTACAATTCTGGTGCTGTAGTTGTAGGAGATGTTTCAAAACGTCATCAGGAGTCCCTACAAAACCTAAAAATGGCATAAAATGCTTTTTTTGGGAAAACTTTTTTTTTACAAAAAAAAATTCAAAAAACGGACTTGTTTGAGCAGCACAATTCTGGTGCTGTAGTTGTAGGAGATGTCTCAAAACGTTATCAGGAGTCCCGACTAAACCCGTAAATGTAAGAAAATGTAAGAAAATGCATTTTTTAAGAAAAACATTTTTTGCTAAAATGTCGTAAGGGGGGACCCTGTCGTAAAAATGCCAAAAAACGGACTTGCTTCGGCAGTACAATTCTGGTGCTGTAGTTGTAGGAGATGTCTCAAAACGTCATCAGGAGTCCCTACAAAACCTAAAAATGGCATAAAATGCTTTTTTTGGGAAAACTTTTTTTTTACCAAAAAAAATTCGAAAAACGGACTTGTTTGAGCAGCACAATTCTGGTGCTGTAGTTGTAGGAGATGTCTCAAAACGTCATCAGGAGTCCCGACTAAACCCGAAAATGTAAGAAAATGCATTTTTTAAGAAAAACATTTTTTGCTAAAATGTCGTAAGGGGGGACCCTGTCGTAAAAATGCCAAAAAACGGACTTGATTCAGCAGCACAATTCTGGTGCTGTAGTTGTAGGAGATGTCTCAAAACGTCATCAGGAGTCCCTACAAAACCTAAAAATGGCATAAAATGCTTTTTTTGGGAAAACTTTTCTTTTACAAAAAAAATTTCAAAAAACAGACTTGCTTCAGCAGCACAATTCTGGTGCTGTAGTTGTAGGAGATGTCTCAAAACGTCATCAGGAGTCCCGACTAAACCCGTAAATGTAAGAAAATGTAAGAAAATGCATTTTTTAAGAAAAACATTTTTTGCTAAAATGTCGTAAGGGGGGACCCTGTCGTAAAAATTCCAAAAAACGGACTTGATTCAGCAGCACAATTCTGGTGCTGTAGTTGTAGGAGATGTCTTAAAACGTCATCAGGAGTCCCTACAAAACCTAAAAATGGCATAAAATGCTTTTTTTGGGAAAACTTTTTTTTTACAAAAAAAAATTCAAAAAACGGACTTGTTTGAGCAGCACAATTCTGGTGCTGTAGTTGTAGGAGATGTCTCAAAACGTCATCAGGAGTCCCGACTAAACCCGTAAATGTAAGAAAATGTGTGAAAATGCATTTTTTAAGAAAAACATTTTTTGCTAAAATGTCGTAAGGGGGGACCCTGTCGTAAAAATGCCAAAAAACGGACTTGTTTGAGCAGCACAATTCTGGTGCTGTAGTTGTAGGAGATGTCTCAAAACGTCATCAGGAGTCCCGACTAAACCCGTAAATGTAAGAAAATGTAAGAAAATGCATTTTTTAAGAAAAACATTTTTTGCTAAAATGTCGTAAGGGGGGACCCTGTCGTAAAAATGCCAAAAAACGGACTTGCTTCGGCAGTACAATTCTGGTGCTGTAGTTGTAGGAGATGTCTCAAAACGTCATCAGGAGTCCCTACAAAACCTAAAAATGGCATAAAATGCTTTTTTTGGGAAAACTTTTTTTTTACAAAAAAAAATTCAAAAAACGGACTTGTTTGAGCAGCACAATTCTGGTGCTGTAGTTGTAGGAGATGTCTCAAAACGTCATCAGGAGTCCCGACTAAACCCGTAAATGTAAGAAAATGTAAGAAAATGCATTTTTTAAGAAAAACATTTTTTGCTAAAATGTCGTAAGGGGGGACCCTGTCGTAAAAATGCCAAAAAACGGACTTGCTTCGGCAGTACAATTCTGGTGCTGTAGTTGTAGGAGATGTCTCAAAACGTCATCAGGAGTCCCTACAAAACCTAAAAATGGCATAAAATGCTTTTTTTGGGAAATTTTTTTTTTTACAAAAAAAAATTCAAAAAACGGACTTGTTTGAGCAGCACAATTCTGGTGCTGTAGTTGTAGGAGATGTCTCAAAACGTCATCAGGAGTCCCGACTAAACCCGTAAATGTAAGAAAATGTAAGAAAATGCATTTTTTAAGAAAAACATTTTTTGCTAAAATGTCGTAAGGGGGGATCCTGTCGTAAAAATGCCAAAAAACGGACTTGCTTCAGCAGTACAATTCTGGTGCTGTAGTTGTAGGAGATGTCTCAAAACGTCACCAGGAGTCCCTACAAAACCTAAAAATGGCATAAAATGCTTTTTTTGGGAAAACTTTTCTTTTACAAAAAAATTTTCAAAAAACGGACTTGCTTCAGCAGCACAATTCTGGTGCTGTAGTTGTAGGAGATGTCTCAAAACGTCATCAGGAGTCCCGACTAAACCCGTAAATGTAAGAAAATGTAAGAAAATGCATTTTTTAAGAAAAACATTTTTTGCTAAAATGTCGTAAGGGGGGACCCTGTCGTAAAAATTCCAAAAAACGGACTTGATTCAGCAGCACAATTCTGGTGCTGTAGTTGTAGGAGATGTCTTAAAACGTCATCAGGAGTCCCTACAAAACCTAAAAATGGCATAAAATTCTTTTTTTGGGAAAACTTTTCTTTTACAAAAAAAATTTCAAAAAACGGACTTGCTTCAGCAGCACAATTCTGGTGCTGTAGTTGTAGGAGATGTCTCAAAACGTCATCAGGAGTCCAGACTAAACCCGTAAATGTAAGAAAATGTAAGAAAATGCATTTTTTAAGAAAAACATTTTTTGCTAAAATGTCGTAAGGGGGGACCCTGTCGTAAAAATTCCAAAAAACGGACTTGATTCAGCAGCACAATTCTGGTGCTGTAGTTGTAGGAGATGTCTCAAAACGTCATCAGGAGTCCCTACAAAACCTAAAAATGGCATAAAATGCTTTTTTTGGGAAAACTTTTTTTTTACAAAAAATTTTTCAAAAAACGGACTTGCTTCAGCAGCACAATTCTGGTGCTGTAGTTGTAGGAGATGTCTCAAAACGTCATCAGGAGTCCCGACTAAACCCGTAAATGTAAGAAAATGTAAGAAAATGCATTTTTTAAGAAAAACATTTTTTGCTAAAATGTCGTAAGGGGGGACCCTGTCGTAAAAATTCCAAAAAACGGACTTGATTCAGCAGCACAATTCTGGTGCTGTAGTTGTAGGAGATGTCTTAAAACGTCATCAGGAGTCCCTACAAAACCTAAAAATGGCATAAAATGCTTTTTTTGGGAAAACTTTTTTTTTACAAAAAAAAGTTCAAAAAACGGACTTGTTTGAGCAGCACAATTCTGGTGCTGTAGTTGTAGGAGATGTCTCAAAACGTCATCAGGAGTCCCGACTAAACCCGTAAATGTAAGAAAATGTAAGAAAATGCATTTTTTAAGAAAAACATTTTTTGCTAAAATGTCGTAAGGGGGGACCCTGTCGTAAAAATTCCAAAAAACGGACTTGATTCAGCAGCACAATTCTGGTGCTGTAGTTGTAGGAGATGTCTCAAAACGTCATCAGGAGTCCCTACAAAACCTAAAAATGGCATAAAATGCTTTTTTTGGGAAAACTTTTTTTTTACAAAAAAATTTTCAAAAAACGGACTTGCTTCAGCAGCACAATTCTGGTGCTGTAGTTGTAGGAGATGTCTCAAAACGTCATCAGGAGTCCCGACTAAACCCGTAAATGTAAGAAAATGTAAGAAAATGCATTTTTTAAGAAAAACATTTTTTGCTAAAATGTCGTAAGGGGGGACCCTGTCGTAAAAATTCCAAAAAACGGACTTGATTCAGCAGCACAATTCTGGTGCTGTAGTTGTAGGAGATGTCTTAAAACGTCATCAGGAGTCCCTACAAAACCTAAAAATGGCATAAAATGCTTTTTTTGGGAAAACTTTTTTTTTACAAAAAAAAATTCAAAAAACGGACTTGTTTGAGCAGCACAATTCTGGTGCTGTAGTTGTAGGAGATGTCTCAAAACGTCATCAGGAGTCCCGACTAAACCCGTAAATGTAAGAAAATGTAAGAAAATGCATTTTTTAAGAAAAACATTTTTTGCTAAAATGTCGTAAGGGGGGACCCTGTCGTAAAAATTCCAAAAAACGGACTTGATTCAGCAGCACAATTCTGGTGCTGTAGTTGTAGGAGATGTCTCAAAACGTCATCAGGAGTCCCTACAAAACCTAAAAATGGCATAAAATGCTTTTTTTGGGAAAACTTTTTTTTTACAAAAAAAATTTCAAAAAACAGACTTGCTTCAGCAGCACAATTCTGGTGCTGTAGTTGTAGGAGATGTCTCAAAACGTCATCAGGAGTCCCTACAAAACCTAAAAATGGCATAAAATGCTTTTTTTGGGAAAACATTTTTTTTACAAAAAAAAATTCAAAAAACGGACTTGTTTGAGCAGCACAATTCTGGTGCTGTAGTTGTAGGAGATGTCTCAAAACGTCATCAGGAGTCCCGACTAAACCCGTAAATGTAAGAAAATGTAAGAAAATGCATTTTTTAAGAAAAACATTTTTTGCTAAAATGTCGTAAGGGGGGACCCTGTCGTAAAAATGCCAAAAAACGGACTTGCTTCAGCAGTACAATTCTGGTGCTGTAGTTGTAGGAGATGTTTCAAAACGTCATCAGGAGTCCCTACAAAACCTAAAAATGGCATAAAATGCTTTTTTTGGGAAAACTTTTTTTTTACAAAAAAAAATTCAAAAAACGGACTTGTTTGAGCAGCACAATTCTGGTGCTGTAGTTGTAGGAGATGTCTCAAAACGTTATCAGGAGTCCCGACTAAACCCGTAAATGTAAGAAAATGTAAGAAAATGCATTTTTTAAGAAAAACATTTTTTGCTAAAATGTCGTAAGGGGGGACCCTGTCGTAAAAATGCCAAAAAACGGACTTGCTTCGGCAGTACAATTCTGGTGCTGTAGTTGTAGGAGATGTCTCAAAACGTCATCAGGAGTCCCTACAAAACCTAAAAATGGCATAAAATGCTTTTTTTGGGAAAACTTTTTTTTTACCAAAAAAAATTCGAAAAACGGACTTGTTTGAGCAGCACAATTCTGGTGCTGTAGTTGTAGGAGATGTCTCAAAACGTCATCAGGAGTCCCGACTAAACCCGTAAATGTAAGAAAATGTAAGAAAATGCATTTTTTAAGAAAAACATTTTTTGCTAAAATGTCGTAAGGGGGGACCCTGTCGTAAAAATGCCAAAAAACGGACTTGCTTCGGCAGTACAATTCTGGTGCTGTAGTTGTAGGAGATGTCTCAAAACGTCATCAGGAGTCCCTACAAAACCTAAAAATGGCATAAAATGCTTTTTTTGGGAAAACTTTTTTTTTACAAAAAAAAATTCAAAAAACGGACTTGTTTGAGCAGCACAATTCTGGTGCTGTAGTTGTAGGAGATGTCTCAAAACGTCATCAGGAGTCCCGACTAAACCCGTAAATGTAAGAAAATGTAAGAAAATGCATTTTTTAAGAAAAACATTTTTTGCTAAAATGTCGTAAGGGGGGACCCTGTCGTAAAAATGCCAAAAAACGGACTTGCTTCGGCAGTACAATTCTGGTGCTGTAGTTGTAGGAGATGTCTCAAAACGTCATCAGGAGTCCCTACAAAACCTAAAAATGGCATAAAATGCTTTTTTTGGGAAATTTTTTTTTTTACAAAAAAAAATTCAAAAAACGGACTTGTTTGAGCAGCACAATTCTGGTGCTGTAGTTGTAGGAGATGTCTCAAAACGTCATCAGGAGTCCCGACTAAACCCGTAAATGTAAGAAAATGTAAGAAAATGCATTTTTTAAGAAAAACATTTTTTGCTAAAATGTCGTAAGGGGGGATCCTGTCGTAAAAATGCCAAAAAACGGACTTGCTTCAGCAGTACAATTCTGGTGCTGTAGTTGTAGGAGATGTCTCAAAACGTCACCAGGAGTCCCTACAAAACCTAAAAATGGCATAAAATGCTTTTTTTGGGAAAACTTTTCTTTTACAAAAAAATTTTCAAAAAACGGACTTGCTTCAGCAGCACAATTCTGGTGCTGTAGTTGTAGGAGATGTCTCAAAACGTCATCAGGAGTCCCGACTAAACCCGTAAATGTAAGAAAATGTAAGAAAATGCATTTTTTAAGAAAAACATTTTTTGCTAAAATGTCGTAAGGGGGGACCCTGTCGTAAAAATTCCAAAAAACGGACTTGATTCAGCAGCACAATTCTGGTGCTGTAGTTGTAGGAGATGTCTTAAAACGTCATCAGGAGTCCCTACAAAACCTAAAAATGGCATAAAATTCTTTTTTTGGGAAAACTTTTCTTTTACAAAAAAAATTTCAAAAAACGGACTTGCTTCAGCAGCACAATTCTGGTGCTGTAGTTGTAGGAGATGTCTCAAAACGTCATCAGGAGTCCAGACTAAACCCGTAAATGTAAGAAAATGTAAGAAAATGCATTTTTTAAGAAAAACATTTTTTGCTAAAATGTCGTAAGGGGGGACCCTGTCGTAAAAATTCCAAAAAACGGACTTGATTCAGCAGCACAATTCTGGTGCTGTAGTTGTAGGAGATGTCTCAAAACGTCATCAGGAGTCCCTACAAAACCTAAAAATGGCATAAAATGCTTTTTTTGGGAAAACTTTTTTTTTACAAAAAATTTTTCAAAAAACGGACTTGCTTCAGCAGCACAATTCTGGTGCTGTAGTTGTAGGAGATGTCTCAAAACGTCATCAGGAGTCCCGACTAAACCCGTAAATGTAAGAAAATGTAAGAAAATGCATTTTTTAAGAAAAACATTTTTTGCTAAAATGTCGTAAGGGGGGACCCTGTCGTAAAAATTCCAAAAAACGGACTTGATTCAGCAGCACAATTCTGGTGCTGTAGTTGTAGGAGATGTCTTAAAACGTCATCAGGAGTCCCTACAAAACCTAAAAATGGCATAAAATGCTTTTTTTGGGAAAACTTTTTTTTTACAAAAAAAAGTTCAAAAAACGGACTTGTTTGAGCAGCACAATTCTGGTGCTGTAGTTGTAGGAGATGTCTCAAAACGTCATCAGGAGTCCCGACTAAACCCGTAAATGTAAGAAAATGTAAGAAAATGCATTTTTTAAGAAAAACATTTTTTGCTAAAATGTCGTAAGGGGGGACCCTGTCGTAAAAATTCCAAAAAACGGACTTGATTCAGCAGCACAATTCTGGTGCTGTAGTTGTAGGAGATGTCTCAAAACGTCATCAGGAGTCCCTACAAAACCTAAAAATGGCATAAAATGCTTTTTTTGGGAAAACTTTTTTTTTACAAAAAAATTTTCAAAAAACGGACTTGCTTCAGCAGCACAATTCTGGTGCTGTAGTTGTAGGAGATGTCTCAAAACGTCATCAGGAGTCCCGACTAAACCCGTAAATGTAAGAAAATGTAAGAAAATGCATTTTTTAAGAAAAACATTTTTTGCTAAAATGTCGTAAGGGGGGACCCTGTCGTAAAAATTCCAAAAAACGGACTTGATTCAGCAGCACAATTCTGGTGCTGTAGTTGTAGGAGATGTCTTAAAACGTCATCAGGAGTCCCTACAAAACCTAAAAATGGCATAAAATGCTTTTTTTGGGAAAACTTTTTTTTTACAAAAAAAAATTCAAAAAACGGACTTGTTTGAGCAGCACAATTCTGGTGCTGTAGTTGTAGGAGATGTCTCAAAACGTCATCAGGAGTCCCGACTAAACCCGTAAATGTAAGAAAATGTAAGAAAATGCATTTTTTAAGAAAAACATTTTTTGCTAAAATGTCGTAAGGGGGGACCCTGTCGTAAAAATTCCAAAAAACGGACTTGATTCAGCAGCACAATTCTGGTGCTGTAGTTGTAGGAGATGTCTCAAAACGTCATCAGGAGTCCCTACAAAACCTAAAAATGGCATAAAATGCTTTTTTTGGGAAAACTTTTTTTTTACAAAAAAAATTTCAAAAAACAGACTTGCTTCAGCAGCACAATTCTGGTGCTGTAGTTGTAGGAGATGTCTCAAAACGTCATCAGGAGTCCCTACAAAACCTAAAAATGGCATAAAATGCTTTTTTTGGGAAAACATTTTTTTTACAAAAAAAAATTCAAAAAACGGACTTGTTTGAGCAGCACAATTCTGGTGCTGTAGTTGTAGGAGATGTCTCAAAACGTCATCAGGAGTCTTGACTAAACCCGTAAATGTAAGAAAATGTAAGAAAAGGCATTTTTTAAGAAAAACATTTTTTGCTAAAATGTCGTAAGGGGGGACCCTGTCGTAAAAATGCCAAAAAACGGACTTGCTTCGGCAGTACAATTCTGGTGCTGTAGTTGTAGGAGATGTCTCAAAACGTCATCAGGAGTCCCTACAAAACCTAAAAATGGCATAAAATTCTTTTTTTGGGAAAACTTTTCTTTTACAAAAAAAATTTCAAAAAACGGACTTGCTTCAGCAGCACAATTCTGGTGCTGTAGTTGTAGGAGATGTCTCAAAACGTCATCAGGAGTCCAGACTAAACCCGTAAATGTAAGAAAATGTAAGAAAATGCATTTTTTAAGAAAAACATTTTTTGCTAAAATGTCGTAAGGGGGGACCCTGTCGTAAAAATTCCAAAAAACGGACTTGATTCAGCAGCACAATTCTGGTGCTGTAGTTGTAGGAGATGTCTCAAAACGTCATCAGGAGTCCCTACAAAACCTAAAAATGGCATAAAATGCTTTTTTTGGGAAAACTTTTTTTTTACAAAAAATTTTTCAAAAAACGGACTTGCTTCAGCAGCACAATTCTGGTGCTGTAGTTGTAGGAGATGTCTCAAAACGTCATCAGGAGTCCCGACTAAACCCGTAAATGTAAGAAAATGTAAGAAAATGCATTTTTTAAGAAAAACATTTTTTGCTAAAATGTCGTAAGGGGGGACCCTGTCGTAAAAATTCCAAAAAACGGACTTGATTCAGCAGCACAATTCTGGTGCTGTAGTTGTAGGAGATGTCTTAAAACGTCATCAGGAGTCCCTACAAAACCTAAAAATGGCATAAAATGCTTTTTTTGGGAAAACTTTTTTTTTACAAAAAAAAATTCAAAAAACGGACTTGTTTGAGCAGCACAATTCTGGTGCTGTAGTTGTAGGAGATGTCTCAAAACGTCATCAGGAGTCCCGACTAAACCCGTAAATGTAAGAAAATGTAAGAAAATGCATTTTTTAAGAAAAACATTTTTTGCTAAAATGTCGTAAGGGGGGACCCTGTCGTTGCCAAAATGCCAAAAAACGGACTTGCTTCGGCAGTACAATTCTGGTGCTGTAGTTGTAGGAGATGTCTCAAAACGTCATCAGGAGTCCCTACAAAACCTAAAAATGGCATAAAATGCTTTTTTTGGGAAAACTTTTTTTTTACAAAAAAAAATTCAAAAAACGGACTTGTTTGAGCAGCACAATTCTGGTGCTGTAGTTGTAGGAGATGTCTCAAAACGTCATCAGGAGTCCCGACTAAACCCGTAAATGTAAGAAAATGCATTTTTTAAGAAAAACATTTTTTGCTAAAATGTCGTAAGGGGGGATCCTGTCGTAAAAATGCCAAAAAACGGACTTGCTTCAGCAGTACAATTCTGGTGCTGTAGTTGTAGGAGATGTCTCAAAACGTCACCAGGAGTCCCTACAAAACCTAAAAATGGCATAAAATGCTTTTTTTGGGAAAACTTTTTTTTTACAAAAAAAAATTCAAAAAACGGACTTGTTTGAGCAGCACAATTCTGGTGCTGTAGTTGTAGGAGATGTCTCAAAACGTCATCAGGAGTCCCGACTAAACCCGTAAATGTAAGAAAATGCATTTTTTAAGAAAAACATTTTTTGCTAAAATGTCGTAAGGGGGGACCCTGTCGTAAAAATTCCAAAAAACGAACTTGATTCAGCAGCACAATTCTGGTGCTGTAGTTGTAGGAGATGTCTCAAAACGTCATCAGGAGTCCCTACAAAACCTAAAAATGGCATAAAATGCTTTTTTTGGGAAAACTTTTTTTTTACAAAAAAAATTTCAAAAAACGGACTTGCTTCAGCAGCACAATTCTGGTGCTGTAGTTGTAGGAGATGTCTCAAAACGTCATCAGGAGTCCCGACTAAACCCGTAAATGTAAGAAAATGTAAGAAAATGCATTTTTTAAGAAAAACATTTTTTGCTAAAATGTCGTAAGGGGGGACCCTGTCGTAAAAATTCAAAAAAACGGACTTGATTCAGCAGCACAATTCTGGTGCTGTAGTTGTAGGAGATGTCTCAAAACGTCATCAGGAGTCCCTACAAAACCTAAAAATGGCATAAAATGCTTTTTTTAGGAAAACTTTTTTTTTACAAAAAAAATTTCAAAAAACGGACTTGCTTCAGCAGCACAATTCTGGTGCTGTAGTTGTAGGAGATGTCTCAAAACGTCATCAGGAGTCCCGACTAAACCCGTAAATATAAGAAAATGTAAGAAAATGCATTTTTTAAGAAAAACATTTTTTGCTAAAATGTCGTAAGGGGGGACCCTGTCGTAAAAATTCCAAAAAACGGACTTGATTCAGCAGCACAATTCTGGTGCTGTAGTTGTAGGAGATGTCTCAAAACGTCATCAGGAGTCCCTACAAACCTAAAAATGGCATAAAATGCTTTTTTTGGGAAAACTTTTTTTTTACAAAAAAAATTTCAAAAAACAGACTTGCTTCAGCAGCACAATTCTGATGCTGTAGTTGTAGGAGATGTCTCAAAACGTCATCAGGAGTCCCGACTAAACCCGTAAATGTAAGAAAATGTAAGAAAATGCATTTTTTAAGAAAAACATTTTTTGCTAAAATGTCGTAAGGGGGGACCCTGTCGTAAAAATGCCAAAAAACGGACTTGCTTCAGCAGTACAATTCTGGTGCTGTAGTTGTAGGAGATGTCTCAAAACGTCATCAGGAGTCCCTACAAAACCTAAAAATGGCATAAAATGCTTTTTTTGGGAAAACTTTTTTTTTACAAAAAAAAATTCAAAAAACGGACTTGTTTGAGCAGCACAATTCTGGTGCTGTAGTTGTAGGAGATGTCTCAAAACGTCATCAGGAGTCCCGACTAAACCCGTAAATGTAAGAAAATGTAAGAAAAGGCATTTTTTAAGAAAAACATTTTTTGCTAAAATGTCGTAAGGGGGGACCCTGTCGTAAAAATGCCAAAAAACGGACTTGCTTCGGCAGTACAATTCTGGTGCTGTAGTTGTAGGAGATGTCTCAAAACGTCATCAGGAGTCCCTACAAAACCTAAAAATGGCATAAAATGCTTTTTTTGGGAAAACTTTTTTTTTACAAAAAAAAATTCAAAAAACGGACTTGTTTGAGCAGCACAATTCTGGTGCTGTAGTTGTAGGAGATGTCTCAAAACGTCATCAGGAGTCCCGACTAAACCCGTAAATGTAAGAAAATGTAAGAAAATGCATTTTTTAAGAAAAACATTTTTTGCTAAAATGTCGTAAGGGGGGACCCTGTCGTAAAAATGCCAAAAAACGGACTTGATTCAGCAGCACAATTCTGGTGCTGTAGTTGTAGGAGATGTCTCAAAACGTCATCAGGAGTCCCGACTAAACCCGTAAATGTAAGAAAATGTAAGAAAATGCATTTTTTAAGAAAAACATTTTTTGCTAAAATGTCGTAAGGGGGGACCCTGTCGTAAAAATTCCAAAAAACGGACTTGATTCAGCAGCACAATTCTGGTGCTGTAGTTGTAGGAGATGTCTCAAAACGTCATCAGGAGTCCCGACTAAACCCGTAAATGTAAGAAAATGTAAGAAAATGCATTTTTTAAGAAAAACATTTTTTGCTAAAATGTCGTAAGGGGGGACCCTGTCGTAAAAATGCCAAAAAACGGACTTGCTTCGGCAGTACAATTCTGGTGCTGTAGTTGTAGGAGATGTCTCAAAACGTCATCAGGAGTCCCTACAAAACCTAAAAATGGCATAAAATGCTTTTTTTGGGAAAACTTTTTTTTTACAAAAAAAATTTCAAAAAACGGACTTGCTTCAGCAGCACAATTCTGGTGCTGTAGTTGTAGGAGATGTCTCAAAACGTCATCAGGAGTCCCGACTAAACCCGTAAATGTAAGAAAATGTAAGAAAATGCATTTTTTAAGAAAAACATTTTTTGCTAAAATGTCGTAAGGGGGGACCCTGTCGTAAAAATGCCAAAAAACGGACTTGATTCAGCAGCACAATTCTGGTGCTGTAGTTGTAGGAGATGTCTCAAAACGTCATCAGGAGTCCCTACAAAACCTAAAAATGGCATAAAATGCTTTTTTTGGGAAAACTTTTTTTTTACAAAAAAAAATTCAAAAAACGGACTTGTTTGAGCAGCACAATTCTGGTGCTGTAGTTGTAGGAGATGTCTCAAAACGTCATCAGGAGTCCCGACTAAACCCGTAAATGTAAGAAAATGCATTTTTTAAGAAAAACATTTTTTGCTAAAATGTCGTAAGGGGGGACCCTGTCGTAAAAATTCCAAAAAACGAACTTGATTCAGCAGCACAATTCTGGTGCTGTAGTTGTAGGAGATGTCTCAAAACGTCATCAGGAGTCCCTACAAAACCTAAAAATGGCATAAAATGCTTTTTTTGGGAAAACTTTTTTTTTACAAAAAAAATTTCAAAAAACGGACTTGCTTCAGCAGCACAATTCTGGTGCTGTAGTTGTAGGAGATGTCTCAAAACGTCATCAGGAGTCCCGACTAAACCCGTAAATGTAAGAAAATGTAAGAAAATGCATTTTTTAAGAAAAACATTTTTTGCTAAAATGTCGTAAGGGGGGACCCTGTCGTAAAAATTCAAAAAAACGGACTTGATTCAGCAGCACAATTCTGGTGCTGTAGTTGTAGGAGATGTCTCAAAACGTCATCAGGAGTCCCTACAAAACCTAAAAATGGCATAAAATGCTTTTTTTAGGAAAACTTTTTTTTTACAAAAAAAATTTCAAAAAACGGACTTGCTTCAGCAGCACAATTCTGGTGCTGTAGTTGTAGGAGATGTCTCAAAACGTCATCAGGAGTCCCGACTAAACCCGTAAATATAAGAAAATGTAAGAAAATGCATTTTTTAAGAAAAACATTTTTTGCTAAAATGTCGTAAGGGGGGACCCTGTCGTAAAAATTCCAAAAAACGGACTTGATTCAGCAGCACAATTCTGGTGCTGTAGTTGTAGGAGATGTCTCAAAACGTCATCAGGAGTCCCTACAAACCTAAAAATGGCATAAAATGCTTTTTTTGGGAAAACTTTTTTTTTACAAAAAAAATTTCAAAAAACAGACTTGCTTCAGCAGCACAATTCTGATGCTGTAGTTGTAGGAGATGTCTCAAAACGTCATCAGGAGTCCCGACTAAACCCGTAAATGTAAGAAAATGTAAGAAAATGCATTTTTTAAGAAAAACATTTTTTGCTAAAATGTCGTAAGGGGGGACCCTGTCGTAAAAATGCCAAAAAACGGACTTGCTTCAGCAGTACAATTCTGGTGCTGTAGTTGTAGGAGATGTCTCAAAACGTCATCAGGAGTCCCTACAAAACCTAAAAATGGCATAAAATGCTTTTTTTGGGAAAACTTTTTTTTTACAAAAAAAAATTCAAAAAACGGACTTGTTTGAGCAGCACAATTCTGGTGCTGTAGTTGTAGGAGATGTCTCAAAACGTCATCAGGAGTCCCGACTAAACCCGTAAATGTAAGAAAATGTAAGAAAAGGCATTTTTTAAGAAAAACATTTTTTGCTAAAATGTCGTAAGGGGGGACCCTGTCGTAGAAATGCCAAAAAACGGACTTGCTTCGGCAGTACAATTCTGGTGCTGTAGTTGTAGGAGATGTCTCAAAACGTCATCAGGAGTCCCTACAAAACCTAAAAATGGCATAAAATGCTTTTTTTGGGAAAACTTTTTTTTTACAAAAAAAAATTCAAAAAACGGACTTGTTTGAGCAGCACAATTCTGGTGCTGTAGTTGTAGGAGATGTCTCAAAACGTCATCAGGAGTCCCGACTAAACCCGTAAATGTAAGAAAATGTAAGAAAATGCATTTTTTAAGAAAAACATTTTTTGCTAAAATGTCGTAAGGGGGGACCCTGTCGTAAAAATGCCAAAAAACGGACTTGATTCAGCAGCACAATTCTGGTGCTGTAGTTGTAGGAGATGTCTCAAAACGTCATCAGGAGTCCCGACTAAACCCGTAAATGTAAGAAAATGTAAGAAAATGCATTTTTTAAGAAAAACATTTTTTGCTAAAATGTCGTAAGGGGGGACCCTGTCGTAAAAATTCCAAAAAACGGACTTGATTCAGCAGCACAATTCTGGTGCTGTAGTTGTAGGAGATGTCTCAAAACGTCATCAGGAGTCCCGACTAAACCCGTAAATGTAAGAAAATGTAAGAAAATGCATTTTTTAAGAAAAACATTTTTTGCTAAAATGTCGTAAGGGGGGACCCTGTCGTAAAAATGCCAAAAAACGGACTTGCTTCGGCAGTACAATTCTGGTGCTGTAGTTGTAGGAGATGTCTCAAAACGTCATCAGGAGTCCCTACAAAACCTAAAAATGGCATAAAATGCTTTTTTTGGGAAAACTTTTTTTTTACAAAAAAAATTTCAAAAAACGGACTTGCTTCAGCAGCACAATTCTGGTGCTGTAGTTGTAGGAGATGTCTCAAAACGTCATCAGGAGTCCCGACTAAACCCGTAAATGTAAGAAAATGTAAGAAAATGCATTTTTTAAGAAAAACATTTTTTGCTAAAATGTCGTAAGGGGGGACCCTGTCGTAAAAATTCCAAAAAACGGACTTGATTCAGCAGCACAATTCTGGTGCTGTAGTTGTAGGAGATGTCTTAAAACGTCATCAGGAGTCCCTACAAAACCTAAAAATGGCATAAAATGCTTTTTTTGGGAAAACTTTTTTTTTACAAAAAAAAATTCAAAAAACGGACTTGTTTGAGCAGCACAATTCTGGTGCTGTAGTTGTAGGAGATGTCTCAAAACGTCATCAGGAGTCCCGACTAAACCCGTAAATGTAAGAAAATGTAAGAAAATGCATTTTTTAAGAAAAACATTTTTTGCTAAAATGTCGTAAGGGGGGACCCTGTCGTAAAAATGCCAAAAAACGGACTTGATTCAGCAGCACAATTCTGGTGCTGTAGTTGTAGGAGATGTCTCAAAACGTCATCAGGAGTCCCGACTAAACCCGTAAATGTAAGAAAATGTAAGAAAATGCATTTTTTAAGAAAAACATTTTTTGCTAAAATGTCGTAAGGGGGGACCCTGTCGTAAAAATGCCAAAAAACGGACTTGCTTCGGCAGTACAATTCTGGTGCTGTAGTTGTAGGAGATGTCTCAAAACGTCATCAGGAGTCCCTACAAAACCTAAAAATGGCATAAAATGCTTTTTTTGGGAAAACTTTTTTTTACAAAAAAAATTTCAAAAAACGGACTTGTTTGAGCAGCACAATTCTGGTGCTGTAGTTGTAGGAGATGTCTCAAAACGTCATCAGGAGTCCCGACTAAACCCGTAAATGTAAGAAAATGTAAGAAAATGCATTTTTTAAGAAAAACATTTTTTGCTAAAATGTCGTAAGGGGGGACCCTGTCGTAAAAATTCAAAAAAACGGACTTGATTCAGCAGCACAATTCTGGTGCTGTAGTTGTAGGAGATGTCTCAAAACGTCATCAGGAGTCCCTACAAAACCTAAAAATGGCATAAAATGCTTTTTTTAGGAAAACTTTTTTTTTACAAAAAAAATTTCAAAAAACGGACTTGCTTCAGCAGCACAATTCTGGTGCTGTAGTTGTAGGAGATGTCTCAAAACGTCATCAGGAGTCCCGACTAAACCCGTAAATGTAAGAAAATGTAAGAAAATGCATTTTTTAAGAAAAACATTTTTTGCTAAAATGTCGTAAGGGGGGACCCTGTCGTAAAAATTCCAAAAAACGGACTTGATTCAGCAGCACAATTCTGGTGCTGTAGTTGTAGGAGATGTCTCAAAACGTCATCAGGAGTCCCTACAAAACCTAAAAATGGCATAAAATGCTTTTTTTGGGAAAACTTTTTTTTTACAAAAAAATTTTCAAAAAACGGACTTGCTTCAGCAGCACAATTCTGGTGCTGTAGTTGTAGGAGATGTCTCAAAACGTCATCAGGAGTCCCGACTAAACCCGTAAATGTAAGAAAATGTAAGAAAATGCATTTTTTAAGAAAAACATTTTTTGCTAAAATGTCGTAAGGGGGGACCCTGTCGTAAAAATTCCAAAAAACGGACTTGATTCAGCAGCACAATTCTGGTGCTGTAGTTGTAGGAGATGTCTCAAAACGTCATCAGGAGTCCCTACAAAACCTAAAAATGGCATAAAATGCTTTTTTTGGGAAAACTTTTTTTTTACAAAAAAAAATTCAAAAAACGGACTTGTTTGAGCAGCACAATTCTGGTGCTGTAGTTGTAGGAGATGTCTCAAAACGTCATCAGGAGTCCCGACTAAACCCGTAAATGTAAGAAAATGTAAGAAAAGGCATTTTTTAAGAAAAACATTTTTTGCTAAAATGTCGTAAGGGGGGACCCTGTCGTAAAAATGCCAAAAAACGGACTTGCTTCGGCAGTACAATTCTGGTGCTGTAGTTGTAGGAGATGTCTCAAAACGTCATCAGGAGTCCCTACAAAACCTAAAAATGGCATAAAATGCTTTTTTTGGGAAAACTTTTTTTTTACAAAAAAAAATTCAAAAAACGGACTTGTTTGAGCAGCACAATTCTGGTGCTGTAGTTGTAGGAGATGTCTCAAAACGTCATCAGGAGTCCCGACTAAACCCGTAAATGTAAGAAAATGTAAGAAAATGCATTTTTTAAGAAAAACATTTTTTGCTAAAATGTCGTAAGGGGGGACCCTGTCGTAAAAATGCCAAAAAACGGACTTGATTCAGCAGCACAATTCTGGTGCTGTAGTTGTAGGAGATGTCTCAAAACGTCATCAGGAGTCCCGACTAAACCCGTAAATGTAAGAAAATGTAAGAAAATGCATTTTTTAAGAAAAACATTTTTTGCTAAAATGTCGTAAGGGGGGACCCTGTCGTAAAAATTCCAAAAAACGGACTTGATTCAGCAGCACAATTCTGGTGCTGTAGTTGTAGGAGATGTCTCAAAACGTCATCAGGAGTCCCGACTAAACCCGTAAATGTAAGAAAATGTAAGAAAATGCATTTTTTAAGAAAAACATTTTTTGCTAAAATGTCGTAAGGGGGGACCCTGTCGTAAAAATTCCAAAAAACGGACTTGATTCAGCAGCACAATTCTGGTGCTGTAGTTGTAGGAGATGTCTTAAAACGTCATCAGGAGTCCCTACAAAACCTAAAAATGGCATAAAATGCTTTTTTTGGGAAAACTTTTTTTTTACAAAAAAAAATTCAAAAAACGGACTTGTTTGAGCAGCACAATTCTGGTGCTGTAGTTGTAGGAGATGTCTCAAAACGTCATCAGGAGTCCCGACTAAACCCGTAAATGTAAGAAAATGTAAGAAAATGCATTTTTTAAGAAAAACATTTTTTGCTAAAATGTCGTAAGGGGGGACCCTGTCGTAAAAATGCCAAAAAACGGACTTGATTCAGCAGCACAATTCTGGTGCTGTAGTTGTAGGAGATGTCTCAAAACGTCATCAGGAGTCCCGACTAAACCCGTAAATGTAAGAAAATGTAAGAAAATGCATTTTTTAAGAAAAACATTTTTTGCTAAAATGTCGTAAGGGGGGACCCTGTCGTAAAAATTCCAAAAAACGGACTTGATTCAGCAGCACAATTCTGGTGCTGTAGTTGTAGGAGATGTCTTAAAACGTCATCAGGAGTCCCTACAAAACCTAAAAATGGCATAAAATGCTTTTTTTGGGAAAACTTTTTTTTTACAAAAAAAAATTGAAAAAAACGGACTTGTTTGAGCAGCACAATTCTGGTGCTGTAGTTGTAGGAGATGTCTCAAAACGTCATCAGGAGTCCCGACTAAACCCGTAAATGTAAGAAAATGTAAGAAAATGCATTTTTTAAGAAAAACATTTTTTGCTAAAATGTCGTAAGGGGGGACCCTGTCGTAAAAATGCCAAAAAACGGACTTGCTTCAGCAGTACAATTCTGGTGCTGTAGTTGTAGGAGATGTCTCAAAACGTCATCAGGAGTCCCTACAAAACCTAAAAATGGCATAAAATGCTTTTTTTGGGAAAACTTTTTTTTTACAAAAAAAAATTCAAAAAACGGACTTGTTTGAGCAGCACAATTCTGGTGCTGTAGTTGTAGGAGATGTCTCAAAACGTCATCAGGAGTCCCGACTAAACCCGTAAATGTAAGAAAATGTAAGAAAATGCATTTTTTAAGAAAAACATTTTTTGCTAAAATGTCGTAAGGGGGGACCCTGTCGTAAAAATGCCAAAAAACGGACTTGCTTCGGCAGTACAATTCTGGTGCTGTAGTTGTAGGAGATGTCTCAAAACGTCATCAGGAGTCCCTACAAAACCTAAAAATGGCATAAAATGCTTTTTTTGGGAAAACTTTTTTTTTACAAAAAAAATTTCAAAAAACGGACTTGTTTGAGCAGCACAATTCTGGTGCTGTAGTTGTAGGAGATGTCTCAAAACGTCATCAGGAGTCCCGACTAAATCCGTAAATGTAAGAAAATGTAAGAAAATGCATTTTTTAAGAAAAACATTTTTTGCTAAAATGTCGTAAGGGGGGACCCTGTCGTAAAAATTCCAAAAAACGGACTTGCTTCAGCAGTACAATTCTGGTGCTGTAGTTGTAGGAGATGTCTCAAAACGTCATCAGGAGTCCCTACAAAACCTAAAAATGGCATAAAATGCTTTTTTTGGGAAAACTTTTTTTTTACAAAAAAAAATTCAAAAAACAGACTTGCTTCAGCAGCACAATTCTGGTGCTGTAGTTGTAGGAGATGTCTCAAAACGTCATCAGGAGTCCCGACTAAACCCGTAAATGTAAGAAAATGTAAGAAAATGCATTTTTTAAGAAAAACATTTTCTGCTAAAATGTCGTAAGGGGGGACCCTGTCGTAAAAATGCCAAAAAACGGACTTGCTTCAGCAGTACAATTCTGGTGCTGTAGTTGTAGGAGATGTCTCAAAACGTCATCAGGAGTCCCTACAAAACCTAAAAATGGCATAAAATGCTTTTTTTGGGAAAACTTTTTTTTTACAAAAAAAAATTCAAAAAACGGACTTGTTTGAGCAGCACAATTCTGGTGCTGTAGTTGTAGGAGATGTCTCAAAACGTCATCAGGAGTCCCGACTAAACCCGCAAATGTAAGAAAATGTAAGAAAATGCATTTTTTAAGAAAAACATTTTTTGCTAAAATGTCGTAAGGGGGGACCCTGTCGTAAAAATGCCAAAAAACGGACTTGATTCAGCAGCACAATTCTGGTGCTGTAGTTGTAGGAGATGTCTTAAAACGTCATCAGGAGTCCCTACAAAACCTAAAAATGGCATAAAATGCTTTTTTTGGGAAAACTTTTTTTTTACAAAAAAAAATTCAAAAAACGGACTTGTTTGAGCAGCACAATTCTGGTGCTGTAGTTGTAGGAGATGTCTCAAAACGTCATCAGGAGTCCCGACTAAACCCGTAAATGTAAGAAAATGTAAGAAAATGCATTTTTTAAGAAAAACATTTTTTGCTAAAATGTCGTAAGGGGGGACCCTGTCGTAAAAATGCCAAAAAACGGACTTGATTCAGCAGCACAATTCTGGTGCTGTAGTTGTAGGAGATGTCTCAAAACGTCATCAGGAGTCCCTACAAAACCTAAAAATGGCATAAAATGCTTTTTTTGGGAAAACTTTTTTTTTACAAAAAAAATTTCAAAAAACAGACTTGCTTCAGCAGCACAATTCTGGTGCTGTAGTTGTAGGAGATGTCTCAAAACGTCATCAGGAGTCCCAACTAAACCAGTAAATGTAAGAAAATGTAAGAAAATGCATTTTTTAAGAAAAACATTTTTTGCTAAAATGTCGTAAGGGGGGACCCTGTCGTAAAAATGCCAAAAAACGGACTTGATTCAGCAGCACAATTCTGGTGCTGTAGTTGTAGGAGATGTCTCAAAACGTCATCAGGAGTCCCTACAAAACCTAAAAATGGCATAAAATGCTTTTTTTGGGAAAACTTTTTTTTTACAAAAAAAATTTCAAAAAACAGACTTGCTTCAGCAGCACAATTCTGGTGCTGTAGTTGTAGGAGATGTCTCAAAACGTCATCAGGAGTCCCGACTAAACCCGTAAATGTAAGAAAATGTAAGAAAATGCATTTTTTAAGAAAAACATTTTTTGCTAAAATGTCGTAAGGGGGGACCCTGTCGTAAAAATGCCAAAAAACGGACTTGCTTCAGCAGTACAATTCTGGTGCTGTAGTTGTAGGAGATGTTTCAAAACGTCATCAGGAGTCCCTACAAAACCTAAAAATGGCATAAAATGCTTTTTTTGGGAAAACTTTTTTTTTACAAAAAAAAATTCAAAAAACGGACTTGTTTGAGCAGCACAATTCTGGTGCTGTAGTTGTAGGAGATGTCTCAAAACGTCATCAGGAGTCCCGACTAAACCCGAAAATGTAAGAAAATGCATTTTTTAAGAAAAACATTTTTTGCTAAAATGTCGTAAGGGGGGACCCTGTCGTAAAAATGCCAAAAAACGGACTTGATTCAGCAGCACAATTCTGGTGCTGTAGTTGTAGGAGATGTCTCAAAACGTCATCAGGAGTCCCTACAAAACCTAAAAATGGCATAAAATGCTTTTTTTGGGAAAACTTTTCTTTTACAAAAAAAATTTCAAAAAACAGACTTGCTTCAGCAGCACAATTCTGGTGCTGTAGTTGTAGGAGATGTCTCAAAACGTCATCAGGAGTCCCGACTAAACCCGTAAATGTAAGAAAATGTAAGAAAATGCATTTTTTAAGAAAAACATTTTTTGCTAAAATGTCGTAAGGGGGGACCCTGTCGTAAAAATTCCAAAAAACGGACTTGATTCAGCAGCACAATTCTGGTGCTGTAGTTGTAGGAGATGTCTTAAAACGTCATCAGGAGTCCCTACAAAACCTAAAAATGGCATAAAATGCTTTTTTTGGGAAAACTTTTTTTTTACAAAAAAAAATTCAAAAAACGGACTTGTTTGAGCAGCACAATTCTGGTGCTGTAGTTGTAGGAGATGTCTCAAAACGTCATCAGGAGTCCCGACTAAACCCGTAAATGTAAGAAAATGTGTGAAAATGCATTTTTTAAGAAAAACATTTTTTGCTAAAATGTCGTAAGGGGGGACCCTGTCGTAAAAATGCCAAAAAACGGACTTGTTTGAGCAGCACAATTCTGGTGCTGTAGTTGTAGGAGATGTCTCAAAACGTCATCAGGAGTCCCGACTAAACCCGTAAATGTAAGAAAATGTAAGAAAATGCATTTTTTAAGAAAAACATTTTTTGCTAAAATGTCGTAAGGGGGGACCCTGTCGTAAAAATGCCAAAAAACGGACTTGCTTCGGCAGTACAATTCTGGTGCTGTAGTTGTAGGAGATGTCTCAAAACGTCATCAGGAGTCCCTACAAAACCTAAAAATGGCATAAAATGCTTTTTTTGGGAAAACTTTTTTTTTACAAAAAAAAATTCAAAAAACGGACTTGTTTGAGCAGCACAATTCTGGTGCTGTAGTTGTAGGAGATGTCTCAAAACGTCATCAGGAGTCCCGACTAAACCCGTAAATGTAAGAAAATGTAAGAAAATGCATTTTTTAAGAAAAACATTTTTTGCTAAAATGTCGTAAGGGGGGACCCTGTCGTAAAAATGCCAAAAAACGGACTTGCTTCAGCAGTACAATTCTGGTGCTGTAGTTGTAGGAGATGTCTCAAAACGTCATCAGGAGTCCCTACAAAACCTAAAAATGGCATAAAATGCTTTTTTTGGGAAAACTTTTTTTTTACCAAAAAAAATTCAAAAAACGGACTTGTTTGAGCAGCACAATTCTGGTGCTGTAGTTGTAGGAGATGTCTCAAAACGTCATCAGGAGTCCCGACTAAACCCGTAAATGTAAGAAAATGTAAGAAAATGCATTTTTTAAGAAAAACATTTTTTGCTAAAATGTCGTAAGGGGGGACCCTGTCGTAAAAATGCCAAAAAACGGACTTGCTTCGGCAGTACAATTCTGGTGCTGTAGTTGTAGGAGATGTCTCAAAACGTCATCAGGAGTCCCTACAAAACCTAAAAATGGCATAAAATGCTTTTTTTGGGAAAACTTTTTTTTTACAAAAAAAATTTCAAAAAACGGACTTGTTTGAGCAGCACAATTCTGGTGCTGTAGTTGTAGGAGATGTCTCAAAACGTCATCAGGAGTCCCGACTAAACCCGTAAATGTAAGAAAATGTAAGAAAATGCATTTTTTAAGAAAAACATTTTTTGCTAAAATGTTGTAAGGGGGGACCCTGTCGTAAAAATGCCAAAAAACGGACTTGCTTCGGCAGTACAATTCTGGTGCTGTAGTTGTAGGAGATGTCTCAAAACGTCATCAGGAGTCCCTACAAAACCTAAAAATGGCATAAAATTATTTTTTTGGGAAAACTTTTCTTTTACAAAAAAAATTTCAAAAAACGGACTTGCTTCAGCAGCACAATTCTGGTGCTGTAGTTGTAGGAGATGTCTCAAAACGTCATCAGGAGTCCAGACTAAACCCGTAAATGTAAGAAAATGTAAGAAAATGCATTTTTTAAGAAAAACATTTTTTGCTAAAATGTCGTAAGGGGGGACCCTGTCGTAAAAATTCCAAAAAACGGACTTGATTCAGCAGCACAATTCTGGTGCTGTAGTTGTAGGAGATGTCTTAAAACGTCATCAGGAGTCCCTACAAAACCTAAAAATGGCATAAAATGCTTTTTTTGGGAAAACTTTTTTTTTACAAAAAAAAATTCAAAAAACGGACTTGTTTGAGCAGCACAATTCTGGTGCTGTAGTTGTAGGAGATGTCTCAAAACGTCATCAGGAGTCCCGACTAAACCCGTAAATGTAAGAAAATGTAAGAAAATGCATTTTTTAAGAAAAACATTTTTTGCTAAAATGTCGTAAGGGGGGACCCTGTCGTAAAAATGCCAAAAAACGGACTTGCTTCGGCAGTACAATTCTGGTGCTGTAGTTGTAGGAGATGTCTCAAAACGTCATCAGGAGTCCCTACAAAACCTAAAAATGGCATAAAATGCTTTTTTTGGGAAATTTTTTTTTTTACAAAAAAAAATTCAAAAAACGGACTTGTTTGAGCAGCACAATTCTGGTGCTGTAGTTGTAGGAGATGTCTCAAAACGTCATCAGGAGTCCCGACTAAACCCGTAAATGTAAGAAAATGTAAGAAAATGCATTTTTTAAGAAAAACATTTTTTGCTAAAATGTCGTAAGGGGGGATCCTGTCGTAAAAATGCCAAAAAACGGACTTGCTTCAGCAGTACAATTCTGGTGCTGTAGTTGTAGGAGATGTCTCAAAACGTCACCAGGAGTCCCTACAAAACCTAAAAATGGCATAAAATGCTTTTTTTGGGAAAACTTTTCTTTTACAAAAAAAATTTCAAAAAACGGACTTGCTTCAGCAGCACAATTCTGGTGCTGTAGTTGTAGGAGATGTCTCAAAACGTCATCAGGAGTCCCGACTAAACCCGTAAATGTAAGAAAATGTAAGAAAATGCATTTTTTAAGAAAAACATTTTTTGCTAAAATGTCGTAAGGGGGGACCCTGTCGTAAAAATTCCAAAAAACGGACTTGATTCAGCAGCACAATTCTGGTGCTGTAGTTGTAGGAGATGTCTTAAAACGTCATCAGGAGTCCCTACAAAACCTAAAAATGGCATAAAATTCTTTTTTTGGGAAAACTTTTCTTTTACAAAAAAAAATTCAAAAAACGGACTTGCTTCAGCAGCACAATTCTGGTGCTGTAGTTGTAGGAGATGTCTCAAAACGTCATCAGGAGTCCCGACTAAACCCGTAAATGTAAGAAAATGCATTTTTTAAGAAAAACATTTTTTGCTAAAATGTCGTAAGGGGGGACCCTGTCGTAAAAATTCAAAAAAACGGACTTGATTCAGCAGCACAATTCTGGTGCTGTAGTTGTAGGAGATGTCTCAAAACGTCATCAGGAGTCCCTACAAAACCTAAAAATGGCATAAAATGCTTTTTTTAGGAAAACTTTTTTTTTACAAAAAAAATTTCAAAAAACGGACTTGCTTCAGCAGCACAATTCTGGTGCTGTAGTTGTAGGAGATGTCTCAAAACGTCATCAGGAGTCCCGACTAAACCCGTAAATGTAAGAAAATGCATTTTTTAAGAAAAACATTTTTTGCTAAAATGTCGTAAGGGGGGACCCTGTCGTAAAAATGCCAAAAAACGGACTTGCTTCAGCAGTACAATTCTGGTGCTGTAGTTGTAGGAGATGTCTCAAAACGTCACCAGGAGTCCCTACAAAACCTAAAAATGGCATAAAATGCTTTTTTTGGGAAAACTTTTTTTTTACAAAAAAAAATTCAAAAAACGGACTTGTTTGAGCAGCACAATTCTGGTGCTGTAGTTGTAGGAGATGTCTCAAAACGTCATCAGGAGTCCCGACTAAACCCGTAAATGTAAGAAAATGTAAGAAAATGCATTTTTTAAGAAAAACATTTTTTGCTAAAATGTCGTAAGGGGGGACCCTGTCGTAAAAATTCCAAAAAACGAACTTGATTCAGCAGCACAATTCTGGTGCTGTAGTTGTAGGAGATGTCTCAAAACGTCATCAGGAGTCCCTACAAAACCTAAAAATGGCATAAAATGCTTTTTTTGGGAAAACTTTTTTTTTACAAAAAAAATTTCAAAAAACGGACTTGCTTCAGCAGCACAATTCTGGTGCTGTAGTTGTAGGAGATGTCTCAAAACGTCATCAGGAGTCCCGACTAAACCCGTAAATGTAAGAAAATGTAAGAAAATGCATTTTTTAAGAAAAACATTTTTTGCTAAAATGTCGTAAGGGGGGACCCTGTCGTAAAAATTCCAAAAAACGGACTTGATTCAGCAGCACAATTCTGGTGCTGTAGTTGTAGGAGATGTCTCAAAACGTCATCAGGAGTCCCTACAAAACCTAAAAATGGCATAAAATGCTTTTTTTGGGAAAACTTTTTTTTTACAAAAAAATTTTCAAAAAACGGACTTGCTTCAGCAGCACAATTCTGGTGCTGTAGTTGTAGGAGATGTCTCAAAACGTCATCAGGAGTCCCGACTAAACCCGTAAATGTAAGAAAATGTAAGAAAATGCATTTTTTAAGAAAAACATTTTTTGCTAAAATGTCGTAAGGGGGGACCCTGTCGTAAAAATTCCAAAAAACGGACTTGATTCAGCAGCACAATTCTGGTGCTGTAGTTGTAGGAGATGTCTCAAAACGTCATCAGGAGTCCCTACAAAACCTAAAAATGGCATAAAATGCTTTTTTTGGGAAAACTTTTTTTTTACAAAAAAAATTTCAAAAAACAGACTTGCTTCAGCAGCACAATTCTGATGCTGTAGTTGTAGGAGATGTCTCAAAACGTCATCAGGAGTCCCGACTAAGCCCGTAAATGTAAGAAAATGTAAGAAAATGCATTTTTTAAGAAAAACATTTTTTGCTAAAATGTCGTAAGGGGGGACCCTGTCGTAAAAATGCCAAAAAACGGACTTGCTTCAGCAGTACAATTCTGGTGCTGTAGTTGTAGGAGATGTCTCAAAACGTCATCAGGAGTCCCTACAAAACCTAAAAATGGCATAAAATGCTTTTTTTGGGAAAACTTTTTTTTTACCAAAAAAAATTCAAAAAACGGACTTGTTTGAGCAGCACAATTCTGGTGCTGTAGTTGTAGGAGATGTCTCAAAACGTCATCAGGAGTCCCGACTAAACCCGTAAATGTAAGAAAATGTAAGAAAATGCATTTTTTAAGAAAAACATTTTTTGCTAAAATGTCGTAAGGGGGGACCCTGTCGTAAAAATGCCAAAAAACGGACTTGCTTCGGCAGTACAATTCTGGTGCTGTAGTTGTAGGAGATGTCTCAAAACGTCATCAGGAGTCCCTACAAAACCTAAAAATGGCATAAAATGCTTTTTTTGGGAAAACTTTTTTTTTACAAAAAAAATTTCAAAAAACGGACTTGTTTGAGCAGCACAATTCTGGTGCTGTAGTTGTAGGAGATGTCTCAAAACGTCATCAGGAGTCCCGACTAAACCCGTAAATGTAAGAAAATGTAAGAAAATGCATTTTTTAAGAAAAACATTTTTTGCTAAAATGTCGTAAGGGGGGACCCTGTCGTAAAAATTCCAAAAAACGGACTTGCTTCAGCAGTACAATTCTGGTGCTGTAGTTGTAGGAGATGTCTCAAAACGTCATCAGGAGTCCCTACAAAACCTAAAAATGGCATAAAATGCTTTTTTTGGGAAAACTTTTTTTTTACAAAAAAAAATTCAAAAAACAGACTTGCTTCAGCAGCACAATTCTGGTGCTGTAGTTGTAGGAGATGTCTCAAAACGTCATCAGGAGTCCCGACTAAACCCGTAAATGTAAGAAAATGCATTTTTTAAGAAAAACATTTTTTGCTAAAATGTCGTAAGGGGGGACCCTGTCGTAAAAATGCCAAAAAACGGACTTGCTTCAGCAGTACAATTCTGGTGCTGTAGTTGTAGGAGATGTCTCAAAACGTCATCAGGAGTCCCTACAAAACCTAAAAATGGCATAAAATGCTTTTTTTGGGAAAACTTTTTTTTTACAAAAAAAAATTCAAAAAACGGACTTGTTTGAGCAGCACAATTCTGGTGCTGTAGTTGTAGGAGATGTCTCAAAACGTCATCAGGAGTCCCGACTAAACCCGCAAATGTAAGAAAATGCATTTTTTAAGAAAAACATTTTTTGCTAAAATGTCGTAAGGGGGGACCCTGTCGTAAAAATGCCAAAAAACGGACTTGATTCAGCAGCACAATTCTGGTGCTGTAGTTGTAGGAGATGTCTTAAAACGTCATCAGGAGTCCCTACAAAACCTAAAAATGGCATAAAATGCTTTTTTTGGGAAAACTTTTTTTTTACAAAAAAAAAATTCAAAAAACGGACTTGTTTGAGCAGCACAATTCTGGTGCTGTAGTTGTAGGAGATGTCTCAAAACGTCATCAGGAGTCCCGACTAAACCCGTAAATGTAAGAAAATGTAAGAAAATGCATTTTTTAAGAAAAACATTTTTTGCTAAAATGTCGTAAGGGGGGACCCTGTCGTAAAAATTCCAAAAAACGGACTTGATTCAGCAGCACAATTCTGGTGCTGTAGTTGTAGGAGATGTCTCAAAACGTCATCAGGAGTCCCTACAAAACCTAAAAATGGCATAAAATGCTTTTTTTGGGAAAACTTTTTTTTTACAAAAAAAATTTCAAAAAACAGACTTGCTTCAGCAGCACAATTCTGGTGCTGTAGTTGTAGGAGATGTCTCAAAACGTCATCAGGAGTCCCGACTAAACCCGTAAATGTAAGAAAATGTAAGAAAATGCATTTTTTAAGAAAAACATTTTTTGCTAAAATGTCGTAAGGGGGGACCCTGTCGTAAAAATTCCAAAAAACGGACTTCATTCAGCAGCACAATTCTGGTGCTGTAGTTGTAGGAGATGTCTCAAAACGTCATCAGGAGTCCCGACTAAACCCGTAAATGTAAGAAAATGTAAGAAAATGCATTTTTTAAGAAAAACATTTTTTGCTAAAATGTCGTAAGGGGGGACCCTGTCGTAAAAATGCCAAAAAACGGACTTGCTTCGGCAGTACAATTCTGGTGCTGTAGTTGTAGGAGATGTCTCAAAACGTCATCAGGAGTCCCTACAAAACCTAAAAATGGCATAAAATGCTTTTTTTGGGAAAACTTTTTTTTTACAAAAAAAATTTCAAAAAACGGACTTGCTTCAGCAGCACAATTCTGGTGTTGTAGTTGTAGGAGATGTCTCAAAACGTCATCAGGAGTCCCGACTAAACCCGTAAATGTAAGAAAATGTAAGAAAATGCATTTTTTAAGAAAAACATTTTTTGCTAAAATGTCGTAAGGGGGGACCCTGTCGTAAAAATTCCAAAAAACGGACTTGATTCAGCAGCACAATTCTGGTGCTGTAGTTGTAGGAGATGTCTTAAAACGTCATCAGGAGTCCCTACAAAACCTAAAAATGGCATAAAATGCTTTTTTTGGGAAAACTTTTTTTTTACAAAAAAAAATTCAAAAAACGGACTTGTTTGAGCAGCACAATTCTGGTGCTGTAGTTGTAGGAGATGTCTCAAAACGTCATCAGGAGTCCCGACTAAACCCGTAAATGTAAGAAAATGTAAGAAAATGCATTTTTTAAGAAAAACATTTTTTGCTAAAATGTCGTAAGGGGGGACCCTGTCGTAAAAATGCCAAAAAACGGACTTGATTCAGCAGCACAATTCTGGTGCTGTAGTTGTAGGAGATGTATCAAAACGTCATCAGGAGTCCCGACTAAACCCGTAAATGTAAGAAAATGTAAGAAAATGCATTTTTTAAGAAAAACATTTTTTGCTAAAATGTCGTAAGGGGGGACCCTGTCGTAAAAATTCCAAAAAACGGACTTGATTCAGCAGCACAATTCTGGTGCTGTAGTTGTAGGAGATGTCTTAAAACGTCATCAGGAGTCCCTACAAAACCTAAAAATGGCATAAAATGCTTTTTTTGGGAAAACTTTTTTTTTACAAAAAAAAATTCAAAAAACGGACTTGTTTGAGCAGCACAATTCTGGTGCTGTAGTTGTAGGAGATGTCTCAAAACGTCATCAGGAGTCCCGACTAAACCCGTAAATGTAAGAAAATGTAAGAAAATGCATTTTTTAAGAAAAACATTTTTTGCTAAAATGTCGTAAGGGGGGACCCTGTCGTAAAAATTCCAAAAAACGGACTTGATTCAGCAGCACAATTCTGGTGCTGTAGTTGTAGGAGATGTCTCAAAACGTCATCAGGAGTCCCTACAAAACCTAAAAATGGCATAAAATGCTTTTTTTGGGAAAACTTTTTTTTTACAAAAAAAATTTCAAAAAACGGACTTGTTTGAGCAGCACAATTCTGGTGCTGTAGTTGTAGGAGATGTCTCAAAACGTCATCAGGAGTCCCGACTAAACCCGTAAATGTAAGAAAATGTAAGAAAATGCATTTTTTAAGAAAAACATTTTTTGCTAAAATGTCGTAAGGGGGGACCCTGTCGTAAAAATTCCAAAAAACGGACTTGATTCAGCAGCACAATTCTGGTGCTGTAGTTGTAGGAGATGTCTTAAAACGTCATCAGGAGTCCCTACAAAACCTAAAAATGGCATAAAATGCTTTTTTTGGGAAAACTTTTTTTTTACAAAAAAAATTCAAAAAACGGACTTGTTTGAGCAGCACAATTCTGGTGCTGTAGTTGTAGGAGATGTCTCAAAACGTCATCAGGAGTCCCGACTAAACCCGTAAATGTAAGAAAATGTAAGAAAATGCATTTTTTAAGAAAAACATTTTTTGCTAAAATGTCGTAAGGGGGGACCCTGTCGTAAAAATTCCAAAAAACGGACTTGATTCAGCAGCACAATTCTGGTGCTGTAGTTGTAGGAGATGTCTTAAAACGTCATCAGGAGTCCCTACAAAACCTAAAAATGGCATAAAATGCTTTTTTTGGGAAAACTTTTTTTTTACAAAAAAAAATTCAAAAAACGGACTTGTTTGAGCAGCACAATTCTGGTGCTGTAGTTGTAGGAGATGTCTCAAAACGTCATCAGGAGTCCCGACTAAACCCGTAAATGTAAGAAAATGTAAGAAAATGCATTTTTTAAGAAAAACATTTTTTGCTAAAATGTCGTAAGGGGGGACCCTGTCGTAAAAATTCCAAAAAACGGACTTGATTCAGCAGCACAATTCTGGTGCTGTAGTTGTAGGAGATGTCTCAAAACGTCATCAGGAGTCCCTACAAAACCTAAAAATGGCATAAAATGCTTTTTTTGGGAAAACTTTTTTTTTACAAAAAAAATTTCAAAAAACGGACTTGTTTGAGCAGCACAATTCTGGTGCTGTAGTTGTAGGAGATGTCTCAAAACGTCATCAGGAGTCCCGACTAAACCCGTAAATGTAAGAAAATGTAAGAAAATGCATTTTTTAAGAAAAACATTTTTTGCTAAAATGTCGTAAGGGGGGACCCTGTCGTAAAAATGCCAAAAAACGGACTTGCTTCAGCAGTACAATTCTGGTGCTGTAGTTGTAGGAGATGTCTCAAAACGTCATCAGGAGTCCCTACAAAACCTAAAAATGGCATAAAATGCTTTTTTTGGGAAAACTTTTTTTTTACCAAAAAAAATTCAAAAAACGGACTTGTTTGAGCAGCACAATTCTGGTGCTGTAGTTGTAGGAGATGTCTCAAAACGTCATCAGGAGTCCCGACTAAACCCGTAAATGTAAGAAAATGCATTTTTTAAGAAAAACATTTTTTGCTAAAATGTCGTAAGGGGGGACCCTGTCGTAAAAATGCCAAAAAACGGACTTGCTTCAGCAGTACAATTCTGGTGCTGTAGTTGTAGGAGATGTCTCAAAACGTCATCAGGAGTCCCTACAAAACCTAAAAATGGCATAAAATGCTTTTTTTGGGAAAACTTTTTTTTTACCAAAAAAAATTCAAAAAACGGACTTGTTTGAGCAGCACAATTCTGGTGCTGTAGTTGTAGGAGATGTCTCAAAACGTCATCAGGAGTCCCGACTAAACCCGTAAATGTAAGAAAATGTAAGAAAATGCATTTTTTAAGAAAAACATTTTTTGCTAAAATGTCGTAAGGGGGGACCCTGTCGTAAAAATGCCAAAAAACGGACTTGATTCAGCAGCACAATTCTGGTGCTGTAGTTGTAGGAGATGTCTCAAAACGTCATCAGGAGTCCCGACTAAACCCGTAAATGTAAGAAAATGTAAGAAAATGCATTTTTTAAGAAAAACATTTTTTGCTAAAATGTCGTAAGGGGGGACCCTGTCGTAAAAATGCCAAAAAACGGACTTGCTTCAGCAGTACAATTCTGGTGCTGTAGTTGTAGGAGATGTCTCAAAACGTCATCAGGAGTCCCTACAAAACCTAAAAATGGCATAAAATGCTTTTTTTGGGAAAACTTTTTTTTTTACAAAAAAAATTTCAAAAAACGGACTTGTTTGAGCAGCACAATTCTGGTGCTGTAGTTGTAGGAGATGTCTCAAAACGTCATCAGGAGTCCCGACTAAACCCGTAAATGTAAGAAAATGTAAGAAAATGCATTTTTTAAGAAAAACATTTTTTGCTAAAATGTCGTAAGGGGGGACCCTGTCGTAAAAATGCCAAAAAACGGACTTGATTCAGCAGCACAATTCTGGTGCTGTAGTTGTAGGAGATGTCTCAAAACGTCATCAGGAGTCCCGACTAAACCCGTAAATGTAAGAAAATGTAAGAAAATGCATTTTTTAAGAAAAACATTTTTTGCTAAAATGTCGTAAGGGGGGACCCTGTCGTAAAAATGCCAAAAAACGGACTTGCTTCGGCAGTACAATTCTGGTGCTGTAGTTGTAGGAGATGTCTCAAAACGTCATCAGGAGTCCCTACAAAACCTAAAAATGGCATAAAATGCTTTTTTTGGGAAAACTTTTTTTTTACAAAAAAAATTTCAAAAAACGGACTTGTTTGAGCAGCACAATCCTGGTGCTGTAGTTGTAGGAGATGTCTCAAAACGTCATCAGGAGTCCCGACTAAACCCGTAAATGTAAGAAAATGTAAGAAAATGCATTTTTTAAGAAAAACATTTTTTGCTAAAATGTCGTAAGGGGGCTGTCGTAAAAATTCCAAAAAACGGACTTGATTCAGCAGCACAATTCTGGTGCTGTAGTTGTAGGAGATGTCTCAAAACGTCATCAGGAGTCCCGACTAAACCCGTAAATGTAAGAAAATGTAAGAAAATGCATTTTTTAAGAAAAACATTTTTTGCTAAAATGTCGTAAGGGGGGACCCTGTCGTAAAAATGCCAAAAAACGGACTTGCTTCAGCAGTACAATTCTGGTGCTGTAGTTGTAGGAGATGTCTCAAAACGTCATCAGGAGTCCCGACTAAACCCGTAAATATAAGAAAATGTAAGAAAATGCATTTTTTAAGAAAAACATTTTTTGCTAAAATGTCGTAAAGGGGGACCCTGTCGTAAAAATTCCAAAAAACGGACTTGATTCAGCAGCACAATTCTGGTGCTGTAGTTGTAGGAGATGTCTTAAAACGTCATCAGGAGTCCCTACAAAACCTAAAAATGGCATAAAATGCTTTTTTTGGGAAAACTTTTTTTTTACAAAAAAAAATTCAAAAAACGGACTTGTTTGAGCAGCACAATTCTGGTGCTGTAGTTGTAGGAGATGTCTCAAAACGTCATCAGGAGTCCCGACTAAACCCGTAAATGTAAGAAAATGTAAGAAAATGCATTTTTTAAGAAAAACATTTTTTGCTAAAATGTCGTAAGGGGGGACCCTGTCGTAAAAATGCCAAAAAACGGACTTGCTTCAGCAGTACAATTCTGGTGCTGTAGTTGTAGGAGATGTCTCAAAACGTCATCAGGAGTCCCTACAAAACCTAAAAATGGCATAAAATGCTTTTTTTGGGAAAACTTTTTTTTTACAAAAAAAATTTCAAAAAACGGACTTGTTTGAGCAGCACAATTCTGGTGCTGTAGTTGTAGGAGATGTCTCAAAACGTCATCAGGAGTCCCGACTAAACCCGTAAATGTAAGAAAATGTAAGAAAATGCATTTTTTAAGAAAAACATTTTTTGCTAAAATGTCGTAAGGGGGGACCCTGTCGTAAAAATGCCAAAAAACGGACTTGATTCAGCAGCACAATTCTGGTGCTGTAGTTGTAGGAGATGTCTCAAAACGTCATCAGGAGTCCCGACTAAACCCGTAAATGTAAGAAAATGTAAGAAAATGCATTTTTTAAGAAAAACATTTTTTGCTAAAATGTCGTAAGGGGGGACCCTGTCGTAAAAATGCCAAAAAACGGACTTGCTTCAGCAGCACAATTCTGGTGCTGTAGTTGTAGGAGATGTCTCAAAACGTCATCAGGAGTCCCTACAAAACCTAAAAATGGCATAAAATGCTTTTTTTGGGAAAACTTTTTTTTTACAAAAAAAAATTCAAAAAACGGACTTGTTTGAGCAGCACAATTCTGGTGCTGTAGTTGTAGGAGATGTCTCAAAACGTCATCAGGAGTCCCGACTAAACCCGTAAATGTAAGAAAATGCATTTTTTAAGAAAAACATTTTTTGCTAAAATGTCGTAAGGGGGGACCCTGTCGTAAAAATGCCAAAAAACGGACTTGCTTCAGCAGTACAATTCTGGTGCTGTAGTTGTAGGAGATGTCTCAAAACGTCATCAGGAGTCCCTACAAAACCTAAAAATGGCATAAAATGCTTTTTTTGGGAAAACTTTTTTTTTACCAAAAAAAATTCAAAAAACGGACTTGTTTGAGCAGCACAATTCTGGTGCTGTAGTTGTAGGAGATGTCTCAAAACGTCATCAGGAGTCCCGACTAAACCCGTAAATGTAAGAAAATGTAAGAAAATGCATTTTTTAAGAAAAACATTTTTTGCTAAAATGTCGTAAGGGGGGACCCTGTCGTAAAAATGCCAAAAAACGGACTTGCTTCGGCAGTACAATTCTGGTGCTGTAGTTGTAGGAGATGTCTCAAAACGTCATCAGGAGTCCCTACAAAACCTAAAAATGGCATAAAATGCTTTTTTTGGGAAAACTTTTTTTTTACAAAAAAAATTTCAAAAAACGGACTTGTTTGAGCAGCACAATCCTGGTGCTGTAGTTGTAGGAGATGTCTCAAAACGTCATCAGGAGTCCCGACTAAACCCGTAAATGTAAGAAAATGTAAGAAAATGCATTTTTTAAGAAAAACATTTTTTGCTAAAATGTCGTAAGGGGGGACCCTGTCGTAAAAATGCCAAAAAACGGACTTGCTTCAGCAGTACAATTCTGGTGCTGTAGTTGTAGGAGATGTCTCAAAACGTCATCAGGAGTCCCTACAAAACCTAAAAATGGCATAAAATGCTTTTTTTGGGAAAACTTTTTTTTTACAAAAAAAAATTCAAAAAACGGACTTGTTTGAGCAGCACAATTCTGGTGCTGTAGTTGTAGGAGATGTCTCAAAACGTCATCAGGAGTCCCGACTAAACCCGTAAATGTAAGAAAATGTAAGAAAATGCATTTTTTAAGAAAAACATTTTTTGCTAAAATGTCGTAAGGGGGGACCCTGTCGTAAAAATGCCAAAAAACGGACTTGCTTCAGCAGTACAATTCTGGTGCTGTAGTTGTAGGAGATGTCTCAAAACGTCATCAGGAGTCCCGACTAAACCCGTAAATATAAGAAAATGTAAGAAAATGCATTTTTTAAGAAAAACATTTTTTGCTAAAATGTCGTAAGGGGGGACCCTGTCGTAAAAATGCCAAAAAACGGACTTGCTTCAGCAGTACAATTCTGGTGCTGTAGTTGTAGGAGATGTCTCAAAACGTCATCAGGAGTCCCTACAAAACCTAAAAATGGCATAAAATGCTTTTTTTGGGAAAACTTTTTTTTTACAAAAAAAAATTCAAAAAACGGACTTGTTTGAGCAGCACAATTCTGGTGCTGTAGTTGTAGGAGATGTCTCAAAACGTCATCAGGAGTCCCGACTAAACCCGTAAATGTAAGAAAATGTAAGAAAATGCATTTTTTAAGAAAAACATTTTTTGCTAAAATGTCGTAAGGGGGGACCCTGTCGTAAAAATTCCAAAAAACGGACTTGATTCAGCAGCACAATTCTGGTGCTGTAGTTGTAGGAGATGTCTTAAAACGTCATCAGGAGTCCCTACAAAACCTAAAAATGGCATAAAATGCTTTTTTTGGGAAAACTTTTTTTTTACAAAAAAAAATTCAAAAAACGGACTTGTTTGAGCAGCACAATTCTGGTGCTGTAGTTGTAGGAGATGTCTCAAAACGTCATCAGGAGTCCCGACTAAACCCGCAAATGTAAGAAAATGTAAGAAAATGCATTTTTTAAGAAAAACATTTTTTGCTAAAATGTCGTAAGGGGGGACCCTGTCGTAAAAATGCCAAAAAACGGACTTGATTCAGCAGCACAATTCTGGTGCTGTAGTTGTAGGAGATGTCTCAAAACGTCATCAGGAGTCCCTACAAAACCTAAAAATGGCATAAAATGCTTTTTTTGGGAAAACTTTTTTTTTACAAAAAAAAATTCAAAAAACGGACTTGTTTGAGCAGCACAATTCTGGTGCTGTAGTTGTAGGAGATGTCTCAAAACGTCATCAGGAGTCCCTACAAAACCTAAAAATGGCATAATATGCTTTTTTTGGGAAAACTTTTTTTTTACAAAAAAAATTTCAAAAAACGGACTTGTTTGAGCAGCACAATTCTGGTGCTGTAGTTGTAGGAGATGTCTCAAAACGTCATCAGGAGTCCCGACTAAACCCGTAAATGTAAGAAAATGTAAGAAAATGCATTTTTTAAGAAAAACATTTTTTGCTAAAATGTCGTAAGGGGGGACCCTGTTGTAAAAATGCCAAAAAACGGACTTGATTCAGCAGCACAATTCTGGTGCTGTAGTTGTAGGAGATGTCTCAAAACGTCATCAGGAGTCCCTACAAAACCTAAAAATGGCATAAAATGCTTTTTTTGGGAAAACTTTTTTTTTCCAAAAAATTTTTCAAAAAACAGACTTGCTTCAGCAGCACAATTCTGGTGCTGTAGTTGTAGGAGATGTCTCAAAACGTCATCAGGAGTCCCGACTAAACCCGTAAATGTAAGAAAATGTAAGAAAATGCATTTTTTAAGAAAAACATTTTTTGCTAAAATGTCGTAAGGGGGGACCCTGTCGTAAAAATTCCAAAAAACGGACTTGATTCAGCAGCACAATTCTGGTGCTGTAGTTGTAGGAGATGTCTTAAAACGTCATCAGGAGTCCCTACAAAACCTAAAAATGGCATAAAATGCTTTTTTTGGGAAAACTTTTTTTTTACAAAAAAAAATTCAAAAAACGGACTTGTTTGAGCAGCACAATTCTGGTGCTGTAGTTGTAGGAGATGTCTCAAAACGTCATCAGGAGTCCCGACTAAACCCGTAAATGTAAGAAAATGTAAGAAAATGCATTTTTTAAGAAAAACATTTTTTGCTAAAATGTCGTAAGGGGGGACCCTGTCGTAAAAATGCCAAAAAACGGACTTGATTCAGCAGCACAATTCTGGTGCTGTAGTTGTAGGAGATGTCTCAAAACGTCATCAGGAGTCCCTACAAAACCTAAAAATGGCATAAAATGCTTTTTTTGGGAAAACTTTTTTTTTACAAAAAAAAATTCAAAAAACGGACTTGTTTGAGCAGCACAATTCTGGTGCTGTAGTTGTAGGAGATGTCTCAAAACGTCATCAGGAGTCCCTACAAAACCTAAAAATGGCATAAAATGCTTTTTTTGGGAAAACTTTTTTTTTACAAAAAAAAATTCAAAAAACTGACTTGTTTGAGCAGCACAATTCTGGTGCTGTAGTTGTAGGAGATGTCTCAAAACGTCATCAGGAGTCCCGACTAAACCCGTAAATGTAAGAAAATGTAAGAAAATGCATTTTTTAAGAAAAACATTTTTTGCTAAAATGTCGTAAGGGGGGACCCTGTCGTAAAAATGCCAAAAAACGGACTTGATTCAGCAGCACAATTCTGGTGCTGTAGTTGTAGGAGATGTCTCAAAACGTCATCAGGAGTCCCTACAAAACCTAAAAATGGCATAAAATGCTTTTTTTGGGAAAACTTTTTTTTTACAAAAAAAAATTCAAAAAACGGACTTGTTTGAGCAGCACAATTCTGGTGCTGTAGTTTTAGGAGATGTCTCAAAACGTCATCAGGAGTCCCTACAAAACCTAAAAATGGCATAAAATGCTTTTTTTGGGAAAACTTTTTTTTTACAAAAAAAAATTCAAAAAACGGACTTGTTTGAGCAGCACAATTCTGGTGCTGTAGTTGTAGGAGATGTCTCAAAACGTCATCAGGAGTCCCGACTAAACCCGCAAATGTAAGAAAATGTAAGAAAATGCATTTTTTAAGAAAAACATTTTTTGCTAAAATGTCGTAAGGGGGGACCCTGTCGTAAAAATGCCAAAAAACGGACTTGATTCAGCAGCACAATTCTGGTGCTGTAGTTGTAGGAGATGTCTTAAAACGTCATCAGGAGTCCCTACAAAACCTAAAAATGGCATAAAATGCTTTTTTTGGGAAAACTTTTTTTTTACAAAAAAAAATTCAAAAAACGGACTTGTTTGAGCAGCACAATTCTGGTGCTGTAGTTGTAGGAGATGTCTCAAAACGTCATCAGGAGTCCCGACTAAACCCGTAAATGTAAGAAAATGTAAGAAAATGCATTTTTTAAGAAAAACATTTTTTGCTAAAATGTCGTAAGGGGGGACCCTGTCGTAAAAATGCCAAAAAACGGACTTGCTTCAGCAGTACAATTCTGGTGCTGTAGTTGTAGGAGATGTCTCAAAACGTCATCAGGAGTCCCTACAAAACCTAAAAATGGCATAAAATGCTTTTTTTGGGAAAACTTTTTTTTTACCAAAAAAAATTCAAAAAACGGACTTGTTTGAGCAGCACAATTCTGGTGCTGTAGTTGTAGGAGATGTCTCAAAACGTCATCAGGAGTCCCGACTAAACCCGTAAATGTAAGAAAATGTAAGAAAATGCATTTTTTAAGAAAAACATTTTTTGCTAAAATGTCGTAAGGGGGGACCCTGTCGTAAAAATGCCAAAAAACGGACTTGCTTCGGCAGTACAATTCTGGTGCTGTAGTTGTAGGAGATGTCTCAAAACGTCATCAGGAGTCCCTACAAAACCTAAAAATGGCATAAAATGCTTTTTTTGGGAAAACTTTTTTTTTACAAAAAAAATTTCAAAAAACGGACTTGTTTGAGCAGCACAATCCTGGTGCTGTAGTTGTAGGAGATGTCTCAAAACGTCATCAGGAGTCCCGACTAAACCCGTAAATGTAAGAAAATGTAAGAAAATGCATTTTTTAAGAAAAACATTTTTTGCTAAAATGTCGTAAGGGGGGACCCTGTCGTAAAAATGCCAAAAAACGGACTTGCTTCAGCAGTACAATTCTGGTGCTGTAGTTGTAGGAGATGTCTCAAAACGTCATCAGGAGTCCCTACAAAACCTAAAAATGGCATAAAATGCTTTTTTTGGGAAAACTTTTTTTTTACAAAAAAAAATTCAAAAAACGGACTTGTTTGAGCAGCACAATTCTGGTGCTGTAGTTGTAGGAGATGTCTCAAAACGTCATCAGGAGTCCCGACTAAACCCGTAAATGTAAGAAAATGTAAGAAAATGCATTTTTTAAGAAAAACATTTTTTGCTAAAATGTCGTAAGGGGGGACCCTGTCGTAAAAATGCCAAAAAACGGACTTGCTTCAGCAGTACAATTCTGGTGCTGTAGTTGTAGGAGATGTCTCAAAACGTCATCAGGAGTCCCGACTAAACCCGTAAATATAAGAAAATGTAAGAAAATGCATTTTTTAAGAAAAACATTTTTTGCTAAAATGTCGTAAGGGGGGACCCTGTCGTAAAAATGCCAAAAAACGGACTTGCTTCAGCAGTACAATTCTGGTGCTGTAGTTGTAGGAGATGTCTCAAAACGTCATCAGGAGTCCCTACAAAACCTAAAAATGGCATAAAATGCTTTTTTTGGGAAAACTTTTTTTTTACAAAAAAAAATTCAAAAAACGGACTTGTTTGAGCAGCACAATTCTGGTGCTGTAGTTGTAGGAGATGTCTCAAAACGTCATCAGGAGTCCCGACTAAACCCGTAAATGTAAGAAAATGTAAGAAAATGCATTTTTTAAGAAAAACATTTTTTGCTAAAATGTCGTAAGGGGGGACCCTGTCGTAAAAATTCCAAAAAACGGACTTGATTCAGCAGCACAATTCTGGTGCTGTAGTTGTAGGAGATGTCTTAAAACGTCATCAGGAGTCCCTACAAAACCTAAAAATGGCATAAAATGCTTTTTTTGGGAAAACTTTTTTTTTACAAAAAAAAATTCAAAAAACGGACTTGTTTGAGCAGCACAATTCTGGTGCTGTAGTTGTAGGAGATGTCTCAAAACGTCATCAGGAGTCCCGACTAAACCCGCAAATGTAAGAAAATGTAAGAAAATGCATTTTTTAAGAAAAACATTTTTTGCTAAAATGTCGTAAGGGGGGACCCTGTCGTAAAAATGCCAAAAAACGGACTTGCTTCGGCAGCACAATTCTGGTGCTGTAGTTGTAGGAGATGTCTCAAAACGTCATCAGGAGTCCCTACAAAACCTAAAAATGGCATAAAATGCTTTTTTTGGGAAAACTTTTTTTTTACAAAAAAAAATTCAAAAAACGGACTTGTTTGAGCAGCACAATTCTGGTGCTGTAGTTGTAGGAGATGTCTCAAAACGTCATCAGGAGTCCCTACAAAACCTAAAAATGGCATAATATGCTTTTTTTGGGAAAACTTTTTTTTTACAAAAAAAATTTCAAAAAACGGACTTGTTTGAGCAGCACAATTCTGGTGCTGTAGTTGTAGGAGATGTCTCAAAACGTCATCAGGAGTCCCGACTAAACCCGTAAATGTAAGAAAATGTAAGAAAATGCATTTTTTAAGAAAAACATTTTTTGCTAAAATGTCGTAAGGGGGGACCCTGTTGTAAAAATGCCAAAAAACGGACTTGATTCAGCAGCACAATTCTGGTGCTGTAGTTGTAGGAGATGTCTCAAAACGTCATCAGGAGTCCCTACAAAACCTAAAAATGGCATAAAATGCTTTTTTTGGGAAAACTTTTTTTTTCCAAAAAAATTTTCAAAAAACAGACTTGCTTCAGCAGCACAATTCTGGTGCTGTAGTTGTAGGAGATGTCTCAAAACGTCATCAGGAGTCCCGACTAAACCCGTAAATGTAAGAAAATGTAAGAAAATGCATTTTTTAAGAAAAACATTTTTTGCTAAAATGTCGTAAGGGGGGACCCTGTCGTAAAAATTCCAAAAAACGGACTTGATTCAGCAGCACAATTCTGGTGCTGTAGTTGTAGGAGATGTCTTAAAACGTCATCAGGAGTCCCTACAAAACCTAAAAATGGCATAAAATGCTTTTTTTTGGGAAAACTTTTTTTTTACAAAAAAAAATTCAAAAAACGGACTTGTTTGAGCAGCACAATTCTGGTGCTGTAGTTGTAGGAGATGTCTCAAAACGTCATCAGGAGTCCCGACTAAACCCGTAAATGTAAGAAAATGTAAGAAAATGCATTTTTTAAGAAAAACATTTTTTGCTAAAATGTCGTAAGGGGGGACCCTGTCGTAAAAATGCCAAAAAACGGACTTGATTCAGCAGCACAATTCTGGTGCTGTAGTTGTAGGAGATGTCTCAAAACGTCATCAGGAGTCCCTACAAAACCTAAAAATGGCATAAAATGCTTTTTTTGGGAAAACTTTTTTTTTACAAAAAAAAATTCAAAAAACGGACTTGTTTGAGCAGCACAATTCTGGTGCTGTAGTTTTAGGAGATGTCTCAAAACGTCATCAGGAGTCCCTACAAAACCTAAAAATGGCATAAAATGCTTTTTTTGGGAAAACTTTTTTTTTACAAAAAAAAATTCAAAAAACGGACTTGTTTGAGCAGCACAATTCTGGTGCTGTAGTTGTAGGAGATGTCTCAAAACGTCATCAGGAGTCCCGACTAAACCCGTAAATGTAAGAAAATGTAAGAAAATGCATTTTTTAAGAAAAACATTTTTTGCTAAAATGTCGTAAGGGGGGACCCTGTCGTAAAAATGCCAAAAAACGGACTTGATTCAGCAGCACAATTCTGGTGCTGTAGTTGTAGGAGATGTCTCAAAACGTCATCAGGAGTCCCTACAAAACCTAAAAATGGCATAAAATGCTTTTTTTGGGAAAACTTTTTTTTTACAAAAAAAAATTCAAAAAACGGACTTGTTTGAGCAGCACAATTCTGGTGCTGTAGTTGTAGGAGATGTCTCAAAACGTCATCAGGAGTCCCTACAAAACCTAAAAATGGCATAAAATGCTTTTTTTGGGAAAACTTTTTTTTTACAAAAAAAAATTCAAAAAACTGACTTGTTTGAGCAGCACAATTCTGGTGCTGTAGTTGTAGGAGATGTCTCAAAACGTCATCAGGAGTCCCGACTAAACCCGTAAATGTAAGAAAATGTAAGAAAATGCATTTTTTAAGAAAAACATTTTTTGCTAAAATGTCGTAAGGGGGGACCCTGTCGTAAAAATGCCAAAAAACGGACTTGATTCAGCAGCACAATTCTGGTGCTGTAGTTGTAGGAGATGTCTCAAAACGTCATCAGGAGTCCCTACAAAACCTAAAAATGGCATAAAATGCTTTTTTTGGGAAAACTTTTTTTTTACAAAAAAAAATTCAAAAAACGGACTTGTTTGAGCAGCACAATTCTGGTGCTGTAGTTTTAGGAGATGTCTCAAAACGTCATCAGGAGTCCCTACAAAACCTAAAAATGGCATAAAATGCTTTTTTTGGGAAAACTTTTTTTTTACAAAAAAAAATTCAAAAAACGGACTTGTTTGAGCAGCACAATTCTGGTGCTGTAGTTGTAGGAGATGTCTCAAAACGTCATCAGGAGTCCCGACTAAACCCGCAAATGTAAGAAAATGTAAGAAAATGCATTTTTTAAGAAAAACATTTTTTGCTAAAATGTCGTAAGGGGGGACCCTGTCGTAAAAATGCCAAAAAACGGACTTGATTCAGCAGCACAATTCTGGTGCTGTAGTTGTAGGAGATGTCTTAAAACGTCATCAGGAGTCCCTACAAAACCTAAAAATGGCATAAAATGCTTTTTTTGGGAAAACTTTTTTTTTACAAAAAAAAATTCAAAAAACGGACTTGTTTGAGCAGCACAATTCTGGTGCTGTAGTTGTAGGAGATGTCTCAAAACGTCATCAGGAGTCCCGACTAAACCCGTAAATGTAAGAAAATGTAAGAAAATGCATTTTTTAAGAAAAACATTTTTTGCTAAAATGTCGTAAGGGGGGACCCTGTCGTAAAAATGCCAAAAAACGGACTTGATTCAGCAGCACAATTCTGGTGCTGTAGTTGTAGGAGATGTCTCAAAACGTCATCAGGAGTCCCTACAAAACCTAAAAATGGCATAAAATGCTTTTTTTGGGAAAACTTTTTTTTTACAAAAAAAATTTCAAAAAACAGACTTGCTTCAGCAGCACAATTCTGGTGCTGTAGTTGTAGGAGATGTCTCAAAACGTCATCAGGAGTCCCGACTAAACCCGTAAATGTAAGAAAATGTAAGAAAATGCATTTTTTAAGAAAAAAAATTTTTGCTAAAATGTCGTAAGGGGGGACCCTGTCGTAAAAATGCCAAAAAACGGACTTGCTTCAGCAGTACAATTCTGGTGCTGTAGTTGTAGGAGATGTCTCAAAACGTCATCAGGAGTCCCTACAAAACCTAAAAATGGCATAAAATGCTTTTTTTGGGAAAACTTTTTTTTTACAAAAAAAAATTCAAAAAACGGACTTGTTTGAGCAGCACAATTCTGGTGCTGTAGTTGTAGGAGATGTCTCAAAACGTCATCAGGAGTCCCGACTAAACCCGTAAATGTAAGAAAATGTAAGAAAATGCATTTTTTAAGAAAAACATTTTTTGCTAAAATGTCGTAAGGGGGGACCCTGTCGTAAAAATTCCAAAAAACGGACTTGATTCAGCAGCACAATTCTGGTGCTGTAGTTGTAGGAGATGTCTCAAAACGTCATCAGGAGTCCCTACAAAACCTAAAAATGGCATAAAATGCTTTTTTTGGGAAAACTTTTTTTTTACAAAAAAAAATTCAAAAAACGGACTTGTTTGAGCAGCACAATTCTGGTGCTGTAGTTGTAGGAGATGTCTCAAAACGTCATCAGGAGTCCCGACTAAACCCGTAAATGTAAGAAAATGTAAGAAAATGCATTTTTTAAGAAAAACATTTTTTGCTAAAATGTCGTAAGGGGGGACCCTGTCGTAAAAATGCCAAAAAACGGACTTGCTTCGGCAGTACAATTCTGGTGCTGTAGTTGTAGGAGATGTCTCAAAACGTCATCAGGAGTCCCTACAAAACCTAAAAATGGCATAAAATGCTTTTTTTGGGAAAACTTTTTTTTTACAAAAAAAAATTCAAAAAACGGACTTGTTTGAGCAGCACAATTCTGGTGCTGTAGTTGTAGGAGATGTCTCAAAACGTCATCAGGAGTCCCGACTGAACCCCTAAATGTAAGAAAATGTAAGAAAATGCATTTTTTAAGAAAAACATTTTTTGCTAAAATGTCGTAAGGGGGGACCCTGTCGTAAAAATGCCAAAAAACGGACTTGATTCAGCAGCACAATTCTGGTGCTGTAGTTGTAGGAGATGTCTCAAAACGTCATCAGGAGTCCCTACAAAACCTAAAAATGGCATAAAATGCTTTTTTTTGGGAAAACTTTTTTTTTACAAAAAAAAATTCAAAAAACGGACTTGTTTGAGCAGCACAATTCTGGTGCTGTAGTTGTAGGAGATGTCTCAAAAGGTCATCAGGAGTCCCTACAAAACCTAAAAATGGCATAAAATGCTTTTTTTGGGAAAACTTTTTTTTTACAAAAAAAAATTCAAAAAACGGACTTGTTTGAGCAGCACAATTCTGGTGCTGTAGTTGTAGGAGATGTCTCAAAACGTCATCAGGAGTCCCGACTAAACCCGCAAATGTAAGAAAATGTAAGAAAATGCATTTTTTAAGAAAAACATTTTTTGCTAAAATGTCGTAAGGGGGGACCCTGTCGTAAAAATGCCAAAAAACGGACTTGATTCAGCAGCACAATTCTGGTGCTGTAGTTGTAGGAGATGTCTTAAAACGTCATCAGGAGTCCCTACAAAACCTAAAAATGGCATAAAATGCTTTTTTTGGGAAAACTTTTTTTTTACAAAAAAAAATTCAAAAAACGGACTTGTTTGAGCAGCACAATTCTGGTGCTGTAGTTGTAGGAGATGTCTCAAAACGTCATCAGGAGTCCCGACTAAACCCGTAAATGTAAGAAAATGTAAGAAAATGCATTTTTTAAGAAAAACATTTTTTGCTAAAATGTCGTAAGGGGGGACCCTGTCGTAAAAATGCCAAAAAACGGACTTGATTCAGCAGCACAATTCTGGTGCTGTAGTTGTAGGAGATGTCTCAAAACGTCATCAGGAGTCCCTACAAAACCTAAAAATGGCATAAAATGCTTTTTTTGGGAAAACTTTTTTTTTACAAAAAAAATTTCAAAAAACAGACTTGCTTCAGCAGCACAATTCTGGTGCTGTAGTTGTAGGAGATGTCTCAAAACGTCATCAGGAGTCCCGACTAAACCCGTAAATGTAAGAAAATGTAAGAAAATGCATTTTTTAAGAAAAACATTTTTTGCTAAAATGTCGTAAGGGGGGACCCTGTCGTAAAAATTCCAAAAAACGGACTTGATTCAGCAGCACAATTCTGGTGCTGTAGTTGTAGGAGATGTCTCAAAACGTCATCAGGAGTCCCTACAAAACCTAAAAATGGCATAAAATGCTTTTTTTGGGAAAACTTTTTTTTTACAAAAAAAAATTCAAAAAACGGACTTGTTTGAGCAGCACAATTCTGGTGCTGTAGTTGTAGGAGATGTCTCAAAACGTCATCAGGAGTCCCGACTAAACCCGTAAATGTAAGAAAATGTAAGAAAATGCATTTTTTAAGAAAAACATTTTTTGCTAAAATGTCGTAAGGGGGGACCCTGTCGTAAAAATGCCAAAAAACGGACTTGCTTCGGCAGTACAATTCTGGTGCTGTAGTTGTAGGAGATGTCTCAAAACGTCATCAGGAGTCCCTACAAAACCTAAAAATGGCATAAAATGCTTTTTTTGGGAAAACTTTTTTTTTACAAAAAAATTTTCAAAAAACGGACTTGTTTGAGCAGCACAATTCTGGTGCTGTAGTTGTAGGAGATGTCTCAAAACGTCATCAGGAGTCCCGACTAAACCCGTAAATGTAAGAAAATGTAAGAAAATGCATTTTTTAAGAAAAACATTTTTTGCTAAAATGTCGTAAGGGGGGACCCTGTCGTAAAAATGCCAAAAAACGGACTTGATTCAGCAGCACAATTCTGGTGCTGTAGTTGTAGGAGATGTCTCAAAACGTCATCAGGAGTCCCTACAAAACCTAAAAATGGCATAAAATGCTTTTTTTGGGAAAACTTTTTTTTTACAAAAAAAATTTCAAAAAACGGACTTGTTTGAGCAGCACAATTCTGGTGCTGTAGTTGTAGGAGATGTCTCAAAACGTCATCAGGAGTCCCGACTAAACCCGTAAATGTAAGAAAATGTAAGAAAATGCATTTTTTAAGAAAAACATTTTTTGCTAAAATGTCGTAAGGGGGGACCCTGTCGTAAAAATGCCAAAAAACGGACTTGCTTCAGCAGCACAATTCTGGTGCTGTAGTTGTAGGAGATGTCTCAAAACGTCATCAGGAGTCCCTACAAAACCTAAAAATGGCATAAAAACCTTTTTTTGGGAAAACTTTTTTTTTACAAAAAATTTTTCAAAAAACAGACTTGCTTCAGCAGCACAATTCTGGTGCTGTAGTTGTAGGAGATGTCTCAAAACGTCATCAGGAGTCCCGACTAAACCCGTAAATGTAAGAAAATGTAAGAAAATGCATTTTTTAAGAAAAACTTTTTTGCTAAAATGTCGTAAGGGGGGACCCTGTCGTAAAAATGCCAAAAAACGGACTTGCTTCGGCAGTACAATTCTGGTGCTGTAGTTGTAGGAGATGTCTCAAAACGTCATCAGGAGTCCCTACAAAACCTAAAAATGGCATAAAATGCTTTTTTTGGGAAAACTTTTTTTTTACAAAAAAAAATTCAAAAAACGGACTTGTTTGAGCAGCACAATTCTGGTGCTGTAGTTGTAGGAGATGTCTCAAAACGTCATCAGGAGTCCCGACTAAACCCGTAAATGTAAGAAAATGCATTTTTTAAGAAAAACATTTTTTGCTAAAATGTCGTAAGGGGGGACCCTGTCGTAAAAATGCCAAAAAACGGACTTGATTCAGCAGCACAATTCTGGTGCTGTAGTTGTAGGAGATGTCTCAAAACGTCATCAGGAGTCCCTACAAAACCTAAAAATGGCATAAAATGCTTTTTTTGGGAAAACTTTTTTTTTACAAAAAAAATTTCAAAAAACAGACTTGCTTCAGCAGCACAATTCTAGTGCTGTAGTTGTAGGAGATGTCTCAAAACGTCATCAGGAGTCCCGACTAAACCCGTAAATGTAAGAAAATGTAAGAAAATGCATTTTTTAAGAAAAACATTTTTTGCTAAAATGTCGTAAGGGGGGACCCTGTCGTAAAAATGCCAAAAAACGGACTTGATTCAGCAGCACAATTCTGGTGCTGTAGTTGTAGGAGATGTCTCAAAACGTCATCAGGAGTCCCTACAAAACCTAAAAATGGCATAAAATGCTTTTTTTGGGAAAACTTTTTTTTTACAAAAAATTTTTCAAAAAACAGACTTGTTTGAGCAGCACAATTCTGGTGCTGTAGTTGTAGGAGATGTCTCAAAACGTCATCAGGAGTCCCGACTAAACCCGTAAATGTAAGAAAATGTAAGAAAATGCATTTTTTAAGAAAAACATTTTTTGCTAAAATGTCGTAAGGGGGGACCCTGTCGTAAAAATGCCAAAAAACGGACTTGCTTCAGCAGTACAATTCTGGTGCTGTAGTTGTAGGAGATGTCTCAAAACGTCATCAGGAGTCCCTACAAAACCTAAAAATGGCATAAAATGCTTTTTTTGGGAAAACTTTTTTTACAAAAAAAATTCAAAAAACGGACTTGTTTGAGCAGCACAATTCTGGTGCTGTAGTTGTAGGAGATGTCTCAAAACGTCATCAGGAGTCCCGACTAAACCCGTAAATGTAAGAAAATGTAAGAAAATGCATTTTTTAAGAAAAACATTTTTTGCTAAAATGTTGTAAGGGGGGACCCTGTCGTAAAAATGCCAAAAAACGGACTTGATTCAGCAGCACAATTCTGGTGCTGTAGTTGTAGGAGATGTCTCAAAACGTCATCAGGAGTCCCTACAAAACCTAAAAATGGCATAAAATGCTTTTTTTGGGAAAACTTTTTTTTTACAAAAAAATTTTCAAAAAACAGACTTGCTTCAGCAGCACAATTCTGGTGCTGTAGTTGTATGAGATGTCTCAAAACGTCATCAGGAGTCCCGACTAAACCCGTAAATGTAAGAAAATGTAAGAAAATGCATTTTTTAAGAAAAACATTTTTTTCTAAAATGTTGTAAGGGGGGACCCTGTCGTAAAAATGCCAAAAAACGGACTTGATTCAGCAGCACAATTCTGGTGCTGTAGTTGTAGGAGATGTCTCAAAACGTCATCAGGAGTCCCTACAAAACCTAAAAATGGCATAAAATGCTTTTTTTGGGAAAACTTTTTTTTTACAAAAAAAAATTCAAAAAACGGACTTGTTTGAGCAGCACAATTCTGGTGCTGTAGTTGTAGGAGATGTCTCAAAACGTCATCAGGAGTCCCGACTAAACCCGTAAATGTAAGAAAATGTAAGAAAATGCATTTTTTAAGAAAAACATTTTTTGCTAAAATGTCGTAAGGGGGGACCCTGTCGTAAAAATGCCAAAAAACGGACTTGCTTCGGCAGTACAATTCTGGTGCTGTAGTTGTAGGAGATGTCTCAAAACGTCATCAGGAGTCCCTACAAAACCTAAAAATGGCATAAAATGCTTTTTTTGGGAAAACTTTTTTTTTACAAAAAAAAATTCAAAAAACGGACTTGTTTGAGCAGCACAATTCTGGTGCTGTAGTTGTAGGAGATGTCTCAAAACGTCATCAGGAGTCCCGACTGAACCCCTAAATGTAAGAAAATGTAAGAAAATGCATTTTTTAAGAAAAACATTTTTTGCTAAAATGTCGTAAGGGGGGACCCTGTCGTAAAAATGCCAAAAAACGGACTTGATTCAGCAGCACAATTCTGGTGCTGTAGTTGTAGGAGATGTCTCAAAACGTCATCAGGAGTCCCTACAAAACCTAAAAATGGCATAAAATGCTTTTTTTGGGAAAACTTTTTTTTTACAAAAAAAAATTCAAAAAACAGACTTGCTTCAGCAGCACAATTCTAGTGCTGTAGTTGTAGGAGATGTCTCAAAACGTCATCAGGAGTCCCGACTAAACCCGTAAATGTAAGAAAATGTAAGAAAATGCATTTTTTAAGAAAAACATTTTTTGCTAAAATGTCGTAAGGGGGGACCCTGTCGTAAAAATGCCAAAAAACGGACTTGATTCAGCAGCACAATTCTGGTGCTGTAGTTGTAGGAGATGTCTCAAAACGTCATCAGGAGTCCCTACAAAACCTAAAAATGGCATAAAATGCTTTTTTTGGGAAAACTTTTTTTTTACAAAAAAAAATTCAAAAAACGGACTTGTTTGAGCAGCACAATTCTGGTGCTGTAGTTGTAGGAGATGTCTCAAAACGTCATCAGGAGTCCCGACTAAACCCGTAAATGTAAGAAAATGTAAGAAAATGCATTTTTTAAGAAAAACATTTTTTGCTAAAATGTCGTAAGGGGGGACCCTGTCGTAAAAATGCCAAAAAACGGACTTGATTCAGCAGCACAATTCTGGTGCTGTAGTTGTAGGAGATGTCTCAAAACGTCATCAGGAGTCCCTACAAAACCTAAAAATGGCATAAAATGCTTTTTTTGGGAAAACTTTTTTTTTACAAAAAAAAATTCAAAAAACGGACTTGTTTGAGCAGCACAATTCTGGTGCTGTAGTTGTAGGAGATGTCTCAAAACGTCATCAGGAGTCCCGACTAAACCCGTAAATGTAAGAAAATGTAAGAAAATGCATTTTTTAAGAAAAACATTTTTTGCTAAAATGTCGTAAGGGGGGACCCTGTCGTAAAAATGCCAAAAAACGGACTTGATTCAGCAGCACAATTCTGGTGCTGTAGTTGTAGGAGATGTCTCAAAACGTCATCAGGAGTCCCTACAAAACCTAAAAATGGCATAAAATGCTTTTTTTGGGAAAACTTTTTTTTTACAAAAAAAATTTCAAAAAACAGACTTGCTTCAGCAGCACAATTCTGGTGCTGTAGTTGTAGGAGATGTCTCAAAACGTCATCAGGAGTCCCTACAAAACCTAAAAATGGCATAAAATGCTTTTTTTGGGAAAACTTTTTTTTTACAAAAAAAATTTCAAAAAACAGACTTGCTTCAGCAGCACAATTCTGGTGCTGTAGTTGTAGGAGATGTCTCAAAACGTCATCAGGAGTCCCGACTAAACCCGTAAATGTAAGAAAATGTAAGAAAATGCATTTTTTAAGAAAAACATTTTTTGCTAAAATGTCGTAAGGGGGGACCCTGTCGTAAAAATTCCAAAAAACGGACTTGATTCAGCAGCACAATTCTGGTGCTGTAGTTGTAGGAGATGTCTCAAAACGTCATCAGGAGTCCCTACAAAACCTAAAAATGGCATAAAATGCTTTTTTTGGGAAAACTTTTTTTTTACAAAAAAAAATTCAAAAAACGGACTTGTTTGAGCAGCACAATTCTGGTGCTGTAGTTGTAGGAGATGTCTCAAAACGTCATCAGGAGTCCCGACTAAACCCGTAAATGTAAGAAAATGTAAGAAAATGCATTTTTTAAGAAAAACATTTTTTGCTAAAATGTCGTAAGGGGGGACCCTGTCGTAAAAATGCCAAAAAACGGACTTGCTTCGGCAGTACAATTCTGGTGCTGTAGTTGTAGGAGATGTCTCAAAACGTCATCAGGAGTCCCTACAAAACCTAAAAATGGCATAAAATGCTTTTTTTGGGAAAACTTTTTTTTTACAAAAAAATTTTCAAAAAACGGACTTGTTTGAGCAGCACAATTCTGGTGCTGTAGTTGTAGGAGATGTCTCAAAACGTCATCAGGAGTCCCGACTAAACCCGTAAATGTAAGAAAATGTAAGAAAATGCATTTTTTAAGAAAAACATTTTTTGCTAAAATGTCGTAAGGGGGGACCCTGTCGTAAAAATGCCAAAAAACGGACTTGATTCAGCAGCACAATTCTGGTGCTGTAGTTGTAGGAGATGTCTCAAAACGTCATCAGGAGTCCCTACAAAACCTAAAAATGGCATAAAATGCTTTTTTTGGGAAAACTTTTTTTTTACAAAAAAAATTTCAAAAAACGGACTTGTTTGAGCAGCACAATTCTGGTGCTGTAGTTGTAGGAGATGTCTCAAAACGTCATCAGGAGTCCCGACTAAACCCGTAAATGTAAGAAAATGTAAGAAAATGCATTTTTTAAGAAAAACATTTTTTGCTAAAATGTCGTAAGGGGGGACCCTGTCGTAAAAATGCCAAAAAACGGACTTGCTTCAGCAGCACAATTCTGGTGCTGTAGTTGTAGGAGATGTCTCAAAACGTCATCAGGAGTCCCTACAAAACCTAAAAATGGTATAAAATGCTTTTTTTGGGAAAACTTTTTTTTTACAAAAAAATTTTCAAAAAACAGACTTGCTTCAGCAGCACAATTCTGGTGCTGTAGTTGTAGGAGATGTCTCAAAACGTCATCAGGAGTCCCGACTAAACCCGTAAATGTAAGAAAATGTAAGAAAATGCATTTTTTAAGAAAAACTTTTTTGCTAAAATGTCGTAAGGGGGGACCCTGTCGTAAAAATGCCAAAAAACGGACTTGCTTCGGCAGTACAATTCTGGTGCTGTAGTTGTAGGAGATGTCTCAAAACGTCATCAGGAGTCCCTACAAAACCTAAAAATGGCATAAAATGCTTTTTTTGGGAAAACTTTTTTTTTACAAAAAAAAATTCAAAAAACGGACTTGTTTGAGCAGCACAATTCTGGTGCTGTAGTTGTAGGAGATGTCTCAAAACGTCATCAGGAGTCCCGACTAAACCCGTAAATGTAAGAAAATGCATTTTTTAAGAAAAACATTTTTTGCTAAAATGTCGTAAGGGGGGACCCTGTCGTAAAAATGCCAAAAAACGGACTTGATTCAGCAGCACAATTCTGGTGCTGTAGTTGTAGGAGATGTCTCAAAACGTCATCAGGAGTCCCTACAAAACCTAAAAATGGCATAAAATGCTTTTTTTGGGAAAACTTTTTTTTTACAAAAAAAATTTCAAAAAACAGACTTGCTTCAGCAGCACAATTCTAGTGCTGTAGTTGTAGGAGATGTCTCAAAACGTCATCAGGAGTCCCGACTAAACCCGTAAATGTAAGAAAATGTAAGAAAATGCATTTTTTAAGAAAAACATTTTTTGCTAAAATGTCGTAAGGGGGGACCCTGTCGTAAAAATGCCAAAAAACGGACTTGATTCAGCAGCACAATTCTGGTGCTGTAGTTGTAGGAGATGTCTTAAAACGTCATCAGGAGTCCCTACAAAACCTAAAAATGGCATAAAATGCTTTTTTTGGGAAAACTTTTTTTTTACAAAAAATTTTTCAAAAAACAGACTTGTTTGAGCAGCACAATTCTGGTGCTGTAGTTGTAGGAGATGTCTCAAAACGTCATCAGGAGTCCCGACTAAACCCGTAAATGTAAGAAAATGCATTTTTTAAGAAAAACATTTTTTGCTAAAATGTCGTAAGGGGGGACCCTGTCGTAAAAATGCCAAAAAACGGACTTGCTTCAGCAGTACAATTCTGGTGCTGTAGTTGTAGGAGATGTCTCAAAACGTCATCAGGAGTCCCTACAAAACCTAAAAATGGCATAAAATGCTTTTTTTGGGAAAACTTTTTTTACAAAAAAAATTCAAAAAACGGACTTGTTTGAGCAGCACAATTCTGGTGCTGTAGTTGTAGGAGATGTCTCAAAACGTCATCAGGAGTCCCGACTAAACCCGTAAATGTAAGAAAATGTAAGAAAATGCATTTTTTAAGAAAAACATTTTTTGCTAAAATGTCGTAAGGGGGGACCCTGTCGTAAAAATGCCAAAAAACGGACTTGATTCAGCAGCACAATTCTGGTGCTGTAGTTGTAGGAGATGTCTCAAAACGTCATCAGGAGTCCCTACAAAACCTAAAAATGGCATAAAATGCTTTTTTTGGGAAAACTTTTTTTTTACAAAAAAAATTTCAAAAAACAGACTTGCTTCAGCAGCACAATTCTGGTGCTGTAGTTGTAGGAGATGTCTCAAAACGTCATCAGGAGTCCCGACTAAACCCGTAAATGTAAGAAAATGTAAGAAAATGCATTTTTTAAGAAAAACATTTTTTGCTAAAATGTCGTAAGGGGGGACCCTGTCGTAAAAATTCCAAAAAACGGACTTGATTCAGCAGCACAATTCTGGTGCTGTAGTTGTAGGAGATGTCTTAAAACGTCATCAGGAGTCCCTACAAAACCTAAAAATGGCATAAAATGCTTTTTTTGGGAAAACTTTTTTTTTACAAAAAAAAATTCAAAAAACGGACTTGTTTGAGCAGCACAATTCTGGTGCTGTAGTTGTAGGAGATGTCTCAAAACGTCATCAGGAGTCCCGACTAAACCCGTAAATGTAAGAAAATGTAAGAAAATGCATTTTTTAAGAAAAAAATTTTTTGCTAAAATGTCGTAAGGGGGGACCCTGTCGTAAAAATGCCAAAAAACGGACTTGCTTCAGCAGTACAATTCTGGTGCTGTAGTTGTAGGAGATGTCTCAAAACGTCATCAGGAGTCCCTACAAAACCTAAAAATGGCATAAAATGCTTTTTTGGGAAAAGTTTTTTTTACAAAAAAAAATTCAAAAAACGGACTTGTTTGAGCAGCACAATTCTGGTGCTGTAGTTGTAGGAGATGTCTCAAAACGTCATCAGGAGTCCCGACTAAACCCGTAAATGTAAGAAAATGTAAGAAAATGCATTTTTTAAGAAAAACATTTTTTGCTAAAATGTCGTAAGGGGGGACCCTGTCGTAAAAATGCCAAAAAACGGACTTGATTCAGCAGCACAATTCTGGTGCTGTAGTTGTAGGAGATGTCTCAAAACGTCATCAGGAGTCCCTACAAAACCTAAAAATGGCATAAAATGCTTTTTTTGGGAAAACTTTTTTTTTACAAAAAAAATTTCAAAAAACGGACTTGTTTGAGCAGCACAATTCTGGTGCTGTAGTTGTAGGAGATGTCTCAAAACGTCATCAGGAGTCCCGACTAAACCCGTAATGTAAGAAAATGTAAGAAAATGCATTTTTTAAGAAAAACATTTTTTGCTAAAATGTCGTAAGGGGGGACCCTGTCGTAAAAATGCCAAAAAAACGGACTTGCTTCAGCAGCACAATTCTGGTGCTGTAGTTGTAGGAGATGTCTCAAAACATCATCAGGAGTCCCTACAAAACCTAAAAATGGCATAAAATGCTTTTTTTGGGAAAACTTTTTTTTTACAAAAATTTTTCAAAAAACAGACTTGCTTCAGCAGCACAATTCTGGTGCTGTAGTTGTAGGAGATGTCTCAAAACGTCATCAGGAGTCCCGACTAAACCCGTAAATGTAAGAAAATGTAAGAAAATGCATTTTTTAAGAAAAACTTTTTTGCTAAAATGTCGTAAGGGGGGACCCTGTCGTAAAAATGCCAAAAAACGGACTTGCTTCGGCAGTACAATTCTGGTGCTGTAGTTGTAGGAGATGTCTCAAAACGTCATCAGGAGTCCCTACAAAACCTAAAAATGGCATAAAATGCTTTTTTTGGGAAAACTTTTTTTTTACAAAAAAAAATTCAAAAAACGGACTTGTTTGAGCAGCACAATTCTGGTGCTGTAGTTGTAGGAGATGTCTCAAAACGTCATCAGGAGTCCCGACTAAACCCGTAAATGTAAGAAAATGCATTTTTTAAGAAAAACATTTTTTGCTAAAATGTCGTAAGGGGGGACCCTGTCGTAAAATGCCAAAAAACGGACTTGATTCAGCAGCACAATTCTGGTGCTGTAGTTGTAGGAGATGTCTCAAAACGTCATCAGGAGTCCCTACAAAACCTAAAAATGGCATAAAATGCTTTTTTTGGGAAAACTTTTTTTTTACAAAAAAAATTTCAAAAAACAGACTTGCTTCAGCAGCACAATTCTAGTGCTGTAGTTGTAGGAGATGTCTCAAAACGTCATCAGGAGTCCCTACAAAACCTAAAAATGGCATAAAATGCTTTTTTTGGGAAAACTTTTTTTTACAAAAAATTTTTCAAAAAACAGACTTGCTTCAGCAGCACAATTCTGGTGCTGTAGTTGTAGGAGATGTCTCAAAACGTCATCAGGAGTCCCGACTAAACCCGTAAATGTAAGAAAATGTAAGAAAATGCATTTTTTAAGAAAAACTTTTTTGCTAAAATGTCGTAAGGGGGGACCCTGTCGTAAAAATGCCAAAAAACGGACTTGCTTCGGCAGTACAATTCTGGTGCTGTAGTTGTAGGAGATGTCTCAAAACGTCATCAGGAGTCCCTACAAAACCTAAAAATGGCATAAAATGCTTTTTTTGGGAAAACTTTTTTTTACAAAAAAAAATTCAAAAAACGGACTTGTTTGAGCAGCACAATTCTGGTGCTGTAGTTGTAGGAGATGTCTCAAAACGTCATCAGGAGTCCCGACTAAACCCGTAAATGTAAGAAAATGCATTTTTTAAGAAAAAAATTTTTTGCTAAAATGTCGTAAGGGGGGACCCTGTCGTAAAAATGCCAAAAAACGGACTTGATTCAGCAGCACAATTCTGGTGCTGTAGTTGTAGGAGATGTCTCAAAACGTCATCAGGAGTCCCTACAAAACCTAAAAATGGCATAAAATGCTTTTTTTGGGAAAACTTTTTTTTTACAAAAAAAAATTTCAAAAAACAGACTTGCTTCAGCAGCACAATTCTAGTGCTGTAGTTGTAGGAGATGTCTCAAAACGTCATCAGGAGTCCCGACTAAACCCGTAAATGTAAGAAAATGTAAGAAAATGCATTTTTTAAGAAAAACATTTTTTGCTAAAATGTCGTAAGGGGGGACCCTGTCGTAAAAATGCCAAAAAACGGACTTGATTCAGCAGCACAATTCTGGTGCTGTAGTTGTAGGAGATGTCTCAAAACGTCATCAGGAGTCCCTACAAAACCTAAAAATGGCATAAAATGCTTTTTTTGGGAAAACTTTTTTTTTACAAAAATTTTTTCAAAAAACAGACTTGTTTGAGCAGCACAATTCTGGTGCTGTAGTTGTAGGAGATGTCTCAAAACGTCATCAGGAGTCCCGACTAAACCCGTAAATGTAAGAAAATGTAAGAAAATGCATTTTTTAAGAAAAACATTTTTTGCTAAAATGTCGTAAGGGGGGACCCTGTCGTAAAAATGCCAAAAAACGGACTTGCTTCAGCAGTACAATTCTGGTGCTGTAGTTGTAGGAGATGTCTCAAAACGTCATCAGGAGTCCCTACAAAACCTAAAAATGGCATAAAATGCTTTTTTTGGGAAAACTTTTTTTACAAAAAAAATTCAAAAAACGGACTTGTTTGAGCAGCACAATTCTGGTGCTGTAGTTGTAGGAGATGTCTCAAAACGTCATCAGGAGTCCCGACTAAACCCGTAAATGTAAGAAAATGTAAGAAAATGCATTTTTTAAGAAAAACATTTTTTGCTAAAATGTTGTAAGGGGGGACCCTGTCGTAAAAATGCCAAAAAACGGACTTGATTCAGCAGCACAATTCTGGTGCTGTAGTTGTAGGAGATGTCTCAAAACGTCATCAGGAGTCCCTACAAAACCTAAAAATGGCATAAAATGCTTTTTTTGGGAAAACTTTTTTTTTACAAAAAAAATTTCAAAAAACAGACTTGCTTCAGCAGCACAATTCTGGTGCTGTAGTTGTATGAGATGTCTCAAAACGTCATCAGGAGTCCCGACTAAACCCGTAAATGTAAGAAAATGTAAGAAAATGCATTTTTTAAGAAAAACATTTTTTGCTAAAATGTTGTAAGGGGGGACCCTGTCGTAAAAATGCCAAAAAACGGACTTGATTCAGCAGCACAATTCTGGTGCTGTAGTTGTAGGAGATGTCTCAAAACGTCATCAGGAGTCCCTACAAAACCTAAAAATGGCATAAAATGCTTTTTTTGGGAAAACTTTTTTTTTACAAAAAAAAATTCAAAAAACGGACTTGTTTGAGCAGCACAATTCTGGTGCTGTAGTTGTAGGAGATGTCTCAAAACGTCATCAGGAGTCCCGACTAAACCCGTAAATGTAAGAAAATGTAAGAAAATGCATTTTTTAAGAAAAACATTTTTTGCTAAAATGTCGTAAGGGGGGACCCTGTCGTAAAAATGCCAAAAAACGGACTTGCTTCGGCAGTACAATTCTGGTGCTGTAGTTGTAGGAGATGTCTCAAAACGTCATCAGGAGTCCCTACAAAACCTAAAAATGGCATAAAATGCTTTTTTTGGGAAAACTTTTTTTTTACAAAAAAAAATTCAAAAAACGGACTTGTTTGAGCAGCACAATTCTGGTGCTGTAGTTGTAGGAGATGTCTCAAAACGTCATCAGGAGTCCCGACTGAACCCCTAAATGTAAGAAAATGTAAGAAAATGCATTTTTTAAGAAAAACATTTTTTGCTAAAATGTCGTAAGGGGGGACCCTGTCGTAAAAATGCCAAAAAACGGACTTGATTCAGCAGCACAATTCTGGTGCTGTAGTTGTAGGAGATGTCTCAAAACGTCATCAGGAGTCCCTACAAAACCTAAAAATGGCATAAAATGCTTTTTTTGGGAAAACTTTTTTTTTACAAAAAAAAATTCAAAAAACAGACTTGCTTCAGCAGCACAATTCTAGTGCTGTAGTTGTAGGAGATGTCTCAAAACGTCATCAGGAGTCCCGACTAAACCCGTAAATGTAAGAAAATGTAAGAAAATGCATTTTTTAAGAAAAACATTTTTTGCTAAAATGTCGTAAGGGGGGACCCTGTCGTAAAAATGCCAAAAAACGGACTTGATTCAGCAGCACAATTCTGGTGCTGTAGTTGTAGGAGATGTCTCAAAACGTCATCAGGAGTCCCTACAAAACCTAAAAATGGCATAAAATGCTTTTTTTGGGAAAACTTTTTTTTTACAAAAAAAAATTCAAAAAACGGACTTGTTTGAGCAGCACAATTCTGGTGCTGTAGTTGTAGGAGATGTCTCAAAACGTCATCAGGAGTCCCGACTAAACCCGTAAATGTAAGAAAATGTAAGAAAATGCATTTTTTAAGAAAAACATTTTTTGCTAAAATGTCGTAAGGGGGGACCCTGTCGTAAAAATGCCAAAAAACGGACTTGATTCAGCAGCACAATTCTGGTGCTGTAGTTGTAGGAGATGTCTCAAAACGTCATCAGGAGTCCCTACAAAACCTTAAAATGGCATAAAATGCTTTTTTTGGGAAAACTTTTTTTTTACAAAAAAAAATTCAAAAAACGGACTTGTTTGAGCAGCACAATTCTGGTGCTGTAGTTGTAGGAGATGTCTCAAAACGTCATCAGGAGTCCCGACTAAACCCGTAAATGTAAGAAAATGTAAGAAAATGCATTTTTTAAGAAAAACATTTTTTGCTAAAATGTCGTAAGGGGGGACCCTGTCGTAAAAATGCCAAAAAACGGACTTGATTCAGCAGCACAATTCTGGTGCTGTAGTTGTAGGAGATGTCTCAAAACGTCATCAGGAGTCCCTACAAAACCTAAAAATGGCATAAAATGCTTTTTTTGGGAAAACTTTTTTTTTACAAAAAAAAATTCAAAAAACGGACTTGTTTGAGCAGCACAATTCTGGTGCTGTAGTTGTAGGAGATGTCTCAAAACGTCATCAGGAGTCCCGACTGAACCCCTAAATGTAAGAAAATGTAAGAAAATGCATTTTTTAAGAAAAACATTTTTTGCTAAAATGTCGTAAGGGGGGACCCTGTCGTAAAAATGCCAAAAAACGGACTTGATTCAGCAGCACAATTCTGGTGCTGTAGTTGTAGGAGATGTCTCAAAACGTCATCAGGAGTCCCTACAAAACCTAAAAATGGCATAAAATGCTTTTTTTGGGAAAACTTTTTTTTTACAAAAAAAAATTCAAAAAACAGACTTGCTTCAGCAGCACAATTCTAGTGCTGTAGTTGTAGGAGATGTCTCAAAACGTCATCAGGAGTCCCGACTAAACCCGTAAATGTAAGAAAATGTAAGAAAATGCATTTTTTAAGAAAAACATTTTTTGCTAAAATGTCGTAAGGGGGGACCCTGTCGTAAAAATGCCAAAAAACGGACTTGATTCAGCAGCACAATTCTGGTGCTGTAGTTGTAGGAGATGTCTCAAAACGTCATCAGGAGTCCCTACAAAACCTAAAAATGGCATAAAATGCTTTTTTTGGGAAAACTTTTTTTTTACAAAAAAAAATTCAAAAAACGGACTTGTTTGAGCAGCACAATTCTGGTGCTGTAGTTGTAGGAGATGTCTCAAAACGTCATCAGGAGTCCCGACTAAACCCGTAAATGTAAGAAAATGTAAGAAAATGCATTTTTTAAGAAAAACATTTTTTGCTAAAATGTCGTAAGGGGGGACCCTGTCGTAAAAATGCCAAAAAACGGACTTGATTCAGCAGCACAATTCTGGTGCTGTAGTTGTAGGAGATGTCTCAAAACGTCATCAGGAGTCCCTACAAAACCTAAAAATGGCATAAAATGCTTTTTTTGGGAAAACTTTTTTTTTACAAAAAAAAATTCAAAAAACGGACTTGTTTGAGCAGCACAATTCTGGTGCTGTAGTTGTAGGAGATGTCTCAAAACGTCATCAGGAGTCCCGACTAAACCCGTAAATGTAAGAAAATGTAAGAAAATGCATTTTTTAAGAAAAACATTTTTTGCTAAAATGTCGTAAGGGGGGACCCTGTCGTAAAAATGCCAAAAAACGGACTTGATTCAGCAGCACAATTCTGGTGCTGTAGTTGTAGGAGATGTCTTAAAACGTCATCAGGAGTCCCTACAAAACCTAAAAATGGCATAAAATGCTTTTTTTGGGAAAACTTTTTTTTTACAAAAAAAATTTCAAAAAACAGACTTGCTTCAGCAGCACAATTCTGGTGCTGTAGTTGTAGGAGATGTCTCAAAACGTCATCAGGAGTCCCTACAAAACCTAAAAATGGCATAAAATGCTTTTTTTGGGAAAACTTTTTTTTTACAAAAAAAAATTCAAAAAACGGACTTGTTTGAGCAGCACAATTCTGGTGCTGTAGTTGTAGGAGATGTCTCAAAACGTCATCAGGAGTCCCGACTAAACCCGTAAATGTAAGAAAATGCATTTTTTAAGAAAAACATTTTTTGCTAAAATGTCGTAAGGGGGGACCCTGTCGTAAAAATGCCAAAAAACGGACTTGCTTCAGCAGTACAATTCTGGTGCTGTAGTTGTAGGAGATGTCTCAAAACGTCATCAGGAGTCCCTACAAAACCTAAAAATGGCATAAAATGCTTTTTTTGGGAAAACTTTTTTTACAAAAAAAATTCAAAAAACGGACTTGTTTGAGCAGCACAATTCTGGTGCTGTAGTTGTAGGAGATGTCTCAAAACGTCATCAGGAGTCCCGACTAAACCCGTAAATGTAAGAAAATGTAAGAAAATGCATTTTTTAAGAAAAACATTTTTTGCTAAAATGTCGTAAGGGGGGACCCTGTCGTAAAAATGCCAAAAAACGGACTTGATTCAGCAGCACAATTCTGGTGCTGTAGTTGTAGGAGATGTCTCAAAACGTCATCAGGAGTCCCTACAAAACCTAAAAATGGCATAAAATGCTTTTTTTGGGAAAACTTTTTTTTTACAAAAAAATTTTCAAAAAACAGACTTGCTTCAGCAGCACAATTCTGGTGCTGTAGTTGTAGGAGATGTCTCAAAACGTCATCAGGAGTCCCGACTAAACCCGTAAATGTAAGAAAATGTAAGAAAATGCATTTTTTAAGAAAAACATTTTTTGCTAAAATGTCGTAAGGGGGGACCCTGTCGTAAAAATTCCAAAAAACGGACTTGATTCAGCAGTACAATTCTGGTGCTGTAGTTGTAGGAGATGTCTTAAAACGTCATCAGGAGTCCCTACAAAACCTAAAAATGGCATAAAATGCTTTTTTTGGGAAAACTTTTTTTTTACAAAAAAAAATTCAAAAAACGGACTTGTTTGAGCAGCACAATTCTGGTGCTGTAGTTGTAGGAGATGTCTCAAAACGTCATCAGGAGTCCCGACTAAACCCGTAAATGTAAGAAAATGTAAGAAAATGCATTTTTTAAGAAAAACATTTTTTGCTAAAATGTCGTAAGGGGGGACCCTGTCGTAAAAATGCCAAAAAACGGACTTGCTTCAGCAGTACAATTCTGGTGCTGTAGTTGTAGGAGATGTCTCAAAACGTCATCAGGAGTCCCTACAAAACCTAAAAATGGCATAAAATGCTTTTTTTGGGAAAACTTTTTTTTTACAAAAAAAAATTCAAAAAACGGACTTGTTTGAGCAGCACAATTCTGGTGCTGTAGTTGTAGGAGATGTCTCAAAACGTCATCAGGAGTCCCGACTAAACCCGTAAATGTAAGAAAATGTAAGAAAATGCATTTTTTAAGAAAAACATTTTTTGCTAAAATGTCGTAAGGGGGGACCCTGTCGTAAAAATGCCAAAAAACGGACTTGATTCAGCAGCACAATTCTGGTGCTGTAGTTGTAGGAGATGTCTCAAAACGTCATCAGGAGTCCCTACAAAACCTAAAAATGGCATAAAATGCTTTTTTTGGGAAAACTTTTTTTTTACAAAAAAAAATTCAAAATACAGACTTGCTTCAGCAGCACAATTCTAGTGCTGTAGTTGTAGGAGATGTCTCAAAACGTCATCAGGAGTCCCGACTAAACCCGTAAATGTAAGAAAATGTAAGAAAATGCATTTTTTAAGAAAAACATTTTTTGCTAAAATGTCGTAAGGGGGGACCCTGTCGTAAAAATGCCAAAAAACGGACTTGATTCAGCAGCACAATTCTGGTGCTGTAGTTGTAGGAGATGTCTCAAAACGTCATCAGGAGTCCCTACAAAACCTAAAAATGGCATAAAATGCTTTTTTTGGGAAAACTTTTTTTTTACAAAAAAAAATTCAAAAAACGGACTTGTTTGAGCAGCACAATTCTGGTGCTGTAGTTGTAGGAGATGTCTCAAAACGTCATCAGGAGTCCCGACTAAACCCGTAAATGTAAGAAAATGTAAGAAAATGCATTTTTTAAGAAAAACATTTTTTGCTAAAATGTCGTAAGGGGGGACCCTGTCGTAAAAATGCCAAAAAACGGACTTGATTCAGCAGCACAATTCTGGTGCTGTAGTTGTAGGAGATGTCTCAAAACGTCATCAGGAGTCCCTACAAAACCTAAAAATGGCATAAAATGCTTTTTTTGGGAAAACTTTTTTTTTACAAAAAAAAATTCAAAAAACGGACTTGTTTGAGCAGCACAATTCTGGTGCTGTAGTTGTAGGAGATGTCTCAAAACGTCATCAGGAGTCCCGACTAAACCCGTAAATGTAAGAAAATGTAAGAAAATGCATTTTTTAAGAAAAACATTTTTTGCTAAAATGTCGTAAGGGGGGACCCTGTCGTAAAAATGCCAAAAAACGGACTTGATTCAGCAGCACAATTCTGGTGCTGTAGTTGTAGGAGATGTCTCAAAACGTCATCAGGAGTCCCTACAAAACCTAAAAATGGCATAAAATGCTTTTTTTGGGAAAACTTTTTTTTTACAAAAAAAAATTCAAAAAACGGACTTGTTTGAGCAGCACAATTCTGGTGCTGTAGTTGTAGGAGATGTCTCAAAACGTCATCAGGAGTCCCGACTAAACCCGTAAATGTAAGAAAATGTAAGAAAATGCATTTTTTAAGAAAAACATTTTTTGCTAAAATGTCGTAAGGGGGGACCCTGTCGTAAAAATGCCAAAAAACGGACTTGCTTCGGCAGTACAATTCTGGTGCTGTAGTTGTAGGAGATGTCTCAAAACGTCATCAGGAGTCCCTACAAAACCTAAAAATGGCATAAAATGCTTTTTTTGGGAAAACTTTTTTTTTACAAAAAAATTTTCAAAAAACGGACTTGTTTGAGCAGCACAATTCTGGTGCTGTAGTTGTAGGAGATGTCTCAAAACGTCATCAGGAGTCCCGACTAAACCCGTAAATGTAAGAAAATGTAAGAAAATGCATTTTTTAAGAAAAACATTTTTTGCTAAAATGTCGTAAGGGGGGACCCTGTCGTAAAAATGCCAAAAAACGGACTTGATTCAGCAGCACAATTCTGGTGCTGTAGTTGTAGGAGATGTCTCAAAACGTCATCAGGAGTCCCTACAAAACCTAAAAATGGCATAAAATGCTTTTTTTGGGAAAACTTTTTTTTTACAAAAAAAATTTCAAAAAACGGACTTGTTTGAGCAGCACAATTCTGGTGCTGTAGTTGTAGGAGATGTCTCAAAACGTCATCAGGAGTCCCGACTAAACCCGTAAATGTAAGAAAATGTAAGAAAATGCATTTTTTAAGAAAAACATTTTTTGCTAAAATGTCGTAAGGGGGGACCCTGTCGTAAAAATGCCAAAAAACGGACTTGCTTCAGCAGCACAATTCTGGTGCTGTAGTTGTAGGAGATGTCTCAAAACGTCATCAGGAGTCCCTACAAAACCTAAAAATGGCATAAAATGCTTTTTTTGGGAAAACTTTTTTTTTACAAAAAATTTTTCAAAAAACAGACTTGCTTCAGCAGCACAATTCTGGTGCTGTAGTTGTAGGAGATGTCTCAAAACGTCATCAGGAGTCCCGACTAAACCCGTAAATGTAAGAAAATGTAAGAAAATGCATTTTTTAAGAAAAACTTTTTTGCTAAAATGTCGTAAGGGGGGGACCCTGTCGTAAAAATGCCAAAAAACGGACTTGCTTCGGCAGTACAATTCTGGTGCTGTAGTTGTAGGAGATGTCTCAAAACGTCATCAGGAGTCCCTACAAAACCTAAAAAATGGCATAAAATGCTTTTTTTGGGAAAACTTTTTTTTTACAAAAAAAATTCAAAAAACGGACTTGTTTGAGCAGCACAATTCTGGTGCTGTAGTTGTAGGAGATGTCTCAAAACGTCATCAGGAGTCCGACTAAACCCGTAAATGTAAGAAAATGCATTTTTTAAGAAAAACATTTTTTGCTAAAATGTCGTAAGGGGGGACCCTGTCGTAAAAATGCCAAAAAACGGACTTGATTCAGCAGCACAATTCTGGTGCTGTAGTTGTAGGAGATGTCTCAAAACGTCATCAGGAGTCCCTACAAAACCTAAAATGGCATAAAATGCTTTTTTTGGGAAAACTTTTTTTTTACAAAAAAAATTTCAAAAACAGACTTGCTTCAGCAGCACAATTCTAGTGCTGTAGTTGTAGGAGATGTCTCAAAACGTCATCAGGAGTCCCGGACTAAACCCGTAAATGTAAGAAAATGTAAGAAAATGCATTTTTTAAGAAAACATTTTTTGCTAAAATGTCGTAAGGGGGGACCCTGTCGTAAAAATGCCAAAAAACGGACTTGATTCAGCAGCACAATTCTGGTGCTGTAGTTGTAGGAGATGTCTCAAAACGTCATATCAGGAGTCCCTACAAAACCTAAAAATGGCATAAAATGCTTTTTTTGGGAAAACTTTTTTTTTACAAAAATTTTTTCAAAAAACAGACTTGTTTGAGCAGCACAATTCTGGTGCTGTAGTTGTAGGAGATGTCTCAAAACGTCATCAGGAGTCCCGACTAAACCCGTAAATGTAAGAAAATGTAAGAAAATGCATTTTTTAAGAAAAACATTTTTTGCTAAAATGTCGTAAGGGGGGACCCTGTCGTAAAAATGCCAAAAAACGGACTTGCTTCAGCAGTACAATTCTGGTGCTGTAGTTGTAGGAGATGTCTCAAAACGTCATCAGGAGTCCCTACAAAACCTAAAAATGGCATAAAATGCTTTTTTTGGGAAAACTTTTTTTACAAAAAAAATTTCAAAAAACGGACTTGTTTGAGCAGCACAATTCTGGTGCTGTAGTTGTAGGAGATGTCTCAAAACGTCATCAGGAGTCCCGACTAAACCCGTAAATGTAAGAAAATGTAAGAAAATGCATTTTTTAAGAAAAACATTTTTTGCTAAAATGTCGTAAGGGGGGACCCTGTCGTAAAAATGCCAAAAAACGGACTTGCTTCAGCAGTACAATTCTGGTGCTGTAGTTGTAGGAGATGTCTCAAAACGTCATCAGGAGTCCCTACAAAACCTAAAAATGGCATAAAATGCTTTTTTTGGGAAAACTTTTTTTTTACAAAAAATTTTTCAAAAAACAGACTTGCTTCAGCAGCACAATTCTAGTGCTGTAGTTGTAGGAGATGTCTCAAAACGTCATCAGGAGTCCCGACTAAACCCGTAAATGTAAGAAAATGTAAGAAAATGCATTTTTTAAGAAAAACATTTTTTGCTAAAATGTTGTAAGGGGGGACCCTGTCGTAAAAATGCCAAAAAACGGACTTGATTCAGCAGCACAATTCTGGTGCTGTAGTTGTAGGAGATGTCTCAAAACGTCATCAGGAGTCCCTACAAAACCTAAAAATGGCATAAAATGCTTTTTTTGGGAAAACTTTTTTTTTACAAAAAAAATTTCAAAAAACAGACTTGCTTCAGCAGCACAATTCTGGTGCTGTAGTTGTATGAGATGTCTCAAAACGTCATCAGGAGTCCCGACTAAACCCGTAAATGTAAGAAAATGTAAGAAAATGCATTTTTTAAGAAAAACATTTTTTGCTAAAATGTCGTAAGGGGGGACCCTGTCGTAAAAATGCCAAAAAACGGACTTGCTTCAGCAGCACAATTCTGGTGCTGTAGTTGTAGGAGATGTCTCAAAACGTCATCAGGAGTCCCTACAAAACCTAAAAATGGCATAAAATGCTTTTTTTGGGAAAACTTTTTTTTTACAAAAAATTTTTCAAAAAACAGACTTGCTTCAGCAGCACAATTCTGGTGCTGTAGTTGTAGGAGATGTCTCAAAACGTCATCAGGAGTCCCGACTAAACCCGTAAATGTAAGAAAATGTAAGAAAATGCATTTTTTAAGAAAAACATTTTTTGCTAAAATGTCGTAAGGGGGGACCCTGTCGTAAAAATGCCAAAAAACGGACTTGCTTCAGCAGTACAATTCTGGTGCTGTAGTTGTAGGAGATGTCTCAAAACGTCATCAGGAGTCCCTACAAAACCTAAAAATGGCATAAAATGCTTTTTTTGGGAAAACTTTTTTTTTACAAAAAAATTTTCAAAAAACAGACTTGCTTCAGCAGCACAATTCTAGTGCTGTAGTTGTAGGAGATGTCTCAAAACGTCATCAGGAGTCCCGACTAAACCCGTAAATGTAAGAAAATGTAAGAAAATGCATTTTTTAAGAAAAACATTTTTTGCTAAAATGTTGTAAGGGGGGACCCTGTCGTAAAAATGCCAAAAAACGGACTTGATTCAGCAGCACAATTCTGGTGCTGTAGTTGTAGGAGATGTCTCAAAACGTCATCAGGAGTCCCTACAAAACCTAAAAATGGCATAAAATGCTTTTTTTGGGAAAACTTTTTTTTTACAAAAAAAATTTCAAAAAACAGACTTGCTTCAGCAGCACAATTCTGGTGCTGTAGTTGTATGAGATGTCTCAAAACGTCATCAGGAGTCCCGACTAAACCCGTAAATGTAAGAAAATGTAAGAAAATGCATTTTTTAAGAAAAACATTTTTTGCTAAAATGTCGTAAGGGGGGACCCTGTCGTAAAAATGCCAAAAAACGGACTTGCTTCAGCAGTACAATTCTGGTGCTGTAGTTGTAGGAGATGTCTCAAAACGTCATCAGGAGTCCCTACAAAACCTAAAAATGGCATAAAATGCTTTTTTTGGGAAAACTTTTTTTACAAAAAATTTTTCAAAAAACTGACTTGTTTGAGCAGCACAATTCTGGTGCTGTAGTTGTAGGAGATGTCTCAAAACGTAATCAGGAGTCCCGACTAAACCCGTAAATGTAAGAAAATGTAAGAAAATGCATTTTTTAAGAAAAACATTTTTTGCTAAAATGTCGTAAGGGGGGACCCTGTCGTAAAAATGCCAAAAAACGGACTTGCTTCAGCAGTACAATTCTGGTGCTGTAGTTGTAGGAGATGTCTCAAAACGTCATCAGGAGTCCCTACAAAACCTAAAAATGGCATAAAATGCTTTTTTTGGGAAAACTTTTTTTTTACAAAAAATTTTTCAAAAAACAGACTTGCTTCAGCAGCACAATTCTGGTGCTGTAGTTGTAGGAGATGTCTCAAAACGTCATCAGGAGTCCCGACTAAACCCGTAAATGTAAGAAAATGTAAGAAAATGCATTTTTTAAGAAAAACTTTTTTGCTAAAATGTCGTAAGGGGGGACCCTGTCGTAAAAATGCCAAAAAACGGACTTGCTTCGGCAGTACAATTCTGGTGCTGTAGTTGTAGGAGATGTCTCAAAACGTCATCAGGAGTCCCTACAAAACCTAAAAATGGCATAAAATGCTTTTTTTGGGAAAACTTTTTTTTTACAAAAAAAAATTCAAAAAACGGACTTGTTTGAGCAGCACAATTCTGGTGCTGTAGTTGTAGGAGATGTCTCAAAACGTCATCAGGAGTCCCGACTAAACCCGTAAATGTAAGAAAATGCATTTTTTAAGAAAAACATTTTTTGCTAAAATGTCGTAAGGGGGGACCCTGTCGTAAAAATGCCAAAAAACGGACTTGATTCAGCAGCACAATTCTGGTGCTGTAGTTGTAGGAGATGTCTCAAAACGTCATCAGGAGTCCCTACAAAACCTAAAAATGGCATAAAATGCTTTTTTTGGGAAAACTTTTTTTTTACAAAAAAAATTTCAAAAAACAGACTTGCTTCAGCAGCACAATTCTAGTGCTGTAGTTGTAGGAGATGTCTCAAAACGTCATCAGGAGTCCCGACTAAACCCGTAAATGTAAGAAAATGTAAGAAAATGCATTTTTTAAGAAAAACATTTTTTGCTAAAATGTCGTAAGGGGGGACCCTGTCGTAAAAATGCCAAAAAACGGACTTGATTCAGCAGCACAATTCTGGTGCTGTAGTTGTAGGAGATGTCTCAAAACGTCATCAGGAGTCCCTACAAAACCTAAAAATGGCATAAAATGCTTTTTTTGGGAAAACTTTTTTTTTACAAAAATTTTTTCAAAAAACAGACTTGTTTGAGCAGCACAATTCTGGTGCTGTAGTTGTAGGAGATGTCTCAAAACGTCATCAGGAGTCCCGACTAAACCCGTAAATGTAAGAAAATGTAAGAAAATGCATTTTTTAAGAAAAACATTTTTTGCTAAAATGTCGTAAGGGGGGACCCTGTCGTAAAAATGCCAAAAAACGGACTTGCTTCAGCAGTACAATTCTGGTGCTGTAGTTGTAGGAGATGTCTCAAAACGTCATCAGGAGTCCCTACAAAACCTAAAAATGGCATAAAATGCTTTTTTTGGGAAAACTTTTTTTACAAAAAAAATTTCAAAAAACGGACTTGTTTGAGCAGCACAATTCTGGTGCTGTAGTTGTAGGAGATGTCTCAAAACGTCATCAGGAGTCCCGACTAAACCCGTAAATGTAAGAAAATGTAAGAAAATGCATTTTTTAAGAAAAACATTTTTTGCTAAAATGTCGTAAGGGGGGACCCTGTCGTAAAAATGCCAAAAAACGGACTTGATTCAGCAGCACAATTCTGGTGCTGTAGTTGTAGGAGATGTCTCAAAACGTCATCAGGAGTCCCTACAAAACCTAAAAATGGCATAAAATGCTTTTTTTGGGAAAACTTTTTTATTACAAAAAAAATTTCAAAAAACAGACTTGCTTCAGCAGCACAATTCTGGTGCTGTAGTTGTATGAGATGTCTCAAAACGTCATCAGGAGTCCCGACTAAACCCGTAAATGTAAGAAAATGTAAGAAAATGCATTTTTTAAGAAAAACATTTTTTGCTAAAATGTCGTAAGGGGGGACCCTGTCGTAAAAATGCCAAAAAACGGACTTGATTCAGCAGCACAATTCTGGTGCTGTAGTTGTAGGAGATGTCTCAAAACGTCATCAGGAGTCCCTACAAAACCTAAAAATGGCATAAAATGCTTTTTTTGGGAAAACTTTTTTTTTACAAAAAAAATTTCAAAAAACAGACTTGCTTCAGCAGCACAATTCTGGTGCTGTAGTTGTGGGAGATGTCTCAAAACGTCATCAGGAGTCCCGACTAAACCCGTAAATGTAAGAAAATGTAAGAAAATGCATTTTTTAAGAAAAACATTTTTTGCTAAAATGTCGTAAGGGGGGACCCTGTCGTAAAAATTCCAAAAAACGGACTTGATTCAGCAGTACAATTCTGGTGCTGTAGTTGTAGGAGATGTCTTAAAACGTCATCAGGAGTCCCTACAAAACCTAAAAATGGCATAAAATGCTTTTTTTGGGAAAACTTTTTTTTTACAAAAAAAAATTCAAAAAACGGACTTGTTTGAGCAGCACAATTCTGGTGCTGTAGTTGTAGGAGATGTCTCAAAACGTCATCAGGAGTCCCGACTAAACCCGTAAATGTAAGAAAATGTAAGAAAATGCATTTTTTAAGAAAAACATTTTTTGCTAAAATGTCGTAAGGGGGGACCCTGTCGTAAAAATGCCAAAAAACGGACTTGCTTCAGCAGTACAATTCTGGTGCTGTAGTTGTAGGAGATGTCTCAAAACGTCATCAGGAGTCCCTACAAAACCTAAAAATGGCATAAAATGCTTTTTTTGGGAAAACTTTTTTTTTACAAAAAAAAATTCAAAAAACGGACTTGTTTGAGCAGCACAATTCTGGTGCTGTAGTTGTAGGAGATGTCTCAAAACGTCATCAGGAGTCCCGACTAAACCCGTAAATGTAAGAAAATGTAAGAAAATGCATTTTTTAAGAAAAACATTTTTTGCTAAAATGTCGTAAGGGGGGACCCTGTCGTAAAAATGCCAAAAAACGGACTTGATTCAGCAGCACAATTCTGGTGCTGTAGTTGTAGGAGATGTCTCAAAACGTCATCAGGAGTCCCTACAAAACCTAAAAATGGCATAAAATGCTTTTTTTGGGAAAACTTTTTTTTTACAAAAAAAAATTCAAAAAACAGACTTGCTTCAGCAGCACAATTCTAGTGCTGTAGTTGTAGGAGATGTCTCAAAACGTCATCAGGAGTCCCGACTAAACCCGTAAATGTAAGAAAATGTAAGAAAATGCATTTTTTAAGAAAAACATTTTTTGCTAAAATGTCGTAAGGGGGGACCCTGTCGTAAAAATGCCAAAAAACGGACTTGATTCAGCAGCACAATTCTGGTGCTGTAGTTGTAGGAGATGTCTCAAAACGTCATCAGGAGTCCCTACAAAACCTAAAAATGGCATAAAATGCTTTTTTTGGGAAAACTTTTTTTTTACAAAAAAAAATTCAAAAAACGGACTTGTTTGAGCAGCACAATTCTGGTGCTGTAGTTGTAGGAGATGTCTCAAAACGTCATCAGGAGTCCCGACTAAACCCGTAAATGTAAGAAAATGTAAGAAAATGCATTTTTTAAGAAAAACATTTTTTGCTAAAATGTCGTAAGGGGGGACCCTGTCGTAAAAATGCCAAAAAACGGACTTGATTCAGCAGCACAATTCTGGTGCTGTAGTTGTAGGAGATGTCTCAAAACGTCATCAGGAGTCCCTACAAAACCTAAAAATGGCATAAAATGCTTTTTTTGGGAAAACTTTTTTTTTACAAAAAAAAATTCAAAAAACGGACTTGTTTGAGCAGCACAATTCTGGTGCTGTAGTTGTAGGAGATGTCTCAAAACGTCATCAGGAGTCCCGACTAAACCCGTAAATGTAAGAAAATGTAAGAAAATGCATTTTTTAAGAAAAACATTTTTTGCTAAAATGTCGTAAGGGGGGACCCTGTCGTAAAAATGCCAAAAAACGGACTTGATTCAGCAGCACAATTCTGGTGCTGTAGTTGTAGGAGATGTCTCAAAACGTCATCAGGAGTCCCTACAAAACCTAAAAATGGCATAAAATGCTTTTTTTGGGAAAACTTTTTTTTTACAAAAAAAAATTCAAAAAACGGACTTGTTTGAGCAGCACAATTCTGGTGCTGTAGTTGTAGGAGATGTCTCAAAACGTCATCAGGAGTCCCGACTAAACCCGTAAATGTAAGAAAATGTAAGAAAATGCATTTTTTAAGAAAAACATTTTTTGCTAAAATGTCGTAAGGGGGGACCCTGTCGTAAAAATGCCAAAAAACGGACTTGCTTCGGCAGTACAATTCTGGTGCTGTAGTTGTAGGAGATGTCTCAAAACGTCATCAGGAGTCCCTACAAAACCTAAAAATGGCATAAAATGCTTTTTTTGGGAAAACTTTTTTTTACAAAAAAATTTTCAAAAAACGGACTTGTTTGAGCAGCACAATTCTGGTGCTGTAGTTGTAGGAGATGTCTCAAAACGTCATCAGGAGTCCCGACTAAACCCGTAAATGTAAGAAAATGTAAGAAAATGCATTTTTTAAGAAAAACATTTTTTGCTAAAATGTCGTAAGGGGGGACCCTGTCGTAAAAATGCCAAAAAACGGACTTGATTCAGCAGCACAATTCTGGTGCTGTAGTTGTAGGAGATGTCTCAAAACGTCATCAGGAGTCCCTACAAAACCTAAAATGGCATAAAATGCTTTTTTTGGGAAAACTTTTTTTTTACAAAAAAAATTTCAAAAAACGGACTTGTTTGAGCAGCACAATTCTGGTGCTGTAGTTGTAGGAGATGTCTCAAAACGTCATCAGGAGTCCCGACTAAACCCGTAAATGTAAGAAAATGTAAGAAAATGCATTTTTTAAGAAAAACATTTTTTGCTAAAATGTCGTAAGGGGGGACCCTGTCGTAAAAATGCCAAAAAACGGACTTGCTTCAGCAGCACAATTCTGGTGCTGTAGTTGTAGGAGATGTCTCAAAACGTCATCAGGAGTCCCTACAAAACCTAAAAATGGCATAAAATGCTTTTTTTGGGAAAACTTTTTTTTTACAAAAAATTTTTCAAAAAACAGACTTGCTTCAGCAGCACAATTCTGGTGCTGTAGTTGTAGGAGATGTCTCAAAACGTCATCAGGAGTCCCGACTAAACCCGTAAATGTAAGAAAATGTAAGAAAATGCATTTTTTAAGAAAAACTTTTTTGCTAAAATGTCGTAAGGGGGGACCCTGTCGTAAAAATGCCAAAAAACGGACTTGCTTCGGCAGTACAATTCTGGTGCTGTAGTTGTAGGAGATGTCTCAAAACGTCATCAGGAGTCCCTACAAAACCTAAAAATGGCATAAAATGCTTTTTTTGGGAAAACTTTTTTTTTACAAAAAAAAATTCAAAAAACGGACTTGTTTGAGCAGCACAATTCTGGTGCTGTAGTTGTAGGAGATGTCTCAAAACGTCATCAGGAGTCCCGACTAAACCCGTAAATGTAAGAAAATGCATTTTTTAAGAAAAACATTTTTTGCTAAAATGTCGTAAGGGGGGACCCTGTCGTAAAAATGCCAAAAAACGGACTTGATTCAGCAGCACAATTCTGGTGCTGTAGTTGTAGGAGATGTCTCAAAACGTCATCAGGAGTCCCTACAAAACCTAAAAATGGCATAAAATGCTTTTTTTGGGAAAACTTTTTTTTTACAAAAAAAATTTCAAAAAACAGACTTGCTTCAGCAGCACAATTCTAGTGCTGTAGTTGTAGGAGATGTCTCAAAACGTCATCAGGAGTCCCGACTAAACCCGTAAATGTAAGAAAATGTAAGAAAATGCATTTTTTAAGAAAAACATTTTTTGCTAAAATGTCGTAAGGGGGGACCCTGTCGTAAAAATGCCAAAAAACGGACTTGATTCAGCAGCACAATTCTGGTGCTGTAGTTGTAGGAGATGTCTCAAAACGTCATCAGGAGTCCCTACAAAACCTAAAAATGGCATAAAATGCTTTTTTTGGGAAAACTTTTTTTTTACAAAAATTTTTTCAAAAAACAGACTTGTTTGAGCAGCACAATTCTGGTGCTGTAGTTGTAGGAGATGTCTCAAAACGTCATCAGGAGTCCCGACTAAACCCGTAAATGTAAGAAAATGTAAGAAAATGCATTTTTTAAGAAAAACATTTTTTGCTAAAATGTCGTAAGGGGGGACCCTGTCGTAAAAATGCCAAAAAACGGACTTGCTTCAGCAGTACAATTCTGGTGCTGTAGTTGTAGGAGATGTCTCAAAACGTCATCAGGAGTCCCTACAAAACCTAAAAATGGCATAAAATGCTTTTTTGGGAAAACTTTTTTACAAAAAAAATTCAAAAAACGGACTTGTTTGAGCAGCACAATTCTGGTGCTGTAGTTGTAGGAGATGTCTCAAAACGTCATCAGGAGTCCCGACTAAACCCGTAAATGTAAGAAAATGTAAGAAAATGCATTTTTTAAGAAAAACATTTTTTGCTAAAATGTCGTAAGGGGGGACCCTGTCGTAAAAATGCCAAAAAACGGACTTGCTTACAGCAGTACAATTCTGGTGCTGTAGTTGTAGGAGATGTCTCAAAACGTCATCAGGAGTCCCTACAAAACCTAAAAATGGCATAAAATGCTTTTTTTGGGAAAACTTTTTTTTTACAAAAAATTTTTCAAAAAACAGACTTGCTTCAGCAGCACAATTCTAGTGCTGTAGTTGTAGGAGATGTCTCAAAACGTCATCAGGAGTCCCGACTAAACCCGTAAATGTAAGAAAATGTAAGAAAATGCATTTTTTAAGAAAAACATTTTTTGCTAAAATGTTGTAAGGGGGGACCCTGTCGTAAAAATGCCAAAAAACGGACTTGATTCAGCAGCACAATTCTGGTGCTGTAGTTGTAGGAGATGTCTCAAAACGTCATCAGGAGTCCCTACAAAACCTAAAAATGGCATAAAATGCTTTTTTGGGAAAACTTTTTTTTTACAAAAAAAATTTCAAAAAACAGACTTGCTTCAGCAGCACAATTCTGGTGCTGTAGTTGTATGAGATGTCTCAAAACGTCATCAGGAGTCCGACTAAACCCGTAAATGTAAGAAAATGTAAGAAAATGCATTTTTTAAGAAAAACATTTTTTGCTAAAATGTCGTAAGGGGGACCCTGTCGTAAAAATGCCAAAAAACGGACTTGCTTCAGCAGCACAATTCTGGTGCTGTAGTTGTAGGAGATGTCTCAAAACGTCATCAGGAGTCCCTACAAAACCTAAAAATGGCATAAAATGCTTTTTTTGGGAAAACTTTTTTTTACAAAAAATTTTTCAAAAACAGACTTGCTTCAGCAGCACAATTCTGGTGCTGTAGTTGTAGGAGATGTCTCAAAACGTCATCAGGAGTCCCGACTAAACCCGTAAATGTAAGAAAATGTAAGAAAATGCATTTTTTAAGAAAAACATTTTTTGCTAAAATGTCGTAAGGGGGGACCCTGTCGTAAAAATGCCAAAAAACGGACTTGCTTCAGCAGTACAATTCTGGTGCTGTAGTTGTAGGAGATGTCTCAAAACGTCATCAGGAGTCCCTACAAAACCTAAAAATGGCATAAAATGCTTTTTTTGGGAAAACTTTTTTTTACAAAAAAATTTTCAAAAAACAGACTTGCTTCAGCAGCACAATTCTAGTGCTGTAGTTGTAGGAGATGTCTCAAAACGTCATCAGGAGTCCCGACTAAACCCGTAAATGTAAGAAAATGTAAGAAAATGCATTTTTAAGAAAACATTTTTTGCTAAAATGTTGTAAGGGGGGACCCTGTCGTAAAAATGCCAAAAAACGGACTTGATTCAGCAGCACAATTCTGGTGCTGTAGTTGTAGGAGATGTCTCAAACGTCATCAGAGTCCCTACAAAACCTAAAAATGGCATAAAATGCTTTTTTTGGGAAAACTTTTTTTTACAAAAAAAATTTCAAAAAACAGACTTGCTTCAGCAGCACAATTCTGGTGCTGTAGTTGTATGAGATGTCTCAAAACGTCATCAGGAGTCCCGACTAAACCCGTAAATGTAAGAAAATGTAAGAAAATGCATTTTTTAAGAAAAACATTTTTTGCTAAAATGTCGTAAGGGGGGACCCTGTCGTAAAAATGCCAAAAAACGGACTTGCTTCAGCAGTACAATTCTGGTGCTGTAGTTGTAGGAGATGTCTCAAAACGTCATCAGGAGTCCCTACAAAACTAAAAATGGCATAAAATGCTTTTTTTTGGGAAAACTTTTTTTACAAAAAATTTTTCAAAAACTGACTTGTTTGAGCAGCACAATTCTGGTGCTGTAGTTTGTAGGAGATGTCTCAAAACGTAATCAGGAGTCCCGACTAAACCCGTAAATGTAAGAAAATGTAAGAAAATGCATTTTTTAAGAAAAACATTTTTTGCTAAAATGTCGTAAGGGGGGACCCTGTCGTAAAAATGCCAAAAAACGGACTTGCTTCAGCAGTACAATTCTGGTGCTGTAGTTGTAGGAGATGTCTCAAAACGTCATCAGGAGTCCCTACAAAACCTAAAAATGGCATAAAATGCTTTTTTTTGGGAAAACTTTTTTTTTACAAAAAATTTTTCAAAAAACAGACTTGCGTCAGCAGCACAATTCTGGTGCTGTAGTTGTAGGAGATGTCTCAAAACGTCATCAGGAGTCCCGACTAAACCCGTAAATGTAAGAAAATGTAAGAAAATGCATTTTTAAGAAAAACTTTTTTGCTAAAATGTCGTAAGGGGACCCTGTCGTAAAAAATGCCAAAAAACGGACTTGCTTCGGCAGTACAATTCTGGTGCTGTAGTTGTAGGAGATGTCTCAAAACGTCATCAGGAGTCCCTACAAAACCTAAAAATGGCATAAAATGCTTTTTTTGGGAAAACTTTTTTTTTACAAAAAAAAATTCAAAAAACGGACTTGTTGAGCAGCACAATTCTGGTGCTGTAGTTGTAGGAGATGTCTCAAAACGTCGACTAAACCCGTAAATGTAAGAAAATGTAAGAAAATGCATTTTTTAAGAAAAACATTTTTTGCTAAAATGTCGTAAGGGGGGACCCTGTCGTAAAAATGCCAAAAAACGGACTTGATTCAGCAGCACAATTCTGGTGCTGTAGTTGTAGGAGATGTCTCAAAACGTCATCAGGAGTCCCTACAAAACCTAAAAATGGCATAAAATGCTTTTTTTGGGAAAACTTTTTTTTTACAAAAAATTTTTCAAAAAACAGACTTGCTTCAGCAGCACAATTCTGGTGCTGTAGTTGTAGGAGATGTCTCAAAACGTCATCAGGAGTCCCGACTAAACCCGTAAATGTAAGAAAATGTAAGAAAATGCATTTTTTAAGAAAAACTTTTTTGCTAAAATGTCGTAAGGGGGGACCCTGTCGTAAAAATGCCAAAAAACGGACTTGCTTCGGCAGTACAATTCTGGTGCTGTAGTTGTAGGAGATGTCTCAAAACGTCATCAGGAGTCCCTACAAAACCTAAAAATGGCATAAAATGCTTTTTTTGGGAAAACTTTTTTTTTACAAAAAAAAATTCAAAAAACGGACTTGTTTGAGCAGCACAATTCTGGTGCTGTAGTTGTAGGAGATGTCTCAAAACGTCATCAGGAGTCCCGACTAAACCCGTAAATGTAAGAAAATGCATTTTTTAAGAAAAACATTTTTTGCTAAAATGTCGTAAGGGGGGACCCTGTCGTAAAAATGCCAAAAAACGGACTTGATTCAGCAGCACAATTCTGGTGCTGTAGTTGTAGGAGATGTCTCAAAACGTCATCAGGAGTCCCTACAAAACCTAAAAATGGCATAAAATGCTTTTTTTGGGAAAACTTTTTTTTTACAAAAAAAATTTCAAAAAACAGACTTGCTTCAGCAGCACAATTCTAGTGCTGTAGTTGTAGGAGATGTCTCAAAACGTCATCAGGAGTCCCGACTAAACCCGTAAATGTAAGAAAATGTAAGAAAATGCATTTTTTTAAGAAAAACATTTTTTGCTAAAATGTCGTAAGGGGGGACCCTGTCGTAAAAATGCCAAAAAACGGACTTGATTCAGCAGCACAATTCTGGTGCTGTAGTTGTAGGAGATGTCTCAAAACGTCATCAGGAGTCCCTACAAAACCTAAAAATGGCATAAAATGCTTTTTTTGGGAAAACTTTTTTTTTACAAAAATTTTTTCAAAAAACAGACTTGTTTGAGCAGCACAATTCTGGTGCTGTAGTTGTAGGAGATGTCTCAAAACGTCATCAGGAGTCCCGACTAAACCCGTAAATGTAAGAAAATGTAAGAAAATGCATTTTTTAAGAAAAACATTTTTTGCTAAAATGTCGTAAGGGGGGACCCTGTCGTAAAAATGCCAAAAAACGGACTTGCTTCAGCAGTACAATTCTGGTGCTGTAGTTGTAGGAGATGTCTCAAAACGTCATCAGGAGTCCCTACAAAACCTAAAAATGGCATAAAATGCTTTTTTTGGGAAAACTTTTTTTACAAAAAAAATTTCAAAAAACGGACTTGTTTGAGCAGCACAATTCTGGTGCTGTAGTTGTAGGAGATGTCTCAAAACGTCATCAGGAGTCCCGACTAAACCCGTAAATGTAAGAAAATGTAAGAAAATGCATTTTTTAAGAAAAACATTTTTTGCTAAAATGTCGTAAGGGGGGACCCTGTCGTAAAAATGCCAAAAAACGGACTTGATTCAGCAGCACAATTCTGGTGCTGTAGTTGTAGGAGATGTCTCAAAACGTCATCAGGAGTCCCTACAAAACCTAAAAATGGCATAAAATGCTTTTTTTGGGAAAACTTTTTTATTACAAAAAAAATTTCAAAAAACAGACTTGCTTCAGCAGCACAATTCTGGTGCTGTAGTTGTATGAGATGTCTCAAAACGTCATCAGGAGTCCCGACTAAACCCGTAAATGTAAGAAAATGTAAGAAAATGCATTTTTTAAGAAAAACATTTTTTGCTAAAATGTCGTAAGGGGGGACCCTGTCGTAAAAATGCCAAAAAACGGACTTGCTTCAGCAGTACAATTCTGGTGCTGTAGTTGTAGGAGATGTCTCAAAACGTCATCAGGAGTCCCTACAAAACCTAAAAATGGCATAAAATGCTTTTTTTGGGAAAACTTTTTTTACAAAAAAATTTTCAAAAAACGGACTTGTTTGAGCAGCACAATTCTGGTGCTGTAGTTGTAGGAGATGTCTCAAAACGTAATCAGGAGTCCCGACTAAACCCGTAAATGTAAGAAAATGTAAGAAAATGCATTTTTTAAGAAAAACATTTTTTGCTAAAATGTCGTAAGGGGGGACCCTGTCGTAAAAATGCCAAAAAACGGACTTGCTTCAGCAGTACAATTCTGGTGCTGTAGTTGTAGGAGATGTCTCAAAACGTCATCAGGAGTCCCTACAAAACCTAAAAATGGCATAAAATGCTTTTTTTGGGAAAACTTTTTTTTTACAAAAAATTTTTCAAAAAACGGACTTGTTTGAGCAGCACAATTCTGGTGCTGTAGTTGTAGGAGATGTCTCAAAACGTCATCAGGAGTCCCGACTAAACCCGTAAATGTAATAAAATGTAAGAAAATGCATTTTTTAAGAAAAACATTTTTTGCTAAAATGTCGTAAGGGGGGACCCTGTCGTAAAAATGCCAAAAAACGGACTTGATTCAGCAGCACAATTCTGGTGCTGTAGTTGTAGGAGATGTCTCAAAACGTCATCAGGAGTCCCTACAAAACCTAAAAATGGCATAAAATGCTTTTTTTGGGAAAACTTTTTTTTTACAAAAAAAAATTCAAAAAACGGACTTGTTTGAGCAGCACAATTCTGGTGCTGTAGTTGTAGGAGATGTCTCAAAACGTCATCAGGAGTCCCGACTAAACCCGTAAATGTAAGAAAATGTAAGAAAATGCATTTTTTAAGAAAAACATTTTTTGCTAAAATGTCGTAAGGGGGGACCCTGTCGTAAAAATGCCAAAAAACGGACTTGCTTCAGCAGTACAATTTTGGTGCTGTAGTTGTAGGAGATGTCTCAAAACGTCATCAGGAGTCCCTACAAAACCTAAAAATGGCATAAAATGCTTTTTTTGGGAAAACTTTTTTTTACAAAAAATTTTTCAAAAAACGGACTTGTTTGAGCAGCACAATTCTGGTGCTGTAGTTGTAGGAGATGTCTCAAAACGTCATCAGGAGTCCCGACTAAACCCGTAAATGTAAGAAAATGTAAGAAAATGCATTTTTTAAGAAAAACATTTTTTGCTAAAATGTCGTAAGGGGGGACCCTGTCGTAAAAATGCCAAAAAACGGACTTGATTCAGCAGCACAATTCTGGTGCTGTAGTTGTAGGAGATGTCTCAAAACGTCATCAGGAGTCCCTACAAAACCTAAAAATGGCATAAAATGCTTTTTTTGGGAAAACTTTTTTTTTACAAAAATTTTTTCAAAAAACAGACTTGCTTCAGCAGCACAATTCTGGTGCTGTAGTTGTAGGAGATGTCTCAAAACGTCATCAGGAGTCCCGACTAAACCCGTAAATGTAAGAAAATGTAAGAAAATGCATTTTTTAAGAAAAACATTTTTTGCTAAAATGTCGTAAAGGGGGACCCTGTCGTAAAAATTCCAAAAAACGGACTTGATTCAGCAGCACAATTCTGGTGCTGTAGTTGTAGGAGATGTCTTAAAACGTCATCAGGAGTCCCTACAAAACCTAAAAATGGCATAAAATGCTTTTTTTGGGAAAACTTTTTTTTTACAAAAAAAAATTCAAAAAACGGACTTGTTTGAGCAGCACAATTCTGGTGCTGTAGTTGTAGGAGATGTCTCAAAACGTCATCAGGAGTCCCGACTAAACCCGTAAATGTAAGAAAATGTAAGAAAATGCATTTTTTAAGAAAAACATTTTTTGCTAAAATGTCGTAAGGGGGGACCCTGTCGTAAAAATGCCAAAAAACGGACTTGCTTCAGCAGTACAATTCTGGTGCTGTAGTTGTAGGAGATGTCTCAAAACGTCATCAGGAGTCCCTACAAAACCTAAAAATGGCATAAAATGCTTTTTTTGGGAAAACTTTTTTTTTACAAAAAAAAATTCAAAAAACGGACTTGTTTGAGCAGCACAATTCTGGTGCTGTAGTTGTAGGAGATGTCTCAAAACGTCATCAGGAGTCCCGACTAAACCCGTAAATGTAAGAAAATGTAAGAAAATGCATTTTTTAAGAAAAACATTTTTTGCTAAAATGTCGTAAGGGGGGACCCTGTCGTAAAAATTCCAAAAAACGGACTTGATTCAGCAGCACAATTCTGGTGCTGTAGTTGTAGGAGATGTCTTAAAACGTCATCAGGAGTCCCTACAAAACCTAAAAATGGCATAAAATGCTTTTTTTGGGAAAACTTTTTTTTTACAAAAAAAAATTCAAAAAACGGACTTGTTTGAGCAGCACAATTCTGGTGCTGTAGTTGTAGGAGATGTCTCAAAACGTCATCAGGAGTCCCGACTAAACCCGTAAATGTAAGAAAATGCATTTTTTAAGAAAAACATTTTTTGCTAAAATGTCGTAAGGGGGGACCCTGTCGTAAAAATGCCAAAAAACGGACTTGATTCAGCAGCACAATTCTGGTGCTGTAGTTGTAGGAGATGTCTCAAAACGTCATCAGGAGTCCCTACAAAACCTAAAAATGGCATAAAATGCTTTTTTTGGGAAAACTTTTTTTTTACAAAAAAAAATTCAAAAAACGGACTTGTTTGAGCAGCACAATTCTGGTGCTGTAGTTGTAGGAGATGTCTCAAAACGTCATCAGGAGTCCCGACTAAACCCGTAAATGTAAGAAAATGTAAGAAAATGCATTTTTTAAGAAAAACATTTTTTGCTAAAAATGGGACCCTGTCGTAAAAATGCCAAAAAACGGACTTGCTTCAGCAGTACAATTCTGGTGCTGTAGTTGTAGGAGATGTCTCAAAACGTCATCAGGAGTCCCTACAAAACCTAAAAATGGCATAAAATGCTTTTTTTGGGAAAACTTTTTTTTTACAAAAAAAAATTCAAAAAACGGACTTGTTTGAGCAGCACAATTCTGGTGCTGTAGTTGTAGGAGATGTCTCAAAACGTCATCAGGAGTCCCGACTAAACCCGTAAATGTAAGAAAATGTAAGAAAATGCATTTTTTAAGAAAAACATTTTTTGCTAAAATGTCGTAAGGGGGGACCCTGTCGTAAAAATGCCAAAAAACGGACTTGCTTCAGCAGTACAATTCTGGTGCTGTAGTTGTAGGAGATGTCTCAAAACGTCATCAGGAGTCCCTACAAAACCTAAAAATGGCATAAAATGCTTTTTTTGGGAAAACTTTTTTTTTACAAAAAAAAATTCAAAAAACGGACTTGTTTGAGCAGCACAATTCTGGTGCTGTAGTTGTAGGAGATGTCTCAAAACGTCATCAGGAGTCCCTACAAAACCTAAAAATGGCATAAAATGCTTTTTTTGGGAAAACTTTTTTTTTACAAAAAAAAATTCAAAAAACGGACTTGTTTGAGCAGCACAATTCTGGTGCTGTAGTTGTAGGAGATGTCTCAAAACGTCATCAGGAGTCCCGACTAAACCCGTAAATGTAAGAAAATGTAAGAAAATGCATTTTTTAAGAAAAACATTTTTTGCTAAAATGTCGTAAGGGGGGACCCTGTCGTAAAAATGCCAAAAAACGGACTTGATTCAGCAGCACAATTCTGGTGCTGTAGTTGTAGGAGATGTCTCAAAACGTCATCAGGAGTCCCTACAAAACCTAAAAATGGCATAAAATGCTTTTTTTGGGAAAACTTTTTTATTACAAAAAAAATTTCAAAAAACAGACTTGCTTCAGCAGCACAATTCTGGTGCTGTAGTTGTATGAGATGTCTCAAAACGTCATCAGGAGTCCCGACTAAACCCGTAAATGTAAGAAAATGTAAGAAAATGCATTTTTTAAGAAAAACATTTTTTGCTAAAATGTCGTAAGGGGGGACCCTGTCGTAAAAATGCCAAAAAACGGACTTGCTTCAGCAGTACAATTCTGGTGCTGTAGTTGTAGGAGATGTCTCAAAACGTCATCAGGAGTCCCTACAAAACCTAAAAATGGCATAAAATGCTTTTTTTGGGAAAACTTTTTTTACAAAAAAATTTTCAAAAAACGGACTTGTTTGAGCAGCACAATTCTGGTGCTGTAGTTGTAGGAGATGTCTCAAAACGTAATCAGGAGTCCCGACTAAACCCGTAAATGTAAGAAAATGTAAGAAAATGCATTTTTTAAGAAAAACATTTTTTGCTAAAATGTCGTAAGGGGGGACCCTGTCGTAAAAATGCCAAAAAACGGACTTGCTTCAGCAGTACAATTCTGGTGCTGTAGTTGTAGGAGATGTCTCAAAACGTCATCAGGAGTCCCTACAAAACCTAAAAATGGCATAAAATGCTTTTTTTGGGAAAACTTTTTTTTTACAAAAAAAAATTCAAAAAACGGACTTGTTTGAGCAGCACAATTCTGGTGCTGTAGTTGTAGGAGATGTCTCAAAACGTCATCAGGAGTCCCGACTAAACCCGTAAATGTAAGAAAATGTAAGAAAATGCATTTTTTAAGAAAAACATTTTTTGCTAAAATGTCGTAAGGGGGGACCCTGTCGTAAAAATGCCAAAAAACGGACTTGCTTCAGCAGTACAATTCTAGTGCTGTAGTTGTAGGAGATGTCTCAAAACGTCATCAGGAGTCCCTACAAAACCTAAAAATGGCATAAAATGCTTTTTTTGGGAAAACTTTTTTTTTACAAAAAAAATTTCAAAAAACGGACTTGTTTGAGCAGCACAATTCTGGTGCTGTAGTTGTAGGAGATGTCTCAAAACGTAATCAGGAGTCCCGACTAAACCCGTAAATGTAAGAAAATGTAAGAAAATGCATTTTTTAAGAAAAACATTTTTTTGCTAAAATGTCGTAAGGGGGGAGACCCTGTCGTAAAAATGCCAAAAAACGGACTTGCTTCAGCAGTACAATTCTGGTGCTGTAGTTGTAGGAGATGTCTCAAAACGTCATCAGGAGTCCCTACAAAACCTAAAAATGGCATAAAATGCTTTTTTTGGGAAAACTTTTTTTTTACAAAAAAATTTTCAAAAAACGGACTTGTTTGAGCAGCACAATTCTGGTGCTGTAGTTGTAGGAGATGTCTCAAAACGTCATCAGGAGTCCCGACTAAACCCGTAAATGTAAGAAAATGTAAGAAAATGCATTTTTTAAGAAAAACATTTTTTGCTAAAATGTCGTAAGGGGGGACCCTGTCGTAAAAATGCCAAAAAACGGACTTGATTCAGCAGCACAATTCTGGTGCTGTAGTTGTAGGAGATGTCTCAAAACGTCATCAGGAGTCCCTACAAAACCTAAAAATGGCATAAAATGCTTTTTTTGGGAAAACTTTTTTTTTACAAAAAAAATTTCAAAAAACGGACTTGTTTGAGCAGCACAATTCTGGTGCTGTAGTTGTAGGAGATGTCTCAAAACGTCATCAGGAGTCCCGACTAAACCCGTAAATGTAAGAAAATGTAAGAAAATGCATTTTTTAAGAAAAACATTTTTTGCTAAAATGTCGTAAGGGGGGACCCTGTCGTAAAAATGCCAAAAAACGGACTTGCTTCAGCAGTACAATTCTGGTGCTGTAGTTGTAGGACATGTCTCAAAACGTCATCAGGAGTCCCTACAAAACCTAAAAATGGCATAAAATGCTTTTTTTGGGAAAACTTTTTTTTTACCAAAAAAAATTCAAAAAACGGACTTGTTTGAGCAGCACAATTCTGGTGCTGTAGTTGTAGGAGATGTCTCAAAACGTCATCAGGAGTCCCGACTAAACCCGTAAATGTAAGAAAATGTAAGAAAATGCATTTTTTAAGAAAAACATTTTTTGCTAAAATGTCGTAAGGGGGGACCCTGTCGTAAAAATGCCAAAAAACGGACTTGCTTCGGCAGTACAATTCTGGTGCTGTAGTTGTAGGAGATGTCTCAAAACGTCATCAGGAGTCCCTACAAAACCTAAAAATGGCATAAAATGCTTTTTTTGGGAAAACTTTTTTTTTACAAAAAAAAATTCAAAAAACGGACTTGTTTGAGCAGCACAATTCTGGTGCTGTAGTTGTAGGAGATGTCTCAAAACGTCATCAGGAGTCCCGACTAAACCCGTAAATGTAAGAAAATGTAAGAAAATGCATTTTTTAAGAAAAACATTTTTTGCTAAAATGTCGTAAGGGGGGACCCTGTCGTAAAAATTCCAAAAAACGGACTTGATTCAGCAGCACAATTCTGGTGCTGTAGTTGTAGGAGATGTCTCAAAACGTCATCAGGAGTCCCTACAAAACCTAAAAATGGCATAAAATGCTTTTTTTGGGAAAACTTTTTTTTTACAAAAAATTTTTCAAAAAACAGACTTGCTTCAGCAGCACAATTCTGGTGCTGTAGTTGTAGGAGATGTCTCAAAACGTCATCAGGAGTCCCGACTAAACCCGTAAATGTAAGAAAATGTAAGAAAATGCATTTTTTAAGAAAAACATTTTTTGCTAAAATGTCGTAAGGGGGGACCCTGTCGTAAAAATTCCAAAAAACGGACTTGATTCAGCAGCACAATTCTGGTGCTGTAGTTGTAGGAGATGTCTTAAAACGTCATCAGGAGTCCCTACAAAACCTAAAAATGGCATAAAATGCTTTTTTTGGGAAAACTTTTTTTTTACAAAAAAAAATTCAAAAAACGGACTTGTTTGAGCAGCACAATTCTGGTGCTGTAGTTGTAGGAGATGTCTCAAAACGTCATCAGGAGTCCCGACTAAACCCGTAAATGTAAGACAATGTAAGAAAATGCATTTTTTAAGAAAAACATTTTTTGCTAAAATGTCGTAAGGGGGGACCCTGTCGTAAAAATGCCAAAAAACGGACTTGCTTCAGCAGTACAATTTTGGTGCTGTGGTTGTAGGAGATGTCTCAAAACGTCATCAGGAGTCCCTACAAAACCTAAAAATGGCATAAAATGCTTTTTTTGGGAAAACTTTTTTTTTACAAAAAAAAATTCAAAAAACGGACTTGTTTGAGCAGCACAATTCTGGTGCTGTAGTTGTAGGAGATGTCTCAAAACGTCATCAGGAGTCCCGACTAAACCCGTAAATGTAAGAAAATGTAAGAAAATGCATTTTTTAAGAAAAACATTTTTTGCTAAAATGTCGTAAGGGGGGACCCTGTCGTAAAAATGCCAAAAAACGGACTTGCTTCAGCAGTACAATTCTGGTGCTGTAGTTGTAGGAGATGTCTCAAAACGTCATCAGGAGTCCCGACTAAACCCGTAAATGTAAGAAAATGTAAGAAAATGCATTTTTTAAGAAAAACATTTTTTGCTAAAATGTCGTAAGGGGGGACCCTGTCGTAAAAATTCCAAAAAACGGACTTGATTCAGCAGCACAATTCTGGTGCTGTAGTTGTAGGAGATGTCTTAAAACGTCATCAGGAGTCCCTACAAAACCTAAAAATGGCATAAAATGCTTTTTTTGGGAAAACTTTTTTTTTTACAAAAAAAAATTCAAAAAACGGACTTGTTTGAGCAGCACAATTCTGGTGCTGTAGTTGTAGGAGATGTCTCAAAACGTCATCAGGAGTCCCGACTAAACCCGTAAATGTAAGAAAATGCATTTTTTAAGAAAAACATTTTTTGCTAAAATGTCGTAAGGGACCCTGTCGTAAAAATGCCAAAAAACGGACTTGCTTCAGCAGTACAATTCTGGTGCTGTAGTTGTAGGAGATGTCTCAAAACGTCATCAGGAGTCCCTACAAAACCTAAAAATGGCATAAAATGCTTTTTTTGGGAAAACTTTTTTTTTACAAAAAAAAATTCAAAAAACGGACTTGTTTGAGCAGCACAATTCTGGTGCTGTAGTTGTAGGAGATGTCTCAAAACGTCATCAGGAGTCCCGACTAAACCCGTAAATGTAAGAAAATGTAAGAAAATGCATTTTTTAAGAAAAACATTTTTTGCTAAAATGTCGTAAGGGGGGACCCTGTCGTAAAAATGCCAAAAAACGGACTTGCTTCGGCAGTACAATTCTGGTGCTGTAGTTTTAGGAGATGTCTCAAAACGTCATCAGGAGTCCCTACAAAACCTAAAAATGGCATAAAATGCTTTTTTTGGGAAAACTTTTTTTTTACAAAAAAAATTTCAAAAAACGGACTTGTTTGAGCAGCACAATTCTGGTGCTGTAGTTGTAGGAGATGTCTCAAAACGTCATCAGGAGTCCCGACTAAACCCGTAAATGTAAGAAAATGTAAGAAAATGCATTTTTTAAGAAAAACATTTTTTGCTAAAATGTCGTAAGGGGGGACCCTGTCGTAAAAATGCCAAAAAACGGACTTGCTTCAGCAGTACAATTCTGGTGCTGTAGTTGTAGGAGATGTCTCAAAACGTCATCAGGAGTCCCTACAAAACCTAAAAATGGCATAAAATGCTTTTTTTGGGAAAACTTTTTTTTTACAAAAAAAAATTCAAAAAACGGACTTGTTTGAGCAGCACAATTCTGGTGCTGTAGTTGTAGGAGATGTCTCAAAACGTCATCAGGAGTCCCGACTAAACCCGCAAATGTAAGAAAATGTAAGAAAATGCATTTTTTAAGAAAAACATTTTTTGCTAAAATGTCGTAAGGGGGGACCCTGTCGTAAAAATGCCAAAAAACGGACTTGATTCAGCAGCACAATTCTGGTGCTGTAGTTGTAGGAGATGTCTTAAAACGTCATCAGGAGTCCCTACAAAACCTAAAAATGGCATAAAATGCTTTTTTTGGGAAAACTTTTTTTTTACAAAAAAAAATTCAAAAAACGGACTTGTTTGAGCAGCACAATTCTGGTGCTGTAGTTGTAGGAGATGTCTCAAAACGTCATCAGGAGTCCCGACTAAACCCGTAAATGTAAGAAAATGCATTTTTTAAGAAAAACATTTTTTGCTAAAATGTCGTAAGGGGGGGGACCCTGTCGTAAAAATGCCAAAAAACGGACTTGCTTCAGCAGTACAATTCTGGTGCTGTAGTTGTAGGAGATGTCTCAAAACGTCATCAGGAGTCCCTACAAAACCTAAAAATGGCATAAAATGCTTTTTTTGGGAAAACTTTTTTTTTACAAAAAAAATTTCAAAAAACGGACTTGTTTGAGCAGCACAATTCTGGTGCTGTAGTTGTAGGAGATGTCTCAAAACGTCATCAGGAGTCCCGACTAAACCCGTAAATGTAAGAAAATGTAAGAAAATGCATTTTTTAAGAAAAACATTTTTTGCTAAAATGTCGTAAGGGGGGACCCTGTCGTAAAAATTCCAAAAAACGGACTTGATTCAGCAGCACAATTCTGGTGCTGTAGTTGTAGGAGATGTCTCAAAACGTCATCAGGAGTCCCTACAAAACCTAAAAATGGCATAAAATGCTTTTTTTGGGAAAACTTTTTTTTTACAAAAAATTTTTCAAAAAACAGACTTGCTTCGGCAGCACAATTCTGGTGCTGTAGTTGTAGGAGATGTCTCAAAACGTCATCAGGAGTCCCGACTAAACCCGTAAATGTAAGAAAATGTAAGAAAATGCATTTTTTAAGAAAAACATTTTTTGCTAAAATGTCGTAAGGGGGGACCCTGTCGTAAAAATTCCAAAAAACGGACTTGATTCAGCAGCACAATTCTGGTGCTGTAGTTGTAGGAGATGTCTTAAAACGTCATCAGGAGTCCCTACAAAACCTAAAAATGGCATAAAATGCTTTTTTTGGGAAAACTTTTTTTTTACAAAAAAAAATTCAAAAAACGGACTTGTTTGAGCAGCACAATTCTGGTGCTGTAGTTGTAGGAGATGTCTCAAAACGTCATCAGGAGTCCCTACAAAACCTAAAAATGGCATAAAATGCTTTTTTTGGGAAAACTTTTTTTTTACAAAAAAAATTTCAAAAAACGGACTTGTTTGAGCAGCACAATTCTGGTGCTGTAGTTGTAGGAGATGTCTCAAAACGTCATCAGGAGTCCCGACTAAACCCGTAAATGTAAGAAAATGTAAGAAAATGCATTTTTTAAGAAAAACATTTTTTGCTAAAATGTCGTAAGGGGGGACCCTGTCGTAAAAATGCCAAAAAACGGACTTGCTTCAGCAGTACAATTCTGGTGCTGTAGTTGTAGGAGATGTCTCAAAACGTCATCAGGAGTCCCTACAAAACCTAAAAATGGCATAAAATGCTTTTTTTGGGAAAACTTTTTTTTTACAAAAAAAATTTCAAAAAACGGACTTGTTTGAGCAGCACAATTCTGGTGCTGTAGTTGTAGGAGATGTCTCAAAACGTCATCAGGAGTCCCGACTAAACCCGTAAATGTAAGAAAATGTAAGAAAATGCATTTTTTAAGAAAAACATTTTTTGCTAAAATGTCGTAAGGGGGGACCCTGTCGTAAAAATGCCAAAAAACGGACTTGATTCAGCAGCACAATTCTGGTGCTGTAGTTGTAGGAGATGTCTCAAAACGTCATCAGGAGTCCCTACAAAACCTAAAAATGGCATAAAATGCTTTTTTTGGGAAAACTTTTTTTTTACAAAAAAAAATTCAAAAAACGGACTTGTTTGAGCAGCACAATTCTGGTGCTGTAGTTGTAGGAGATGTCTCAAAACGTCATCAGGAGTCCCGACTAAACCCGTAAATGTAAGAAAATGTAAGAAAATGCATTTTTTAAGAAAAACATTTTTTGCTAAAATGTCGTAAGGGGGGACCCTGTCGTAAAAATGCCAAAAAACGGACTTGCTTCGGCAGTACAATTCTGGTGCTGTAGTTGTAGGAGATGTCTCAAAACGTCATCAGGAGTCCCTACAAAACCTAAAAATGGCATAAAATGCTTTTTTTGGGAAAACTTTTTTTTTACAAAAAAAATTTCAAAAAACGGACTTGTTTGAGCAGCACAATTCTGGTGCTGTAGTTGTAGGAGATGTCTCAAAACGTCATCAGGAGTCCCGACTAAACCCGTAAATGTAAGAAAATGCATTTTTTAAGAAAAACATTTTTTGCTAAAATGTCGTAAGGGGGGACCCTGTCGTAAAAATTCCAAAAAACGGACTTGATTCAGCAGCACAATTCTGGTGCTGTAGTTGTAGGAGATGTCTCAAAACGTCATCAGGAGTCCCTACAAAACCTAAAAATGGCATAAAATGCTTTTTTTGGGAAAACTTTTTTTTTACAAAAAAAAATTCAAAAAACGGACTTGTTTGAGCAGCACAATTCTGGTGCTGTAGTTGTAGGAGATGTCTCAAAACGTCATCAGGAGTCCCGACTAAACCCGTAAATGTAAGAAAATGTAAGAAAATGCATTTTTTAAGAAAAACATTTTTTGCTAAAATGTCGTAAGGGGGGACCCTGTCGTAAAAATGCCAAAAAACGGACTTGCTTCAGCAGTACAATTCTGGTGCTGTAGTTGTAGGAGATGTCTCAAAACGTCATCAGGAGTCCCTACAAAACCTAAAAATGGCATAAAATGCTTTTTTTGGGAAAACTTTTTTTTTACAAAAAAAAATTCAAAAAACGGACTTGTTTGAGCAGCACAATTCTGGTGCTGTAGTTGTAGGAGATGTCTCAAAACGTCATCAGGAGTCCCGACTAAACCCGTAAATGTAAGAAAATGTAAGAAAATGCATTTTTTAAGAAAAACATTTTTTGCTAAAATGTCGTAAGGGGGGACCCTGTCGTAAAAATTCCAAAAAACGGACTTGATTCAGCAGCACAATTCTGGTGCTGTAGTTGTAGGAGATGTCTCAAAACGTCATCAGGAGTCCCTACAAAACCTAAAAATGGCATAAAATGCTTTTTTTGGGAAAACTTTTTTTTTACAAAAAAAATTTCAAAAAACAGACTTGCTTCAGCAGCACAATTCTGGTGCTGTAGTTGTAGGAGATGTCTCAAAACGTCATCAGGAGTCCCGACTAAACCCGTAAATGTAAGAAAATGTAAGAAAATGCATTTTTTAAGAAAAACATTTTTTGCTAAAATGTCGTAAGGGGGGACCCTGTCGTAAAAATGCCAAAAAACGGACTTGCTTCAGCAGTACAATTCTGGTGCTGTAGTTGTAGGAGATGTCTCAAAACGTCATCAGGAGTCCCTACAAAACCTAAAAATGGCATAAAATGCTTTTTTTGGGAAAACTTTTTTTTTACAAAAAAAAATTCAAAAAACGGACTTGTTTGAGCAGCACAATTCTGGTGCTGTAGTTGTAGGAGATGTCTCAAAACGTCATCAGGAGTCCCGACTAAACCCGTAAATGTAAGAAAATGTAAGAAAATGCATTTTTTAAGAAAAACATTTTTTGCTAAAATGTCGTAAGGGGGCACCCTGTCGTAAAAATGCCAAAAAACGGACTTGCTTCAGCAGTACAATTCTGGTGCTGTAGTTGTAGGAGATGTCTCAAAACGTCATCAGGAGTCCCTACAAAACCTAAAAATGGCATAAAATGCTTTTTTTGGGAAAACTTTTTTTTTACAAAAAAAAATTCAAAAAACGGACTTGTTTGAGCAGCACAATTCTGGTGCTGTAGTTGTAGGAGATGTCTCAAAACGTCATCAGGAGTCCCGACTAAACCCGTAAATGTAAGAAAATGTAAGAAAATGCATTTTTTAAGAAAAACATTTTTTGCTAAAATGTCGTAAGGGGGGACCCTGTCGTAAAAATGCCAAAAAACGGACTTGCTTCAGCAGTACAATTCTGGTGCTGTAGTTGTAGGAGATGTCTCAAAACGTCATCAGGAGTCCCTACAAAACCTAAAAATGGCATAAAATGCTTTTTTTGGGAAAACTTTTTTTTTACAAAAAAAATTTCAAAAAACGGACTTGCTTCAGCAGCACAATTCTGGTGCTGTAGTTGTAGGATATGTCTCAAAACGTCATCAGGAGTCCCGACTAAACCCGTAAATGTAAGAAAATGTAAGAAAATGCATTTTTTAAGAAAAACATTTTTTGCTAAAATGTCGTAAGGGGGGACCCTGTCGTAAAAATGCCAAAAAACGGACTTGATTCAGCAGCACAATTCTGGTGTTGTAGTTGTAGGAGATGTCTCAAAACGTCATCAGGAGTCCCTACAAAACCTAAAAATGGCATAAAATGCTTTTTTTGGGAAAACTTTTTTTTTACAAAAAAAAATTCAAAAAACGGACTTGTTTGAGCAGCACAATTCTGGTGCTGTAGTTGTAGGATATGTCTCAAAACGTCATCAGGAGTCCCGACTAAACCCGTAAATGTAAGAAAATGTAAGAAAATGCATTTTTTAAGAAAAACATTTTTTGCTAAAATGTCGTAAGGGGGGACCCTGTCGTAAAAATGCCAAAAAACGGACTTGATTCAGCAGCACAATTCTGGTGCTGTAGTTGTAGGAGATGTCTCAAAACGTCATCAGGAGTCCCTACAAAACCTAAAAATGGCATAAAATGCTTTTTTTGGGAAAACTTTTTTTTTACAAAAAAAAATTCAAAAAACGGACTTGTTTGAGCAGCACAATTCTGGTGCTGTAGTTGTAGGAGATGTCTCAAAACGTCATCAGGAGTCCCGACTAAACCCGTAAATGTAAGAAAATGTAAGAAAATGCATTTTTTAAGAAAAACATTTTTTGATAAAATGTCGTAAGGGGGGACCCTGTCGTAAAAATGCCAAAAAACGGACTTGCTTCAGCAGTACAATTCTGGTGCTGTAGTTGTAGGAGATGTCTTAAAACGTCATCAGGAGTCCCTACAAAACCTAAAAATGGCATAAAATGCTTTTTTTGGGAAAACTTTTTTTTTACAAAAAAAAATTCAAAAAACGGACTTGTTTGAGCAGCACAATTCTGGTGCTGTAGTTGTAGGAGATGTCTCAAAACGTCATCAGGAGTCCCGACTAAACCCGTAAATGTAAGAAAATGTAAGAAAATGCATTTTTTAAGAAAAACATTTTTTGCTAAAATGTCGTAAGGGGGGACCCTGTCGTAAAAATGCCAAAAAACGGACTTGCTTCAGCAGTACAATTTTGGTGCTGTAGTTGTAGGAGATGTCTCAAAACGTCATCAGGAGTCCCTACAAAACCTAAAAATGGCATAAAATGCTTTTTTTGGGAAAACTTTTTTTTACAAAAAAATTTTCAAAAAACGGACTTGTTTGAGCAGCACAATTCTGGTGCTGTAGTTGTAGGAGATGTCTCAAAACGTCATCAGGAGTCCCGACTAAACCCGTAAATGTAAGAAAATGTAAGAAAATGCATTTTTTAAGAAAAACATTTTTTGCTAAAATGTCGTAAGGGGGGACCCTGTCGTAAAAATGCCAAAAAACGGACTTGATTCAGCAGCACAATTCTGGTGCTGTAGTTGTAGGAGATGTCTCAAAACGTCATCAGGAGTCCCTACAAAACCTAAAAATGGCATAAAATGCTTTTTTTGGGAAAACTTTTTTTTTACAAAAAATTTTTCAAAAAACAGACTTGCTTCAGCAGCACAATTCTGGTGCTGTAGTTGTAGGAGATGTCTCAAAACGTCATCAGGAGTCCCGACTAAACCCGTAAATGTAAGAAAATGTAAGAAAATGCATTTTTTAAGAAAAACATTTTTTGCTAAAATGTCGTAAAGGGGGACCCTGTCGTAAAAATTCCAAAAAACGGACTTGATTCAGCAGCACAATTCTGGTGCTGTAGTTGTAGGAGATGTCTTAAAACGTCATCAGGAGTCCCTACAAAACCTAAAAATGGCATAAAATGCTTTTTTTGGGAAAACTTTTTTTTTACAAAAAAAAATTCAAAAAACGGACTTGTTTGAGCAGCACAATTCTGGTGCTGTAGTTGTAGGAGATGTCTCAAAACGTCATCAGGAGTCCCGACTAAACCCGTAAATGTAAGAAAATGTAAGAAAATGCATTTTTTAAGAAAAACATTTTTTGCTAAAATGTCGTAAGGGGGGACCCTGTCGTAAAAATGCCAAAAAACGGACTTGCTTCAGCAGTACAATTCTGGTGCTGTAGTTGTAGGAGATGTCTCAAAACGTCATCAGGAGTCCCTACAAAACCTAAAAATGGCATAAAATGCTTTTTTTGGGAAAACTTTTTTTTTACAAAAAAAAATTCAAAAAACTGACTTGTTTGAGCAGCACAATTCTGGTGCTGTAGTTGTAGGAGATGTCTCAAAACGTCATCAGGAGTCCCGACTAAACCCGTAAATGTAAGAAAATGTAAGAAAATGCATTTTTTAAGAAAAACATTTTTTGCTAAAATGTCGTAAGGGGGGACCCTGTCGTAAAAATTCCAAAAAACGGACTTGATTCAGCAGCACAATTCTGGTGCTGTAGTTGTAGGAGATGTCTTAAAACGTCATCAGGAGTCCCTACAAAACCTAAAAATGGCATAAAATGCTTTTTTTGGGAAAACTTTTTTTTTACAAAAAAAAATTCAAAAAACGGACTTGTTTGAGCAGCACAATTCTGGTGCTGTAGTTGTAGGAGATGTCTCAAAACGTCATCAGGAGTCCCGACTAAACCCGTAAATGTAAGAAAATGCATTTTTTAAGAAAAACATTTTTTGCTAAAATGTCGTAAGGGGGGACCCTGTCGTAAAAATGCCAAAAAACGGACTTGCTTCAGCAGTACAATTCTGGTGCTGTAGTTGTAGGAGATGTCTCAAAACGTCATCAGGAGTCCCTACAAAACCTAAAAATGGCATAAAATGCTTTTTTTGGGAAAACTTTTTTTTTACAAAAAAAAATTCAAAAAACGGACTTGTTTGAGCAGCACAATTCTGGTGCTGTAGTTGTAGGAGATGTCTCAAAACGTCATCAGGAGTCCCGACTAAACCCGTAAATGTAAGAAAATGTAAGAAAATGCATTTTTTAAGAAAAACATTTTTTGCTAAAATGTCGTAAGGGGGGACCCTGTCGTAAAAATGCCAAAAAACGGACTTGATTCAGCAGCACAATTCTGGTGCTGTAGTTGTAGGAGATGTCTCAAAACGTCATCAGGAGTCCCTACAAAACCTAAAAATGGCATAAAATGCTTTTTTTGGGAAAACTTTTTTTTTACAAAAAAAAATTCAAAAAACGGACTTGTTTGAGCAGCACAATTCTGGTGCTGTAGTTGTAGGAGATGTCTCAAAACGTCATCAGGAGTCCCGACTAAACCCGTAAATGTAAGAAAATGTAAGAAAATGCATTTTTTAAGAAAAACATTTTTTGCTAAAATGTCGTAAGGGGGGACCCTGTCGTAAAAATGCCAAAAAACGGACTTGCTTCAGCAGTACAATTCTGGTGCTGTAGTTGTAGGAGATGTCTCAAAACGTCATCAGGAGTCCCTACAAAACCTAAAAATGGCATAAAATGCTTTTTTTGGGAAAACTTTTTTTTTACAAAAAAAAATTCAAAAAACGGACTTGTTTGAGCAGCACAATTCTGGTGCTGTAGTTGTAGGAGATGTCTCAAAACGTCATCAGGAGTCCCGACTAAACCCGTAAATGTAAGAAAATGTAAGAAAATGCATTTTTTAAGAAAAACATTTTTTGCTAAAATGTCGTAAGGGGGGACCCTGTCGTAAAAATGCCAAAAAACGGACTTGATTCAGCAGCACAATTCTGGTGCTGTAGTTGTAGGAGATGTCTCAAAACGTCATCAGGAGTCCCTACAAAACCTAAAAATGGCATAAAATGCTTTTTTTGGGAAAACTTTTTTTTTACAAAAAAAAATTCAAAAAACGGACTTGTTTGAGCAGCACAATTCTGGTGCTGTAGTTGTAGGAGATGTCTCAAAACGTCATCAGGAGTCCCGACTAAACCCGTAAATGTAAGAAAATGTAAGAAAATGCATTTTTTAAGAAAAACATTTTTTGCTAAAAATGGGACCCTGTCGTAAAAATGCCAAAAAACGGACTTGCTTCAGCAGTACAATTCTGGTGCTGTAGTTGTAGGAGATGTCTCAAAACGTCATCAGGAGTCCCTACAAAACCTAAAAATGGCATAAAATGCTTTTTTTGGGAAAACTTTTTTTTTACAAAAAAAAATTCAAAAAACGGACTTGTTTGAGCAGCACAATTCTGGTGCTGTAGTTGTAGGAGATGTCTCAAAACGTCATCAGGAGTCCCTACAAAACCTAAAAATGGCATAAAATGCTTTTTTTGGGAAAACTTTTTTTTTACAAAAAAAATTTCAAAAAACGGACTTGCTTCAGCAGCACAATTCTGGTGCTGTAGTTGTAGGATATGTCTCAAAACGTCATCAGGAGTCCCGACTAAACCCGTAAATGTAAGAAAATGTAAGAAAATGCATTTTTTAAGAAAAACATTTTTTGCTAAAATGTCGTAAGGGGGGACCCTGTCGTAAAAATGCCAAAAAACGGACTTGATTCAGCAGCACAATTCTGGTGCTGTAGTTGTAGGAGATGTCTCAAAACGTCATCAGGAGTCCCTACAAAACCTAAAAATGGCATAAAATGCTTTTTTTGGGAAAACTTTTTTATTACAAAAAAAATTTCAAAAAACAGACTTGCTTCAGCAGCACAATTCTGGTGCTGTAGTTGTATGAGATGTCTCAAAACGTCATCAGGAGTCCCGACTAAACCCGTAAATGTAAGAAAATGTAAGAAAATGCATTTTTTAAGAAAAACATTTTTTGCTAAAATGTCGTAAGGGGGGACCCTGTCGTAAAAATGCCAAAAAACGGACTTGCTTCAGCAGTACAATTCTGGTGCTGTAGTTGTAGGAGATGTCTCAAAACGTCATCAGGAGTCCCTACAAAACCTAAAAATGGCATAAAATGCTTTTTTTGGGAAAACTTTTTTTTTACAAAAAAAAATTCAAAAAACGGACTTGTTTGAGCAGCACAATTCTGGTGCTGTAGTTGTAGGAGATGTCTCAAAACGTCATCAGGAGTCCCGACTAAACCCGTAAATGTAAGAAAATGTAAGAAAATGCATTTTTTAAGAAAAACATTTTTTGCTAAAATGTCGTAAGGGGGGACCCTGTCGTAAAAATGCCAAAAAACGGACTTGCTTCAGCAGTACAATTCTGGTGCTGTAGTTGTAGGAGATGTCTCAAAACGTCATCAGGAGTCCCTACAAAACCTAAAAATGGCATAAAATGCTTTTTTTGGGAAAACTTTTTTTTTACAAAAAAAAATTCAAAAAACGGACTTGTTTGAGCAGCACAATTCTGGTGCTGTAGTTGTAGGAGATGTCTCAAAACGTCATCAGGAGTCCCGACTAAACCCGTAAATGTAAGAAAATGTAAGAAAATGCATTTTTTAAGAAAAACATTTTTTGCTAAAATGTCGTAAGGGGGGACCCTGTCGTAAAAATGCCAAAAAACGGACTTGATTCAGCAGCACAATTCTGGTGCTGTAGTTGTAGGAGATGTCTCAAAACGTCATCAGGAGTCCCTACAAAACCTAAAAATGGCATAAAATGCTTTTTTTGGGAAAACTTTTTTTTTACAAAAAAAAATTCAAAAAACGGACTTGTTTGAGCAGCACAATTCTGGTGCTGTAGTTGTAGGAGATGTCTCAAAACGTCATCAGGAGTCCCGACTAAACCCGTAAATGTAAGAAAATGTAAGAAAATGCATTTTTTAAGAAAAACATTTTTTGCTAAAAATGGGACCCTGTCGTAAAAATGCCAAAAAACGGACTTGCTTCAGCAGTACAATTCTGGTGCTGTAGTTGTAGGAGATGTCTCAAAACGTCATCAGGAGTCCCTACAAAACCTAAAAATGGCATAAAATGCTTTTTTTGGGAAAACTTTTTTTTAACAAAAAAAATTTCAAAAAACGGACTTGTTTGAGCAGCACAATTCTGGTGCTGTAGTTGTAGGAGATGTCTCAAAACGTCATCAGGAGTCCCGACTAAACCCGTAAATGTAAGAAAATGTAAGAAAATGCATTTTTTAAGAAAAACATTTTTTGCTAAAATGTCGTAAGGGGGGACCCTGTCGTAAAAATTCCAAAAAACGGACTTGATTCAGCAGCACAATTCTGGTGCTGTAGTTGTAGGAGATGTCTCAAAACGTCATCAGGAGTCCCTACAAAACCTAAAAATGGCATAAAATGCTTTTTTTGGGAAAACTTTTTTTTTACAAAAAAAAATTCAAAAAACGGACTTGTTTGAGCAGCACAATTCTGGTGCTGTAGTTGTAGGATATGTCTCAAAACGTCATCAGGAGTCCCGACTAAACCCGTAAATGTAAGAAAATGTAAGAAAATGCATTTTTTAAGAAAAACATTTTTTGCTAAAATGTCGTAAGGGGGGACCCTGTCGTAAAAATGCCAAAAAACGGACTTGATTCAGCAGCACAATTCTGGTGCTGTAGTTGTAGGAGATGTCTCAAAACGTCATCAGGAGTCCCTACAAAACCTAAAAATGGCATAAAATGCTTTTTTTGGGAAAACTTTTTTTTTACAAAAAAAAATTCAAAAAACGGACTTGTTTGAGCAGCACAATTCTGGTGCTGTAGTTGTAGGAGATGTCTCAAAACGTCATCAGGAGTCCCGACTAAACCCGTAAATGTAAGAAAATGTAAGAAAATGCATTTTTTAAGAAAAACATTTTTTGCTAAAATGTCGTAAGGGGGGACCCTGTCGTAAAAATGCCAAAAAACGGACTTGCTTCAGCAGTACAATTCTGGTGCTGTAGTTGTAGGAGATGTCTTAAAACGTCATCAGGAGTCCCTACAAAACCTAAAAATGGCATAAAATGCTTTTTTTGGGAAAACTTTTTTTTTACAAAAAAAAATTCAAAAAACGGACTTGTTTGAGCAGCACAATTCTGGTGCTGTAGTTGTAGGAGATGTCTCAAAACGTCATCAGGAGTCCCGACTAAACCCGTAAATGTAAGAAAATGTAAGAAAATGCATTTTTTAAGAAAAACATTTTTTGCTAAAATGTCGTAAGGGGGGACCCTGTCGTAAAAATGCCAAAAAACGGACTTGCTTCAGCAGTACAATTCTGGTGCTGTAGTTGTAGGAGATGTCTCAAAACGTCATCAGGAGTCCCTACAAAACCTAAAAATGGCATAAAATGCTTTTTTTGGGAAAACTTTTTTTACAAAAAAAATTTCAAAAAACGGACTTGTTTGAGCAGCACAATTCTGGTGCTGTAGTTGTAGGAGATGTCTCAAAACGTCATCAGGAGTCCCGACTAAACCCGTAAATGTAAGAAAATGTAAGAAAATGCATTTTTTAAGAAAAACATTTTTTGCTAAAATGTCGTAAGGGGGGACCCTGTCGTAAAAATGCCAAAAAACGGACTTGATTCAGCAGCACAATTCTGGTGCTGTAGTTGTAGGAGATGTCTCAAAACGTCATCAGGAGTCCCTACAAAACCTAAAAATGGCATAAAATGCTTTTTTTGGGAAAACTTTTTTATTACAAAAAAAATTTCAAAAAACAGACTTGCTTCAGCAGCACAATTCTGGTGCTGTAGTTGTATGAGATGTCTCAAAACGTCATCAGGAGTCCCGACTAAACCCGTAAATGTAAGAAAATGTAAGAAAATGCATTTTTTAAGAAAAACATTTTTTGCTAAAATGTCGTAAGGGGGGACCCTGTCGTAAAAATGCCAAAAAACGGACTTGCTTCAGCAGTACAATTCTGGTGCTGTAGTTGTAGGAGATGTCTCAAAACGTCATCAGGAGTCCCTACAAAACCTAAAAATGGCATAAAATGCTTTTTTTGGGAAAACTTTTTTTTTACAAAAAAAATTTCAAAAAACAGACTTGCTTCAGCAGCACAATTCTAGTGCTGTAGTTGTAGGAGATGTCTCAAAACGTCATCAGGAGTCCCGACTAAACCCGTAAATGTAAGAAAATGTAAGAAAATGCATTTTTTAAGAAAAACATTTTTTGCTAAAATGTCGTAAGGGGGGACCCTGTCGTAAAAATGCCAAAAAACGGACTTGATTCAGCAGCACAATTCTGGTGCTGTAGTTGTAGGAGATGTCTCAAAACGTCATCAGGAGTCCCTACAAAACCTAAAAATGGCATAAAATGCTTTTTTTGGGAAAACTTTTTTTTTACAAAAATTTTTTCAAAAAACAGACTTGTTTGAGCAGCACAATTCTGGTGCTGTAGTTGTAGGAGATGTCTCAAAACGTCATCAGGAGTCCCGACTAAACCCGTAAATGTAAGAAAATGTAAGAAAATGCATTTTTTAAGAAAAACATTTTTTGCTAAAATGTCGTAAGGGGGGACCCTGTCGTAAAAATGCCAAAAAACGGACTTGCTTCAGCAGTACAATTCTGGTGCTGTAGTTGTAGGAGATGTCTCAAAACGTCATCAGGAGTCCCTACAAAACCTAAAAATGGCATAAAATGCTTTTTTTGGGAAAACTTTTTTTACAAAAAAAATTTCAAAAAACGGACTTGTTTGAGCAGCACAATTCTGGTGCTGTAGTTGTAGGAGATGTCTCAAAACGTCATCAGGAGTCCCGACTAAACCCGTAAATGTAAGAAAATGTAAGAAAATGCATTTTTTAAGAAAAACATTTTTTGCTAAAATGTCGTAAGGGGGGACCCTGTCGTAAAAATGCCAAAAAACGGACTTGATTCAGCAGCACAATTCTGGTGCTGTAGTTGTAGGAGATGTCTCAAAACGTCATCAGGAGTCCCTACAAAACCTAAAAATGGCATAAAATGCTTTTTTTGGGAAAACTTTTTTTTTACAAAAAAAAATTCAAAAAACGGACTTGTTTGAGCAGCACAATTCTGGTGCTGTAGTTGTAGGAGATGTCTCAAAACGTCATCAGGAGTCCCGACTAAACCCGTAAATGTAAGAAAATGCATTTTTTAAGAAAAACATTTTTTGCTAAAATGTCGTAAGGGGGGACCCTGTCGTAAAAATTCCAAAAAACGGACTTGATTCAGCAGCACAATTCTGGTGCTGTAGTTGTAGGAGATGTCTCAAAACGTCATCAGGAGTCCCTACAAAACCTAAAAATGGCATAAAATGCTTTTTTTGGGAAAACTTTTTTTTTACAAAAAAAAATTCAAAAAACGGACTTGTTTGAGCAGCACAATTCTGGTGCTGTAGTTGTAGGAGATGTCTCAAAACGTCATCAGGAGTCCCGACTAAACCCGTAAATGTAAGAAAATGTAAGAAAATGCATTTTTTAAGAAAAACATTTTTTGCTAAAATGTCGTAAGGGGGGACCCTGTCGTAAAAATGCCAAAAAACGGACTTGCTTCAGCAGTACAATTCTGGTGCTGTAGTTGTAGGAGATGTCTCAAAACGTCATCAGGAGTCCCTACAAAACCTAAAAATGGCATAAAATGCTTTTTTTGGGAAAACTTTTTTTTTACAAAAAAAAATTCAAAAAACGGACTTGTTTGAGCAGCACAATTCTGGTGCTGTAGTTGTAGGAGATGTCTCAAAACGTCATCAGGAGTCCCGACTAAACCCGTAAATGTAAGAAAATGTAAGAAAATGCATTTTTTAAGAAAAACATTTTTTGCTAAAATGTCGTAAGGGGGGACCCTGTCGTAAAAATTCCAAAAAACGGACTTGATTCAGCAGCACAATTCTGGTGCTGTAGTTGTAGGAGATGTCTCAAAACGTCATCAGGAGTCCCTACAAAACCTAAAAATGGCATAAAATGCTTTTTTTGGGAAAACTTTTTTTTTACAAAAAAAATTTCAAAAAACAGACTTGTTTGAGCAGCACAATTCTGGTGCTGTAGTTGTAGGAGATGTCTCAAAACGTCATCAGGAGTCCCGACTAAACCCGTAAATGTAAGAAAATGTAAGAAAATGCATTTTTTAAGAAAAACATTTTTTGCTAAAATGTCGTAAGGGGGGACCCTGTCGTAAAAATGCCAAAAAACGGACTTGCTTCAGCAGTACAATTCTGGTGCTGTAGTTGTAGGAGATGTCTCAAAACGTCATCAGGAGTCCCTACAAAACCTAAAAATGGCATAAAATGCTTTTTTTGGGAAAACTTTTTTTTTACAAAAAAAAATTCAAAAAACGGACTTGTTTGAGCAGCACAATTCTGGTGCTGTAGTTGTAGGAGATGTCTCAAAACGTCATCAGGAGTCCCGACTAAACCCGTAAATGTAAGAAAATGTAAGAAAATGCATTTTTTAAGAAAAACATTTTTTGCTAAAATGTCGTAAGGGGGCACCCTGTCGTAAAAATGCCAAAAAACGGACTTGCTTCAGCAGTACAATTCTGGTGCTGTAGTTGTAGGAGATGTCTCAAAACGTCATCAGGAGTCCCTACAAAACCTAAAAATGGCATAAAATGCTTTTTTTGGGAAAACTTTTTTTTTACAAAAAAAAATTCAAAAAACGGACTTGTTTGAGCAGCACAATTCTGGTGCTGTAGTTGTAGGAGATGTCTCAAAACGTCATCAGGAGTCCCGACTAAACCCGTAAATGTAAGAAAATGTAAGAAAATGCATTTTTTAAGAAAAACATTTTTTGCTAAAATGTCGTAAGGGGGGACCCTGTCGTAAAAATGCCAAAAAACGGACTTGCTTCAGCAGTACAATTCTGGTGCTGTAGTTGTAGGAGATGTCTCAAAACGTCATCAGGAGTCCCTACAAAACCTAAAAATGGCATAAAATGCTTTTTTTGGGAAAACTTTTTTTTTACAAAAAAAATTTCAAAAAACGGACTTGCTTCAGCAGCACAATTCTGGTGCTGTAGTTGTAGGATATGTCTCAAAACGTCATCAGGAGTCCCGACTAAACCCGTAAATGTAAGAAAATGTAAGAAAATGCATTTTTTAAGAAAAACATTTTTTGCTAAAATGTCGTAAGGGGGGACCCTGTCGTAAAAATGCCAAAAAACGGACTTGATTCAGCAGCACAATTCTGGTGTTGTAGTTGTAGGAGATGTCTCAAAACGTCATCAGGAGTCCCTACAAAACCTAAAAATGGCATAAAATGCTTTTTTTGGGAAAACTTTTTTTTTACAAAAAAAAATTCAAAAAACGGACTTGTTTGAGCAGCACAATTCTGGTGCTGTAGTTGTAGGATATGTCTCAAAACGTCATCAGGAGTCCCGACTAAACCCGTAAATGTAAGAAAATGTAAGAAAATGCATTTTTTAAGAAAAACATTTTTTGCTAAAATGTCGTAAGGGGGGACCCTGTCGTAAAAATGCCAAAAAACGGACTTGATTCAGCAGCACAATTCTGGTGCTGTAGTTGTAGGAGATGTCTCAAAACGTCATCAGGAGTCCCTACAAAACCTAAAAATGGCATAAAATGCTTTTTTTGGGAAAACTTTTTTTTTACAAAAAAAAATTCAAAAAACGGACTTGTTTGAGCAGCACAATTCTGGTGCTGTAGTTGTAGGAGATGTCTCAAAACGTCATCAGGAGTCCCGACTAAACCCGTAAATGTAAGAAAATGTAAGAAAATGCATTTTTTAAGAAAAACATTTTTTGCTAAAATGTCGTAAGGGGGGACCCTGTCGTAAAAATGCCAAAAAACGGACTTGCTTCAGCAGTACAATTCTGGTGCTGTAGTTGTAGGAGATGTCTTAAAACGTCATCAGGAGTCCCTACAAAACCTAAAAATGGCATAAAATGCTTTTTTTGGGAAAACTTTTTTTTTACAAAAAAAAATTCAAAAAACGGACTTGTTTGAGCAGCACAATTCTGGTGCTGTAGTTGTAGGAGATGTCTCAAAACGTCATCAGGAGTCCCGACTAAACCCGTAAATGTAAGAAAATGTAAGAAAATGCATTTTTTAAGAAAAACATTTTTTGCTAAAATGTCGTAAGGGGGGACCCTGTCGTAAAAATGCCAAAAAACGGACTTGCTTCAGCAGTACAATTCTGGTGCTGTAGTTGTAGGAGATGTCTCAAAACGTCATCAGGAGTCCCTACAAAACCTAAAAATGGCATAAAATGCTTTTTTTGGGAAAACTTTTTTTACAAAAAAAATTTCAAAAAACGGACTTGTTTGAGCAGCACAATTCTGGTGCTGTAGTTGTAGGAGATGTCTCAAAACGTCATCAGGAGTCCCGACTAAACCCGTAAATGTAAGAAAATGTAAGAAAATGCATTTTTTAAGAAAAACATTTTTTGCTAAAATGTCGTAAGGGGGGACCCTGTCGTAAAAATGCCAAAAAACGGACTTGATTCAGCAGCACAATTCTGGTGCTGTAGTTGTAGGAGATGTCTCAAAACGTCATCAGGAGTCCCTACAAAACCTAAAAATGGCATAAAATGCTTTTTTTGGGAAAACTTTTTTATTACAAAAAAAATTTCAAAAAACAGACTTGCTTCAGCAGCACAATTCTGGTGCTGTAGTTGTATGAGATGTCTCAAAACGTCATCAGGAGTCCCGACTAAACCCGTAAATGTAAGAAAATGTAAGAAAATGCATTTTTTAAGAAAAACATTTTTTGCTAAAATGTCGTAAGGGGGGACCCTGTCGTAAAAATGCCAAAAAACGGACTTGCTTCAGCAGTACAATTCTGGTGCTGTAGTTGTAGGAGATGTCTCAAAACGTCATCAGGAGTCCCTACAAAACCTAAAAATGGCATAAAATGCTTTTTTTGGGAAAACTTTTTTTTTACAAAAAAAATTTCAAAAAACAGACTTGCTTCAGCAGCACAATTCTAGTGCTGTAGTTGTAGGAGATGTCTCAAAACGTCATCAGGAGTCCCGACTAAACCCGTAAATGTAAGAAAATGTAAGAAAATGCATTTTTTAAGAAAAACATTTTTTGCTAAAATGTCGTAAGGGGGGACCCTGTCGTAAAAATGCCAAAAAACGGACTTGATTCAGCAGCACAATTCTGGTGCTGTAGTTGTAGGAGATGTCTCAAAACGTCATCAGGAGTCCCTACAAAACCTAAAAATGGCATAAAATGCTTTTTTTGGGAAAACTTTTTTTTTACAAAAATTTTTTCAAAAAACAGACTTGTTTGAGCAGCACAATTCTGGTGCTGTAGTTGTAGGAGATGTCTCAAAACGTCATCAGGAGTCCCGACTAAACCCGTAAATGTAAGAAAATGTAAGAAAATGCATTTTTTAAGAAAAACATTTTTTGCTAAAATGTCGTAAGGGGGGACCCTGTCGTAAAAATGCCAAAAAACGGACTTGCTTCAGCAGTACAATTCTGGTGCTGTAGTTGTAGGAGATGTCTCAAAACGTCATCAGGAGTCCCTACAAAACCTAAAAATGGCATAAAATGCTTTTTTTGGGAAAACTTTTTTTACAAAAAAAATTTCAAAAAACGGACTTGTTTGAGCAGCACATTTCTGGTGCTGTAGTTGTAGGAGATGTCTCAAAACGTCATCAGGAGTCCCGACTAAACCCGTAAATGTAAGAAAATGTAAGAAAATGCATTTTTTAAGAAAAACATTTTTTGCTAAAATGTCGTAAGGGGGGACCCTGTCGTAAAAATGCCAAAAAACGGACTTGATTCAGCAGCACAATTCTGGTGCTGTAGTTGTAGGAGATGTCTCAAAACGTCATCAGGAGTCCCTACAAAACCTAAAAATGGCATAAAATGCTTTTTTTGGGAAAACTTTTTTATTACAAAAAAAATTTCAAAAAACAGACTTGCTTCAGCAGCACAATTCTGGTGCTGTAGTTGTATGAGATGTCTCAAAACGTCATCAGGAGTCCCGACTAAACCCGTAAATGTAAGAAAATGTAAGAAAATGCATTTTTTAAGAAAAACATTTTTTGCTAAAATGTCGTAAGGGGGGACCCTGTCGTAAAAATGCCAAAAAACGGACTTGCTTCAGCAGTACAATTCTGGTGCTGTAGTTGTAGGAGATGTCTCAAAACGTCATCAGGAGTCCCTACAAAACCTAAAAATGGCATAAAATGCTTTTTTTGGGAAAACTTTTTTTACAAAAAAAATTTCAAAAAACGGACTTGTTTGAGCAGCACAATTCTGGTGCTGTAGTTGTAGGAGATGTCTCAAAACGTCATCAGGAGTCCCGACTAAACCCGTAAATGTAAGAAAATGTAAGAAAATGCATTTTTTAAGAAAAACATTTTTTGCTAAAATGTCGTAAGGGGGGACCCTGTCGTAAAAATGCCAAAAAACGGACTTGATTCAGCAGCACAATTCTGGTGCTGTAGTTGTAGGAGATGTCTCAAAACGTCATCAGGAGTCCCTACAAAACCTAAAAATGGCATAAAATGCTTTTTTTGGGAAAACTTTTTTATTACAAAAAAAATTTCAAAAAACAGACTTGCTTCAGCAGCACAATTCTGGTGCTGTAGTTGTATGAGATGTCTCAAAACGTCATCAGGAGTCCCGACTAAACCCGTAAATGTAAGAAAATGTAAGAAAATGCATTTTTTAAGAAAAACATTTTTTGCTAAAATGTCGTAAGGGGGGACCCTGTCGTAAAAATTCCAAAAAACGGACTTGATTCAGCAGCACAATTCTGGTGCTGTAGTTGTAGGAGATGTCTTAAAACGTCATCAGGAGTCCCTACAAAACCTAAAAATGGCATAAAATGCTTTTTTTGGGAAAACTTTTTTTTTACAAAAAAAAATTCAAAAAACGGACTTGTTTGAGCAGCACAATTCTGGTGCTGTAGTTGTAGGAGATGTCTCAAAACGTCATCAGGAGTCCCTACAAAACCTAAAAATGGCATAAAATGCTTTTTTTGGGAAAACTTTTTTTTTACAAAAAAAATTTCAAAAAACGGACTTGCTTCAGCAGCACAATTCTGGTGCTGTAGTTGTAGGATATGTCTCAAAACGTCATCAGGAGTCCCGACTAAACCCGTAAATGTAAGAAAATGTAAGAAAATGCATTTTTTAAGAAAAACATTTTTTGCTAAAATGTCGTAAGGGGGGACCCTGTCGTAAAAATGCCAAAAAACGGACTTGATTCAGCAGCACAATTCTGGTGTTGTAGTTGTAGGAGATGTCTCAAAACGTCATCAGGAGTCCCTACAAAACCTAAAAATGGCATAAAATGCTTTTTTTGGGAAAACTTTTTTTTTACAAAAAAAAATTCAAAAAACGGACTTGTTTGAGCAGCACAATTCTGGTGCTGTAGTTGTAGGATATGTCTCAAAACGTCATCAGGAGTCCCGACTAAACCCGTAAATGTAAGAAAATGTAAGAAAATGCATTTTTTAAGAAAAACATTTTTTGCTAAAATGTCGTAAGGGGGGACCCTGTCGTAAAAATGCCAAAAAACGGACTTGATTCAGCAGCACAATTCTGGTGCTGTAGTTGTAGGAGATGTCTCAAAACGTCATCAGGAGTCCCTACAAAACCTAAAAATGGCATAAAATGCTTTTTTTGGGAAAACTTTTTTTTTACAAAAAAAAATTCAAAAAACGGACTTGTTTGAGCAGCACAATTCTGGTGCTGTAGTTGTAGGAGATGTCTCAAAACGTCATCAGGAGTCCCGACTAAACCCGTAAATGTAAGAAAATGTAAGAAAATGCATTTTTTAAGAAAAACATTTTTTGCTAAAATGTCGTAAGGGGGGACCCTGTCGTAAAAATGCCAAAAAACGGACTTGCTTCAGCAGTACAATTCTGGTGCTGTAGTTGTAGGAGATGTCTTAAAACGTCATCAGGAGTCCCTACAAAACCTAAAAATGGCATAAAATGCTTTTTTTGGGAAAACTTTTTTTTTACAAAAAAAAATTCAAAAAACGGACTTGTTTGAGCAGCACAATTCTGGTGCTGTAGTTGTAGGAGATGTCTCAAAACGTCATCAGGAGTCCCGACTAAACCCGTAAATGTAAGAAAATGTAAGAAAATGCATTTTTTAAGAAAAACATTTTTTGCTAAAATGTCGTAAGGGGGGACCCTGTCGTAAAAATGCCAAAAAACGGACTTGATTCAGCAGCACAATTCTGGTGCTGTAGTTGTAGGAGATGTCTCAAAACGTCATCAGGAGTCCCTACAAAACCTAAAAATGGCATAAAATGCTTTTTTTGGGAAAACTTTTTTATTACAAAAAAAATTTCAAAAAACAGACTTGCTTCAGCAGCACAATTCTGGTGCTGTAGTTGTATGAGATGTCTCAAAACGTCATCAGGAGTCCCGACTAAACCCGTAAATGTAAGAAAATGTAAGAAAATGCATTTTTTAAGAAAAACATTTTTTGCTAAAATGTCGTAAGGGGGGACCCTGTCGTAAAAATGCCAAAAAACGGACTTGCTTCAGCAGTACAATTCTGGTGCTGTAGTTGTAGGAGATGTCTCAAAACGTCATCAGGAGTCCCTACAAAACCTAAAAATGGCATAAAATGCTTTTTTTGGGAAAACTTTTTTTTTACAAAAAAAAATTCAAAAAACGGACTTGTTTGAGCAGCACAATTCTGGTGCTGTAGTTGTAGGAGATGTCTCAAAACGTCATCAGGAGTCCCGACTAAACCCGTAAATGTAAGAAAATGTAAGAAAATGCATTTTTTAAGAAAAACATTTTTTGCTAAAATGTCGTAAGGGGGGACCCTGTCGTAAAAATGCCAAAAAACGGACTTGCTTCAGCAGTACAATTCTGGTGCTGTAGTTGTAGGAGATGTCTCAAAACGTCATCAGGAGTCCCTACAAAACCTAAAAATGGCATAAAATGCTTTTTTTGGGAAAACTTTTTTTTTACAAAAAAAAATTCAAAAAACGGACTTGTTTGAGCAGCACAATTCTGGTGCTGTAGTTGTAGGAGATGTCTCAAAACGTCATCAGGAGTCCCGACTAAACCCGTAAATGTAAGAAAATGTAAGAAAATGCATTTTTTAAGAAAAACATTTTTTGCTAAAATGTCGTAAGGGGGGACCCTGTCGTAAAAATTCCAAAAAACGGACTTGATTCAGCAGCACAATTCTGGTGCTGTAGTTGTAGGAGATGTCTTAAAACGTCATCAGGAGTCCCTACAAAACCTAAAAATGGCATAAAATGCTTTTTTTGGGAAAACTTTTTTTTTACAAAAAAAAATTCAAAAAACGGACTTGTTTGAGCAGCACAATTCTGGTGCTGTAGTTGTAGGAGATGTCTCAAAACGTCATCAGGAGTCCCGACTAAACCCGTAAATGTAAGAAAATGTAAGAAAATGCATTTTTTAAGAAAAACATTTTTTGCTAAAATGTCGTAAGGGGGGACCCTGTCGTAAAAATTCCAAAAAACGGACTTGATTCAGCAGCACAATTCTGGTGCTGTAGTTGTAGGAGATGTCTTAAAACGTCATCAGGAGTCCCTACAAAACCTAAAAATGGCATAAAATGCTTTTTTTGGGAAAACTTTTTTTTTACAAAAAAAAATTCAAAAAACGGACTTGTTTGAGCAGCACAATTCTGGTGCTGTAGTTGTAGGAGATGTCTCAAAACGTCATCAGGAGTCCCTACAAAACCTAAAAATGGCATAAAATGCTTTTTTTGGGAAAACTTTTTTTTTACAAAAAAAATTTCAAAAAACGGACTTGCTTCAGCAGCACAATTCTGGTGCTGTAGTTGTAGGATATGTCTCAAAACGTCATCAGGAGTCCCGACTAAACCCGTAAATGTAAGAAAATGTAAGAAAATGCATTTTTTAAGAAAAACATTTTTTGCTAAAATGTCGTAAGGGGGGACCCTGTCGTAAAAATGCCAAAAAACGGACTTGATTCAGCAGCACAATTCTGGTGCTGTAGTTGTAGGAGATGTCTCAAAACGTCATCAGGAGTCCCTACAAAACCTAAAAATGGCATAAAATGCTTTTTTTGGGAAAACTTTTTTATTACAAAAAAAATTTCAAAAAACAGACTTGCTTCAGCAGCACAATTCTGGTGCTGTAGTTGTATGAGATGTCTCAAAACGTCATCAGGAGTCCCGACTAAACCCGTAAATGTAAGAAAATGTAAGAAAATGCATTTTTTAAGAAAAACATTTTTTGCTAAAATGTCGTAAGGGGGGACCCTGTCGTAAAAATTCCAAAAAACGGACTTGATTCAGCAGCACAATTCTGGTGCTGTAGTTGTAGGAGATGTCTTAAAACGTCATCAGGAGTCCCTACAAAACCTAAAAATGGCATAAAATGCTTTTTTTGGGAAAACTTTTTTTTTACAAAAAAAAATTCAAAAAACGGACTTGTTTGAGCAGCACAATTCTGGTGCTGTAGTTGTAGGAGATGTCTCAAAACGTCATCAGGAGTCCCTACAAAACCTAAAAATGGCATAAAATGCTTTTTTTGGGAAAACTTTTTTTTTACAAAAAAAATTTCAAAAAACGGACTTGCTTCAGCAGCACAATTCTGGTGCTGTAGTTGTAGGATATGTCTCAAAACGTCATCAGGAGTCCCGACTAAACCCGTAAATGTAAGAAAATGTAAGAAAATGCATTTTTTAAGAAAAACATTTTTTGCTAAAATGTCGTAAGGGGGGACCCTGTCGTAAAAATGCCAAAAAACGGACTTGATTCAGCAGCACAATTCTGGTGTTGTAGTTGTAGGAGATGTCTCAAAACGTCATCAGGAGTCCCTACAAAACCTAAAAATGGCATAAAATGCTTTTTTTGGGAAAACTTTTTTTTTACAAAAAAAAATTCAAAAAACGGACTTGTTTGAGCAGCACAATTCTGGTGCTGTAGTTGTAGGATATGTCTCAAAACGTCATCAGGAGTCCCGACTAAACCCGTAAATGTAAGAAAATGTAAGAAAATGCATTTTTTAAGAAAAACATTTTTTGCTAAAATGTCGTAAGGGGGGACCCTGTCGTAAAAATGCCAAAAAACGGACTTGATTCAGCAGCACAATTCTGGTGCTGTAGTTGTAGGAGATGTCTCAAAACGTCATCAGGAGTCCCTACAAAACCTAAAAATGGCATAAAATGCTTTTTTTGGGAAAACTTTTTTTTTACAAAAAAAAATTCAAAAAACGGACTTGTTTGAGCAGCACAATTCTGGTGCTGTAGTTGTAGGAGATGTCTCAAAACGTCATCAGGAGTCCCGACTAAACCCGTAAATGTAAGAAAATGTAAGAAAATGCATTTTTTAAGAAAAACATTTTTTGCTAAAATGTCGTAAGGGGGGACCCTGTCGTAAAAATGCCAAAAAACGGACTTGCTTCAGCAGTACAATTCTGGTGCTGTAGTTGTAGGAGATGTCTTAAAACGTCATCAGGAGTCCCTACAAAACCTAAAAATGGCATAAAATGCTTTTTTTGGGAAAACTTTTTTTTTACAAAAAAAAATTCAAAAAACGGACTTGTTTGAGCAGCACAATTCTGGTGCTGTAGTTGTAGGAGATGTCTCAAAACGTCATCAGGAGTCCCGACTAAACCCGTAAATGTAAGAAAATGTAAGAAAATGCATTTTTTAAGAAAAACATTTTTTGCTAAAATGTCGTAAGGGGGGACCCTGTCGTAAAAATGCCAAAAAACGGACTTGCTTCAGCAGTACAATTCTGGTGCTGTAGTTGTAGGAGATGTCTCAAAACGTCATCAGGAGTCCCTACAAAACCTAAAAATGGCATAAAATGCTTTTTTTGGGAAAACTTTTTTTACAAAAAAAATTTCAAAAAACGGACTTGTTTGAGCAGCACAATTCTGGTGCTGTAGTTGTAGGAGATGTCTCAAAACGTCATCAGGAGTCCCGACTAAACCCGTAAATGTAAGAAAATGTAAGAAAATGCATTTTTTAAGAAAAACATTTTTTGCTAAAATGTCGTAAGGGGGACCCTGTCGTAAAAATGCCAAAAAACGGACTTGATTCAGCAGCACAATTCTGGTGCTGTAGTTGTAGGAGATGTCTCAAAACGTCATCAGGAGTCCCTACAAAACCTAAAAATGGCATAAAATGCTTTTTTTGGGAAAACTTTTTTATTACAAAAAAAATTTCAAAAAACAGACTTGCTTCAGCAGCACAATTCTGGTGCTGTAGTTGTATGAGATGTCTCAAAACGTCATCAGGAGTCCCGACTAAACCCGTAAATGTAAGAAAATGTAAGAAAATGCATTTTTTAAGAAAAACATTTTTTGCTAAAATGTCGTAAGGGGGGACCCTGTCGTAAAAATGCCAAAAAACGGACTTGCTTCAGCAGTACAATTCTGGTGCTGTAGTTGTAGGAGATGTCTCAAAACGTCATCAGGAGTCCCTACAAAACCTAAAAATGGCATAAAATGCTTTTTTTGGGAAAACTTTTTTTTTACAAAAAAAATTTCAAAAAACAGACTTGCTTCAGCAGCACAATTCTAGTGCTGTAGTTGTAGGAGATGTCTCAAAACGTCATCAGGAGTCCCGACTAAACCCGTAAATGTAAGAAAATGTAAGAAAATGCATTTTTTAAGAAAAACATTTTTTGCTAAAATGTCGTAAGGGGGACCCTGTCGTAAAAATGCCAAAAAACGGACTTGATTCAGCAGCACAATTCTGGTGCTGTAGTTGTAGGAGATGTCTCAAAACGTCATCAGGAGTCCCTACAAAACCTAAAAATGGCATAAAATGCTTTTTTTGGGAAAACTTTTTTTTTACAAAAATTTTTTCAAAAAACAGACTTGTTTGAGCAGCACAATTCTGGTGCTGTAGTTGTAGGAGATGTCTCAAAACGTCATCAGGAGTCCCGACTAAACCCGTAAATGTAAGAAAATGTAAGAAAATGCATTTTTTAAGAAAAACATTTTTTGCTAAAATGTCGTAAGGGGGGACCCTGTCGTAAAAATGCCAAAAAACGGACTTGCTTCAGCAGTACAATTCTGGTGCTGTAGTTGTAGGAGATGTCTCAAAACGTCATCAGGAGTCCCTACAAAACCTAAAAATGGCATAAAATGCTTTTTTTGGGAAAACTTTTTTTACAAAAAAAATTTCAAAAAACGGACTTGTTTGAGCAGCACAATTCTGGTGCTGTAGTTGTAGGAGATGTCTCAAAACGTCATCAGGAGTCCCGACTAAACCCGTAAATGTAAGAAAATGTAAGAAAATGCATTTTTTAAGAAAAACATTTTTTGCTAAAATGTCGTAAGGGGGGACCCTGTCGTAAAAATGCCAAAAAACGGACTTGATTCAGCAGCACAATTCTGGTGCTGTAGTTGTAGGAGATGTCTCAAAACGTCATCAGGAGTCCCTACAAAACCTAAAAATGGCATAAAATGCTTTTTTTGGGAAAACTTTTTTATTACAAAAAAAATTTCAAAAAACAGACTTGCTTCAGCAGCACAATTCTGGTGCTGTAGTTGTATGAGATGTCTCAAAACGTCATCAGGAGTCCCGACTAAACCCGTAAATGTAAGAAAATGTAAGAAAATGCATTTTTTAAGAAAAACATTTTTTGCTAAAATGTCGTAAGGGGGGACCCTGTCGTAAAAATGCCAAAAAACGGACTTGCTTCAGCAGTACAATTCTGGTGCTGTAGTTGTAGGAGATGTCTCAAAACGTCATCAGGAGTCCCTACAAAACCTAAAAATGGCATAAAATGCTTTTTTTGGGAAAACTTTTTTTACAAAAAAAATTTCAAAAAACGGACTTGTTTGAGCAGCACAATTCTGGTGCTGTAGTTGTAGGAGATGTCTCAAAACGTCATCAGGAGTCCCGACTAAACCCGTAAATGTAAGAAAATGTAAGAAAATGCATTTTTTAAGAAAAACATTTTTTGCTAAAATGTCGTAAGGGGGGACCCTGTCGTAAAAATGCCAAAAAACGGACTTGATTCAGCAGCACAATTCTGGTGCTGTAGTTGTAGGAGATGTCTCAAAACGTCATCAGGAGTCCCTACAAAACCTAAAAATGGCATAAAATGCTTTTTTTGGGAAAACTTTTTTATTACAAAAAAAATTTCAAAAAACAGACTTGCTTCAGCAGCACAATTCTGGTGCTGTAGTTGTATGAGATGTCTCAAAACGTCATCAGGAGTCCCGACTAAACCCGTAAATGTAAGAAAATGTAAGAAAATGCATTTTTTAAGAAAAACATTTTTTGCTAAAATGTCGTAAGGGGGGACCCTGTCGTAAAAATGCCAAAAAACGGACTTGCTTCAGCAGTACAATTCTGGTGCTGTAGTTGTAGGAGATGTCTCAAAACGTCATCAGGAGTCCCTACAAAACCTAAAAATGGCATAAAATGCTTTTTTTGGGAAAACTTTTTTTTTACAAAAAAAATTTCAAAAAACAGACTTGCTTCAGCAGCACAATTCTAGTGCTGTAGTTGTAGGAGATGTCTCAAAACGTCATCAGGAGTCCCGACTAAACCCGTAAATGTAAGAAAATGTAAGAAAATGCATTTTTTAAGAAAAACATTTTTTGCTAAAATGTCGTAAGGGGGGACCCTGTCGTAAAAATGCCAAAAAACGGACTTGATTCAGCAGCACAATTCTGGTGCTGTAGTTGTAGGAGATGTCTCAAAACGTCATCAGGAGTCCCTACAAAACCTAAAAATGGCATAAAATGCTTTTTTTGGGAAAACTTTTTTTTTACAAAAAAAAATTCAAAAAACGGACTTGTTTGAGCAGCACAATTCTGGTGCTGTAGTTGTAGGAGATGTCTCAAAACGTCATCAGGAGTCCCTACAAAACCTAAAAATGGCATAAAATGCTTTTTTTGGGAAAACTTTTTTTTTACAAAAAAAATTTCAAAAAACGGACTTGCTTCAGCAGCACAATTCTGGTGCTGTAGTTGTAGGATATGTCTCAAAACGTCATCAGGAGTCCCGACTAAACCCGTAAATGTAAGAAAATGTAAGAAAATGCATTTTTTAAGAAAAACATTTTTTGCTAAAATGTCGTAAGGGGGGACCCTGTCGTAAAAATGCCAAAAAACGGACTTGATTCAGCAGCACAATTCTGGTGTTGTAGTTGTAGGAGATGTCTCAAAACGTCATCAGGAGTCCCTACAAAACCTAAAAATGGCATAAAATGCTTTTTTTGGGAAAACTTTTTTTTTACAAAAAAAAATTCAAAAAACGGACTTGTTTGAGCAGCACAATTCTGGTGCTGTAGTTGTAGGATATGTCTCAAAACGTCATCAGGAGTCCCGACTAAACCCGTAAATGTAAGAAAATGTAAGAAAATGCATTTTTTAAGAAAAACATTTTTTGCTAAAATGTCGTAAGGGGGGACCCTGTCGTAAAAATGCCAAAAAACGGACTTGATTCAGCAGCACAATTCTGGTGCTGTAGTTGTAGGAGATGTCTCAAAACGTCATCAGGAGTCCCTACAAAACCTAAAAATGGCATAAAATGCTTTTTTTGGGAAAACTTTTTTTTTACAAAAAAAAATTCAAAAAACGGACTTGTTTGAGCAGCACAATTCTGGTGCTGTAGTTGTAGGAGATGTCTCAAAACGTCATCAGGAGTCCCGACTAAACCCGTAAATGTAAGAAAATGTAAGAAAATGCATTTTTTAAGAAAAACATTTTTTGCTAAAATGTCGTAAGGGGGGACCCTGTCGTAAAAATGCCAAAAAACGGACTTGCTTCAGCAGTACAATTCTGGTGCTGTAGTTGTAGGAGATGTCTTAAAACGTCATCAGGAGTCCCTACAAAACCTAAAAATGGCATAAAATGCTTTTTTTGGGAAAACTTTTTTTTTACAAAAAAAAATTCAAAAAACGGACTTGTTTGAGCAGCACAATTCTGGTGCTGTAGTTGTAGGAGATGTCTCAAAACGTCATCAGGAGTCCCGACTAAACCCGTAAATGTAAGAAAATGTAAGAAAATGCATTTTTTAAGAAAAACATTTTTTGCTAAAATGTCGTAAGGGGGGACCCTGTCGTAAAAATGCCAAAAAACGGACTTGCTTCAGCAGTACAATTCTGGTGCTGTAGTTGTAGGAGATGTCTCAAAACGTCATCAGGAGTCCCTACAAAACCTAAAAATGGCATAAAATGCTTTTTTTGGGAAAACTTTTTTTACAAAAAAAATTTCAAAAAACGGACTTGTTTGAGCAGCACAATTCTGGTGCTGTAGTTGTAGGAGATGTCTCAAAACGTCATCAGGAGTCCCGACTAAACCCGTAAATGTAAGAAAATGTAAGAAAATGCATTTTTTAAGAAAAACATTTTTTGCTAAAATGTCGTAAGGGGGACCCTGTCGTAAAAATGCCAAAAAACGGACTTGATTCAGCAGCACAATTCTGGTGCTGTAGTTGTAGGAGATGTCTCAAAACGTCATCAGGAGTCCCTACAAAACCTAAAAATGGCATAAAATGCTTTTTTTGGGAAAACTTTTTTATTACAAAAAAAATTTCAAAAAACAGACTTGCTTCAGCAGCACAATTCTGGTGCTGTAGTTGTATGAGATGTCTCAAAACGTCATCAGGAGTCCCGACTAAACCCGTAAATGTAAGAAAATGTAAGAAAATGCATTTTTTAAGAAAAACATTTTTTGCTAAAATGTCGTAAGGGGGGACCCTGTCGTAAAAATGCCAAAAAACGGACTTGCTTCAGCAGTACAATTCTGGTGCTGTAGTTGTAGGAGATGTCTCAAAACGTCATCAGGAGTCCCTACAAAACCTAAAAATGGCATAAAATGCTTTTTTTGGGAAAACTTTTTTTTTACAAAAAAAATTTCAAAAAACAGACTTGCTTCAGCAGCACAATTCTAGTGCTGTAGTTGTAGGAGATGTCTCAAAACGTCATCAGGAGTCCCGACTAAACCCGTAAATGTAAGAAAATGTAAGAAAATGCATTTTTTAAGAAAAACATTTTTTGCTAAAATGTCGTAAGGGGGACCCTGTCGTAAAAATGCCAAAAAACGGACTTGATTCAGCAGCACAATTCTGGTGCTGTAGTTGTAGGAGATGTCTCAAAACGTCATCAGGAGTCCCTACAAAACCTAAAAATGGCATAAAATGCTTTTTTTGGGAAAACTTTTTTTTTACAAAAATTTTTTCAAAAAACAGACTTGTTTGAGCAGCACAATTCTGGTGCTGTAGTTGTAGGAGATGTCTCAAAACGTCATCAGGAGTCCCGACTAAACCCGTAAATGTAAGAAAATGTAAGAAAATGCATTTTTTAAGAAAAACATTTTTTGCTAAAATGTCGTAAGGGGGGACCCTGTCGTAAAAATGCCAAAAAACGGACTTGCTTCAGCAGTACAATTCTGGTGCTGTAGTTGTAGGAGATGTCTCAAAACGTCATCAGGAGTCCCTACAAAACCTAAAAATGGCATAAAATGCTTTTTTTGGGAAAACTTTTTTTACAAAAAAAATTTCAAAAAACGGACTTGTTTGAGCAGCACAATTCTGGTGCTGTAGTTGTAGGAGATGTCTCAAAACGTCATCAGGAGTCCCGACTAAACCCGTAAATGTAAGAAAATGTAAGAAAATGCATTTTTTAAGAAAAACATTTTTTGCTAAAATGTCGTAAGGGGGGACCCTGTCGTAAAAATGCCAAAAAACGGACTTGATTCAGCAGCACAATTCTGGTGCTGTAGTTGTAGGAGATGTCTCAAAACGTCATCAGGAGTCCCTACAAAACCTAAAAATGGCATAAAATGCTTTTTTTGGGAAAACTTTTTTATTACAAAAAAAATTTCAAAAAACAGACTTGCTTCAGCAGCACAATTCTGGTGCTGTAGTTGTATGAGATGTCTCAAAACGTCATCAGGAGTCCCGACTAAACCCGTAAATGTAAGAAAATGTAAGAAAATGCATTTTTTAAGAAAAACATTTTTTGCTAAAATGTCGTAAGGGGGGACCCTGTCGTAAAAATGCCAAAAAACGGACTTGCTTCAGCAGTACAATTCTGGTGCTGTAGTTGTAGGAGATGTCTCAAAACGTCATCAGGAGTCCCTACAAAACCTAAAAATGGCATAAAATGCTTTTTTTGGGAAAACTTTTTTTACAAAAAAAATTTCAAAAAACGGACTTGTTTGAGCAGCACAATTCTGGTGCTGTAGTTGTAGGAGATGTCTCAAAACGTCATCAGGAGTCCCGACTAAACCCGTAAATGTAAGAAAATGTAAGAAAATGCATTTTTTAAGAAAAACATTTTTTGCTAAAATGTCGTAAGGGGGGACCCTGTCGTAAAAATGCCAAAAAACGGACTTGATTCAGCAGCACAATTCTGGTGCTGTAGTTGTAGGAGATGTCTCAAAACGTCATCAGGAGTCCCTACAAAACCTAAAAATGGCATAAAATGCTTTTTTTGGGAAAACTTTTTTATTACAAAAAAAATTTCAAAAAACAGACTTGCTTCAGCAGCACAATTCTGGTGCTGTAGTTGTATGAGATGTCTCAAAACGTCATCAGGAGTCCCGACTAAACCCGTAAATGTAAGAAAATGTAAGAAAATGCATTTTTTAAGAAAAACATTTTTTGCTAAAATGTCGTAAGGGGGGACCCTGTCGTAAAAATGCCAAAAAACGGACTTGCTTCAGCAGTACAATTCTGGTGCTGTAGTTGTAGGAGATGTCTCAAAACGTCATCAGGAGTCCCTACAAAACCTAAAAATGGCATAAAATGCTTTTTTTGGGAAAACTTTTTTTTTACAAAAAAAATTTCAAAAAACAGACTTGCTTCAGCAGCACAATTCTAGTGCTGTAGTTGTAGGAGATGTCTCAAAACGTCATCAGGAGTCCCGACTAAACCCGTAAATGTAAGAAAATGTAAGAAAATGCATTTTTTAAGAAAAACATTTTTTGCTAAAATGTCGTAAGGGGGGACCCTGTCGTAAAAATGCCAAAAAACGGACTTGATTCAGCAGCACAATTCTGGTGCTGTAGTTGTAGGAGATGTCTCAAAACGTCATCAGGAGTCCCTACAAAACCTAAAAATGGCATAAAATGCTTTTTTTGGGAAAACTTTTTTATTACAAAAAAAATTTCAAAAAACAGACTTGCTTCAGCAGCACAATTCTGGTGCTGTAGTTGTATGAGATGTCTCAAAACGTCATCAGGAGTCCCGACTAAACCCGTAAATGTAAGAAAATGTAAGAAAATGCATTTTTTAAGAAAAACATTTTTTGCTAAAATGTCGTAAGGGGGGACCCTGTCGTAAAAATGCCAAAAAACGGACTTGCTTCAGCAGTACAATTCTGGTGCTGTAGTTGTAGGAGATGTCTCAAAACGTCATCAGGAGTCCCTACAAAACCTAAAAATGGCATAAAATGCTTTTTTTGGGAAAACTTTTTTTTTACAAAAAAAATTTCAAAAAACAGACTTGCTTCAGCAGCACAATTCTAGTGCTGTAGTTGTAGGAGATGTCTCAAAACGTCATCAGGAGTCCCGACTAAACCCGTAAATGTAAGAAAATGTAAGAAAATGCATTTTTTAAGAAAAACATTTTTTGCTAAAATGTCGTAAGGGGGGACCCTGTCGTAAAAATGCCAAAAAACGGACTTGATTCAGCAGCACAATTCTGGTGCTGTAGTTGTAGGAGATGTCTCAAAACGTCATCAGGAGTCCCTACAAAACCTAAAAATGGCATAAAATGCTTTTTTTGGGAAAACTTTTTTTTTACAAAAATTTTTTCAAAAAACAGACTTGTTTGAGCAGCACAATTCTGGTGCTGTAGTTGTAGGAGATGTCTCAAAACGTCATCAGGAGTCCCGACTAAACCCGTAAATGTAAGAAAATGTAAGAAAATGCATTTTTTAAGAAAAACATTTTTTGCTAAAATGTCGTAAGGGGGGACCCTGTCGTAAAAATGCCAAAAAACGGACTTGCTTCAGCAGTACAATTCTGGTGCTGTAGTTGTAGGAGATGTCTCAAAACGTCATCAGGAGTCCCTACAAAACCTAAAAATGGCATAAAATGCTTTTTTTGGGAAAACTTTTTTTACAAAAAAAATTTCAAAAAACGGACTTGTTTGAGCAGCACAATTCTGGTGCTGTAGTTGTAGGAGATGTCTCAAAACGTCATCAGGAGTCCCGACTAAACCCGTAAATGTAAGAAAATGTAAGAAAATGCATTTTTTAAGAAAAACATTTTTTGCTAAAATGTCGTAAGGGGGGACCCTGTCGTAAAAATGCCAAAAAACGGACTTGATTCAGCAGCACAATTCTGGTGCTGTAGTTGTAGGAGATGTCTCAAAACGTCATCAGGAGTCCCTACAAAACCTAAAAATGGCATAAAATGCTTTTTTTGGGAAAACTTTTTTATTACAAAAAAAATTTCAAAAAACAGACTTGCTTCAGCAGCACAATTCTGGTGCTGTAGTTGTATGAGATGTCTCAAAACGTCATCAGGAGTCCCGACTAAACCCGTAAATGTAAGAAAATGTAAGAAAATGCATTTTTTAAGAAAAACATTTTTTGCTAAAATGTCGTAAGGGGGGACCCTGTCGTAAAAATGCCAAAAAACGGACTTGCTTCAGCAGTACAATTCTGGTGCTGTAGTTGTAGGAGATGTCTCAAAACGCCATCAGGAGTCCCTACAAAACCTAAAAATGGCATAAAATGCTTTTTTTGGGAAAACTTTTTTTACAAAAAAAATTTCAAAAAACGGACTTGTTTGAGCAGCACAATTCTGGTGCTGTAGTTGTAGGAGATGTCTCAAAACGTCATCAGGAGTCCCGACTAAACCCGTAAATGTAAGAAAATGTAAGAAAATGCATTTTTTAAGAAAAACATTTTTTGCTAAAATGTCGTAAGGGGGGACCCTGTCGTAAAAATGCCAAAAAACGGACTTGATTCAGCAGCACAATTCTGGTGCTGTAGTTGTAGGAGATGTCTCAAAACGTCATCAGGAGTCCCTACAAAACCTAAAAATGGCATAAAATGCTTTTTTTGGGAAAACTTTTTTATTACAAAAAAAATTTCAAAAAACAGACTTGCTTCAGCAGCACAATTCTGGTGCTGTAGTTGTATGAGATGTCTCAAAACGTCATCAGGAGTCCCGACTAAACCCGTAAATGTAAGAAAATGTAAGAAAATGCATTTTTTAAGAAAAACATTTTTTGCTAAAATGTCGTAAGGGGGGACCCTGTCGTAAAAATGCCAAAAAACGGACTTGCTTCAGCAGTACAATTCTGGTGCTGTAGTTGTAGGAGATGTCTCAAAACGTCATCAGGAGTCCCTACAAAACCTAAAAATGGCATAAAATGCTTTTTTTGGGAAAACTTTTTTTTTACAAAAAAAATTTCAAAAAACAGACTTGCTTCAGCAGCACAATTCTAGTGCTGTAGTTGTAGGAGATGTCTCAAAACGTCATCAGGAGTCCCGACTAAACCCGTAAATGTAAGAAAATGTAAGAAAATGCATTTTTTAAGAAAAACATTTTTTGCTAAAATGTCGTAAGGGGGGACCCTGTCGTAAAAATGCCAAAAAACGGACTTGATTCAGCAGCACAATTCTGGTGCTGTAGTTGTAGGAGATGTCTCAAAACGTCATCAGGAGTCCCTACAAAACCTAAAAATGGCATAAAATGCTTTTTTTGGGAAAACTTTTTTTTTACAAAAATTTTTTCAAAAAACAGACTTGTTTGAGCAGCACAATTCTGGTGCTGTAGTTGTAGGAGATGTCTCAAAACGTCATCAGGAGTCCCGACTAAACCCGTAAATGTAAGAAAATGTAAGAAAATGCATTTTTTAAGAAAAACATTTTTTGCTAAAATGTCGTAAGGGGGGACCCTGTCGTAAAAATGCCAAAAAACGGACTTGCTTCAGCAGTACAATTCTGGTGCTGTAGTTGTAGGAGATGTCTCAAAACGTCATCAGGAGTCCCTACAAAACCTAAAAATGGCATAAAATGCTTTTTTTGGGAAAACTTTTTTTACAAAAAAAATTTCAAAAAACGGACTTGTTTGAGCAGCACAATTCTGGTGCTGTAGTTGTAGGAGATGTCTCAAAACGTCATCAGGAGTCCCGACTAAACCCGTAAATGTAAGAAAATGTAAGAAAATGCATTTTTTAAGAAAAACATTTTTTGCTAAAATGTCGTAAGGGGGGACCCTGTCGTAAAAATGCCAAAAAACGGACTTGATTCAGCAGCACAATTCTGGTGCTGTAGTTGTAGGAGATGTCTCAAAACGTCATCAGGAGTCCCTACAAAACCTAAAAATGGCATAAAATGCTTTTTTTGGGAAAACTTTTTTATTACAAAAAAAATTTCAAAAAACAGACTTGCTTCAGCAGCACAATTCTGGTGCTGTAGTTGTATGAGATGTCTCAAAACGTCATCAGGAGTCCCGACTAAACCCGTAAATGTAAGAAAATGTAAGAAAATGCATTTTTTAAGAAAAACATTTTTTGCTAAAATGTCGTAAGGGGGGACCCTGTCGTAAAAATGCCAAAAAACGGACTTGCTTCAGCAGTACAATTCTGGTGCTGTAGTTGTAGGAGATGTCTCAAAACGTCATCAGGAGTCCCTACAAAACCTAAAAATGGCATAAAATGCTTTTTTTGGGAAAACTTTTTTTTTACAAAAAAAATTTCAAAAAACAGACTTGCTTCAGCAGCACAATTCTAGTGCTGTAGTTGTAGGAGATGTCTCAAAACGTCATCAGGAGTCCCGACTAAACCCGTAAATGTAAGAAAATGTAAGAAAATGCATTTTTTAAGAAAAACATTTTTTGCTAAAATGTCGTAAGGGGGGACCCTGTCGTAAAAATGCCAAAAAACGGACTTGATTCAGCAGCACAATTCTGGTGCTGTAGTTGTAGGAGATGTCTCAAAACGTCATCAGGAGTCCCTACAAAACCTAAAAATGGCATAAAATGCTTTTTTTGGGAAAACTTTTTTTTTACAAAAATTTTTTCAAAAAACAGACTTGTTTGAGCAGCACAATTCTGGTGCTGTAGTTGTAGGAGATGTCTCAAAACGTCATCAGGAGTCCCGACTAAACCCGTAAATGTAAGAAAATGTAAGAAAATGCATTTTTTAAGAAAAACATTTTTTGCTAAAATGTCGTAAGGGGGGACCCTGTCGTAAAAATGCCAAAAAACGGACTTGCTTCAGCAGTACAATTCTGGTGCTGTAGTTGTAGGAGATGTCTCAAAACGTCATCAGGAGTCCCTACAAAACCTAAAAATGGCATAAAATGCTTTTTTTGGGAAAACTTTTTTTACAAAAAAAATTTCAAAAAACGGACTTGTTTGAGCAGCACAATTCTGGTGCTGTAGTTGTAGGAGATGTCTCAAAACGTCATCAGGAGTCCCGACTAAACCCGTAAATGTAAGAAAATGTAAGAAAATGCATTTTTTAAGAAAAACATTTTTTGCTAAAATGTCGTAAGGGGGGACCCTGTCGTAAAAATGCCAAAAAACGGACTTGATTCAGCAGCACAATTCTGGTGCTGTAGTTGTAGGAGATGTCTCAAAACGTCATCAGGAGTCCCTACAAAACCTAAAAATGGCATAAAATGCTTTTTTTGGGAAAACTTTTTTATTACAAAAAAAATTTCAAAAAACAGACTTGCTTCAGCAGCACAATTCTGGTGCTGTAGTTGTATGAGATGTCTCAAAACGTCATCAGGAGTCCCGACTAAACCCGTAAATGTAAGAAAATGTAAGAAAATGCATTTTTTAAGAAAAACATTTTTTGCTAAAATGTCGTAAGGGGGGACCCTGTCGTAAAAATGCCAAAAAACGGACTTGCTTCAGCAGTACAATTCTGGTGCTGTAGTTGTAGGAGATGTCTCAAAACGTCATCAGGAGTCCCTACAAAACCTAAAAATGGCATAAAATGCTTTTTTTGGGAAAACTTTTTTTACAAAAAAAATTTCAAAAAACGGACTTGTTTGAGCAGCACAATTCTGGTGCTGTAGTTGTAGGAGATGTCTCAAAACGTCATCAGGAGTCCCGACTAAACCCGTAAATGTAAGAAAATGTAAGAAAATGCATTTTTTAAGAAAAACATTTTTTGCTAAAATGTCGTAAGGGGGGACCCTGTCGTAAAAATGCCAAAAAACGGACTTGATTCAGCAGCACAATTCTGGTGCTGTAGTTGTAGGAGATGTCTCAAAACGTCATCAGGAGTCCCTACAAAACCTAAAAATGGCATAAAATGCTTTTTTTGGGAAAACTTTTTTTTTACAAAAATTTTTTCAAAAAACAGACTTGTTTGAGCAGCACAATTCTGGTGCTGTAGTTGTAGGAGATGTCTCAAAACGTCATCAGGAGTCCCGACTAAACCCGTAAATGTAAGAAAATGTAAGAAAATGCATTTTTTAAGAAAAACATTTTTTGCTAAAATGTCGTAAGGGGGGACCCTGTCGTAAAAATGCCAAAAAACGGACTTGCTTCAGCAGCACAATTCTGGTGCTGTAGTTGTAGGAGATGTCTCAAAACGTCATCAGGAGTCCCTACAAAACCTAAAAATGGCATAAAATGCTTTTTTTGGGAAAACTTTTTTATTACAAAAAAAATTTCAAAAAACAGACTTGCTTCAGCAGCACAATTCTGGTGCTGTAGTTGTATGAGATGTCTCAAAACGTCATCAGGAGTCCCGACTAAACCCGTAAATGTAAGAAAATGTAAGAAAATGCATTTTTTAAGAAAAACATTTTTTGCTAAAATGTCGTAAGGGGGGACCCTGTCGTAAAAATGCCAAAAAACGGACTTGCTTCAGCAGTACAATTCTGGTGCTGTAGTTGTAGGAGATGTCTCAAAACGTCATCAGGAGTCCCTACAAAACCTAAAAATGGCATAAAATGCTTTTTTTGGGAAAACTTTTTTTTTACAAAAAAAATTTCAAAAAACAGACTTGCTTCAGCAGCACAATTCTAGTGCTGTAGTTGTAGGAGATGTCTCAAAACGTCATCAGGAGTCCCGACTAAACCCGTAAATGTAAGAAAATGTAAGAAAATGCATTTTTTAAGAAAAACATTTTTTGCTAAAATGTCGTAAGGGGGGACCCTGTCGTAAAAATGCCAAAAAACGGACTTGATTCAGCAGCACAATTCTGGTGCTGTAGTTGTAGGAGATGTCTCAAAACGTCATCAGGAGTCCCTACAAAACCTAAAAATGGCATAAAATGCTTTTTTTGGGAAAACTTTTTTATTACAAAAAAAATTTCAAAAAACAGACTTGCTTCAGCAGCACAATTCTGGTGCTGTAGTTGTATGAGATGTCTCAAAACGTCATCAGGAGTCCCGACTAAACCCGTAAATGTAAGAAAATGTAAGAAAATGCATTTTTTAAGAAAAACATTTTTTGCTAAAATGTCGTAAGGGGGGACCCTGTCGTAAAAATGCCAAAAAACGGACTTGCTTCAGCAGTACAATTCTGGTGCTGTAGTTGTAGGAGATGTCTCAAAACGTCATCAGGAGTCCCTACAAAACCTAAAAATGGCATAAAATGCTTTTTTTGGGAAAACTTTTTTTTTACAAAAAAAATTTCAAAAAACAGACTTGCTTCAGCAGCACAATTCTAGTGCTGTAGTTGTAGGAGATGTCTCAAAACGTCATCAGGAGTCCCGACTAAACCCGTAAATGTAAGAAAATGTAAGAAAATGCATTTTTTAAGAAAAACATTTTTTGCTAAAATGTCGTAAGGGGGGACCCTGTCGTAAAAATGCCAAAAAACGGACTTGATTCAGCAGCACAATTCTGGTGCTGTAGTTGTAGGAGATGTCTCAAAACGTCATCAGGAGTCCCTACAAAACCTAAAAATGGCATAAAATGCTTTTTTTGGGAAAACTTTTTTTTTACAAAAATTTTTTCAAAAAACAGACTTGTTTGAGCAGCACAATTCTGGTGCTGTAGTTGTAGGAGATGTCTCAAAACGTCATCAGGAGTCCCGACTAAACCCGTAAATGTAAGAAAATGTAAGAAAATGCATTTTTTAAGAAAAACATTTTTTGCTAAAATGTCGTAAGGGGGGACCCTGTCGTAAAAATGCCAAAAAACGGACTTGCTTCAGCAGTACAATTCTGGTGCTGTAGTTGTAGGAGATGTCTCAAAACGTCATCAGGAGTCCCTACAAAACCTAAAAATGGCATAAAATGCTTTTTTTGGGAAAACTTTTTTTACAAAAAAAATTTCAAAAAACGGACTTGTTTGAGCAGCACAATTCTGGTGCTGTAGTTGTAGGAGATGTCTCAAAACGTCATCAGGAGTCCCGACTAAACCCGTAAATGTAAGAAAATGTAAGAAAATGCATTTTTTAAGAAAAACATTTTTTGCTAAAATGTCGTAAGGGGGGACCCTGTCGTAAAAATGCCAAAAAACGGACTTGATTCAGCAGCACAATTCTGGTGCTGTAGTTGTAGGAGATGTCTCAAAACGTCATCAGGAGTCCCTACAAAACCTAAAAATGGCATAAAATGCTTTTTTTGGGAAAACTTTTTTATTACAAAAAAAATTTCAAAAAACAGACTTGCTTCAGCAGCACAATTCTGGTGCTGTAGTTGTATGAGATGTCTCAAAACGTCATCAGGAGTCCCGACTAAACCCGTAAATGTAAGAAAATGTAAGAAAATGCATTTTTTAAGAAAAACATTTTTTGCTAAAATGTCGTAAGGGGGGACCCTGTCGTAAAAATGCCAAAAAACGGACTTGCTTCAGCAGTACAATTCTGGTGCTGTAGTTGTAGGAGATGTCTCAAAACGTCATCAGGAGTCCCTACAAAACCTAAAAATGGCATAAAATGCTTTTTTTGGGAAAACTTTTTTTACAAAAAAAATTTCAAAAAACGGACTTGTTTGAGCAGCACAATTCTGGTGCTGTAGTTGTAGGAGATGTCTCAAAACGTCATCAGGAGTCCCGACTAAACCCGTAAATGTAAGAAAATGTAAGAAAATGCATTTTTTAAGAAAAACATTTTTTGCTAAAATGTCGTAAGGGGGGACCCTGTCGTAAAAATGCCAAAAAACGGACTTGCTTCAGCAGCACAATTCTGGTGCTGTAGTTGTAGGAGATGTCTCAAAACGTCATCAGGAGTCCCTACAAAACCTAAAAATGGCATAAAATGCTTTTTTTGGGAAAACTTTTTTTTTACAAAAAATTTTTCAAAAAACAGACTTGCTTCAGCAGCACAATTCTGGTGCTGTAGTTGTAGGAGATGTCTCAAAACGTCATCAGGAGTCCCGACTAAACCCGTAAATGTAAGAAAATGTAAGAAAATGCATTTTTTAAGAAAAACTTTTTTGCTAAAATGTCGTAAGGGGGGACCCTGTCGTAAAAATGCCAAAAAACGGACTTGCTTCGGCAGTACAATTCTGGTGCTGTAGTTGTAGGAGATGTCTCAAAACGTCATCAGGAGTCCCTACAAAACCTAAAAATGGCATAAAATGCTTTTTTTGGGAAAACTTTTTTTTTACAAAAAAAATTTCAAAAAACAGACTTGCTTCAGCAGCACAATTCTGGTGCTGTAGTTGTAGGAGATGTCTCAAAACGTCATCAGGAGTCCCGACTAAACCCGTAAATGTAAGAAAATGTAAGAAAATGCATTTTTTAAGAAAAACATTTTTTGCTAAAATGTCGTAAGGGGGGACCCTGTCGTAAAAATGCCAAAAAACGGACTTGCTTCAGCAGTACAATTCTGGTGCTGTAGTTGTAGGAGATGTCTCAAAACGTCATCAGGAGTCCCTACAAAACCTAAAAATGGCATAAAATGCTTTTTTTGGGAAAACTTTTTTTTTACAAAAAAAAATTCAAAAAACGGACTTGTTTGAGCAGCACAATTCTGGTGCTGTAGTTGTAGGAGATGTCTCAAAACGTCATCAGGAGTCCCTACAAAACCTAAAAATGGCATAAAATGCTTTTTTTGGGAAAACTTTTTTTTTACAAAAAAAAATTCAAAAAACGGACTTGTTTGAGCAGCACAATTCTGGTGCTGTAGTTGTAGGAGATGTCTCAAAACGTCATCAGGAGTCCCGACTAAACCCGTAAATGTAAGAAAATGTAAGAAAATGCATTTTTTAAGAAAAACATTTTTTGCTAAAATGTCGTAAGGGGGGACCCTGTCGTAAAAATTCCAAAAAACGGACTTGATTCAGCAGCACAATTCTGGTGCTGTAGTTGTAGGAGATGTCTTAAAACGTCATCAGGAGTCCCTACAAAACCTAAAAATGGCATAAAATGCTTTTTTTGGGAAAACTTTTTTTTTACAAAAAAAAATTCAAAAAACGGACTTGTTTGAGCAGCACAATTCTGGTGCTGTAGTTGTAGGAGATGTCTCAAAACGTCATCAGGAGTCCCGACTAAACCCGTAAATGTAAGAAAATGTAAGAAAATGCATTTTTTAAGAAAAACATTTTTTGCTAAAATGTCGTAAGGGGGGACCCTGTCGTAAAAATGCCAAAAAACGGACTTGATTCAGCAGCACAATTCTGGTGCTGTAGTTGTAGGAGATGTCTCAAAACGTCATCAGGAGTCCCTACAAAACCTAAAAATGGCATAAAATGCTTTTTTTGGGAAAACTTTTTTTTTACAAAAAAAAATTCAAAAAACGGACTTGTTTGAGCAGCACAATTCTGGTGCTGTAGTTGTAGGAGATGTCTCAAAACGTCATCAGGAGTCCCGACTAAACCCGTAAATGTAAGAAAATGTAAGAAAATGCATTTTTTAAGAAAAACATTTTTTGCTAAAAATGGGACCCTGTCGTAAAAATGCCAAAAAACGGACTTGCTTCAGCAGTACAATTCTGGTGCTGTAGTTGTAGGAGATGTCTCAAAACGTCATCAGGAGTCCCTACAAAACCTAAAAATGGCATAAAATGCTTTTTTTGGGAAAACTTTTTTTTAACAAAAAAAATTTCAAAAAACGGACTTGTTTGAGCAGCACAATTCTGGTGCTGTAGTTGTAGGAGATGTCTCAAAACGTCATCAGGAGTCCCGACTAAACCCGTAAATGTAAGAAAATGTAAGAAAATGCATTTTTTAAGAAAAACATTTTTTGCTAAAATGTCGTAAGGGGGGACCCTGTCGTAAAAATGCCAAAAAACGGACTTGCTTCAGCAGTACAATTCTAGTGCTGTAGTTGTAGGAGATGTCTCAAAACGTCATCAGGAGTCCCTACAAAACCTAAAAATGGCATAAAATGCTTTTTTTGGGAAAACTTTTTTTTTACAAAAAAAATTTCAAAAAACGGACTTGTTTGAGCAGCACAATTCTGGTGCTGTAGTTGTAGGAGATGTCTCAAAACGTAATCAGGAGTCCCGACTAAACCCGTAAATGTAAGAAAATGTAAGAAAATGCATTTTTTAAGAAAAACATTTTTTTGCTAAAATGTCGTAAGGGGGGAGACCCTGTCGTAAAAATGCCAAAAAACGGACTTGCTTCAGCAGTACAATTCTGGTGCTGTAGTTGTAGGAGATGTCTCAAAACGTCATCAGGAGTCCCTACAAAACCTAAAAATGGCATAAAATGCTTTTTTTGGGAAAACTTTTTTTTTACAAAAAAATTTTCAAAAAACGGACTTGTTTGAGCAGCACAATTCTGGTGCTGTAGTTGTAGGAGATGTCTCAAAACGTCATCAGGAGTCCCGACTAAACCCGTAAATGTAAGAAAATGTAAGAAAATGCATTTTTTAAGAAAAACATTTTTTGCTAAAATGTCGTAAGGGGGGACCCTGTCGTAAAAATGCCAAAAAACGGACTTGATTCAGCAGCACAATTCTGGTGCTGTAGTTGTAGGAGATGTCTCAAAACGTCATCAGGAGTCCCTACAAAACCTAAAAATGGCATAAAATGCTTTTTTTGGGAAAACTTTTTTTTTACAAAAAAAATTTCAAAAAACGGACTTGTTTGAGCAGCACAATTCTGGTGCTGTAGTTGTAGGAGATGTCTCAAAACGTCATCAGGAGTCCCGACTAAACCCGTAAATGTAAGAAAATGTAAGAAAATGCATTTTTTAAGAAAAACATTTTTTGCTAAAATGTCGTAAGGGGGGACCCTGTCGTAAAAATGCCAAAAAACGGACTTGCTTCAGCAGTACAATTCTGGTGCTGTAGTTGTAGGACATGTCTCAAAACGTCATCAGGAGTCCCTACAAAACCTAAAAATGGCATAAAATGCTTTTTTTGGGAAAACTTTTTTTTTACCAAAAAAAATTCAAAAAACGGACTTGTTTGAGCAGCACAATTCTGGTGCTGTAGTTGTAGGAGATGTCTCAAAACGTCATCAGGAGTCCCGACTAAACCCGTAAATGTAAGAAAATGTAAGAAAATGCATTTTTTAAGAAAAACATTTTTTGCTAAAATGTCGTAAGGGGGGACCCTGTCGTAAAAATGCCAAAAAACGGACTTGCTTCGGCAGTACAATTCTGGTGCTGTAGTTGTAGGAGATGTCTCAAAACGTCATCAGGAGTCCCTACAAAACCTAAAAATGGCATAAAATGCTTTTTTTGGGAAAACTTTTTTTTTACAAAAAAAATTTCAAAAAACGGACTTGTTTGAGCAGCACAATTCTGGTGCTGTAGTTGTAGGAGATGTCTCAAAACGTCATCAGGAGTCCCGACTAAACCCGTAAATGTAAGAAAATGTAAGAAAATGCATTTTTTAAGAAAAACATTTTTTACTAAAATGTCGTAAGGGGGGACCCTGTCGTAAAAATGCCAAAAAACGGACTTGATTCAGCAGCACAATTCTGGTGCTGTAGTTGTAGGAGATGTCTCAAAACGTCATCAGGAGTCCCTACAAAACCTAAAAATGGCATAAAATGCTTTTTTTGGGAAAACTTTTTTTTTACAAAAAAAAATTCAAAAAACGGACTTGTTTGAGCAGCACAATTCTGGTGCTGTAGTTGTAGGAGATGTCTCAAAACGTCATCAGGAGTCCCGACTAAACCCGTAAATGTAAGAAAATGTAAGAAAATGCATTTTTTAAGAAAAACATTTTTTGCTAAAATGTCGTAAGGGGGGACCCTGTCGTAAAAATTCCAAAAAACGGACTTGATTCAGCAGCACAATTCTGGTGCTGTAGTTGTAGGAGATGTCTCAAAACGTCATCAGGAGTCCCTACAAAACCTAAAAATGGCATAAAATGCTTTTTTTGGGAAAACTTTTTTTTTACAAAAAATTTTTCAAAAAACAGACTTGCTTCAGCAGCACAATTCTGGTGCTGTAGTTGTAGGAGATGTCTCAAAACGTCATCAGGAGTCCCGACTAAACCCGTAAATGTAAGAAAATGTAAGAAAATGCATTTTTTAAGAAAAACATTTTTTGCTAAAATGTCGTAAGGGGGGACCCTGTCGTAAAAATTCCAAAAAACGGACTTGATTCAGCAGCACAATTCTGGTGCTGTAGTTGTAGGAGATGTCTTAAAACGTCATCAGGAGTCCCTACAAAACCTAAAAATGGCATAAAATGCTTTTTTTGGGAAAACTTTTTTTTTACAAAAAAAAATTCAAAAAACGGACTTGTTTGAGCAGCACAATTCTGGTGCTGTAGTTGTAGGAGATGTCTCAAAACGTCATCAGGAGTCCCGACTAAACCCGTAAATGTAAGACAATGTAAGAAAATGCATTTTTTAAGAAAAACATTTTTTGCTAAAATGTCGTAAGGGGGGACCCTGTCGTAAAAATGCCAAAAAACGGACTTGCTTCAGCAGTACAATTTTGGTGCTGTGGTTGTAGGAGATGTCTCAAAACGTCATCAGGAGTCCCTACAAAACCTAAAAATGGCATAAAATGCTTTTTTTGGGAAAACTTTTTTTTTACAAAAAAAAATTCAAAAAACGGACTTGTTTGAGCAGCACAATTCTGGTGCTGTAGTTGTAGGAGATGTCTCAAAACGTCATCAGGAGTCCCGACTAAACCCGTAAATGTAAGAAAATGTAAGAAAATGCATTTTTTAAGAAAAACATTTTTTGCTAAAATGTCGTAAGGGGGGACCCTGTCGTAAAAATGCCAAAAAACGGACTTGCTTCGGCAGTACAATTCTGGTGCTGTAGTTTTAGGAGATGTCTCAAAACGTCATCAGGAGTCCCTACAAAACCTAAAAATGGCATAAAATGCTTTTTTTGGGAAAACTTTTTTTTTACAAAAAAAATTTCAAAAAACGGACTTGTTTGAGCAGCACAATTCTGGTGCTGTAGTTGTAGGAGATGTCTCAAAACGTCATCAGGAGTCCCGACTAAACCCGCAAATGTAAGAAAATGTAAGAAAATGCATTTTTTAAGAAAAACATTTTTTGCTAAAATGTCGTAAGGGGGGACCCTGTCGTAAAAATGCCAAAAAACGGACTTGATTCAGCAGCACAATTCTGGTGCTGTAGTTGTAGGAGATGTCTTAAAACGTCATCAGGAGTCCCTACAAAACCTAAAAATGGCATAAAATGCTTTTTTTGGGAAAACTTTTTTTTTACAAAAAAAAATTCAAAAAACGGACTTGTTTGAGCAGCACAATTCTGGTGCTGTAGTTGTAGGAGATGTCTCAAAACGTCATCAGGAGTCCCGACTAAACCCGTAAATGTAAGAAAATGCATTTTTTAAGAAAAACATTTTTTGCTAAAATGTCGTAAGGGGGGGGACCCTGTCGTAAAAATGCCAAAAAACGGACTTGCTTCAGCAGTACAATTCTGGTGCTGTAGTTGTAGGAGATGTCTCAAAACGTCATCAGGAGTCCCTACAAAACCTAAAAATGGCATAAAATGCTTTTTTTGGGAAAACTTTTTTTTTACAAAAAAAATTTCAAAAAACGGACTTGTTTGAGCAGCACAATTCTGGTGCTGTAGTTGTAGGAGATGTCTCAAAACGTCATCAGGAGTCCCGACTAAACCCGTAAATGTAAGAAAATGTAAGAAAATGCATTTTTTAAGAAAAACATTTTTTGCTAAAATGTCGTAAGGGGGGACCCTGTCGTAAAAATTCCAAAAAACGGACTTGATTCAGCAGCACAATTCTGGTGCTGTAGTTGTAGGAGATGTCTCAAAACGTCATCAGGAGTCCCTACAAAACCTAAAAATGGCATAAAATGCTTTTTTTGGGAAAACTTTTTTTTTACAAAAAATTTTTCAAAAAACAGACTTGCTTCAGCAGCACAATTCTGGTGCTGTAGTTGTAGGAGATGTCTCAAAACGTCATCAGGAGTCCCGACTAAACCCGTAAATGTAAGAAAATGTAAGAAAATGCATTTTTTAAGAAAAACATTTTTTGCTAAAATGTCGTAAGGGGGGACCCTGTCGTAAAAATTCCAAAAAACGGACTTGATTCAGCAGCACAATTCTGGTGCTGTAGTTGTAGGAGATGTCTTAAAACGTCATCAGGAGTCCCTACAAAACCTAAAAATGGCATAAAATGCTTTTTTTGGGAAAACTTTTTTTTTACAAAAAAAAATTCAAAAAACGGACTTGTTTGAGCAGCACAATTCTGGTGCTGTAGTTGTAGGAGATGTCTCAAAACGTCATCAGGAGTCCCTACAAAACCTAAAAATGGCATAAAATGCTTTTTTTGGGAAAACTTTTTTTTTACAAAAAAAATTTCAAAAAACGGACTTGTTTGAGCAGCACAATTCTGGTGCTGTAGTTGTAGGAGATGTCTCAAAACGTCATCAGGAGTCCCGACTAAACCCGTAAATGTAAGAAAATGTAAGAAAATGCATTTTTTAAGAAAAACATTTTTTGCTAAAATGTCGTAAGGGGGGACCCTGTCGTAAAAATGCCAAAAAACGGACTTGCTTCAGCAGTACAATTCTGGTGCTGTAGTTGTAGGAGATGTCTCAAAACGTCATCAGGAGTCCCTACAAAACCTAAAAATGGCATAAAATGCTTTTTTTGGGAAAACTTTTTTTTTACAAAAAAAATTTCAAAAAACGGACTTGTTTGAGCAGCACAATTCTGGTGCTGTAGTTGTAGGAGATGTCTCAAAACGTCATCAGGAGTCCCGACTAAACCCGTAAATGTAAGAAAATGTAAGAAAATGCATTTTTTAAGAAAAACATTTTTTGCTAAAATGTCGTAAGGGGGGACCCTGTCGTAAAAATGCCAAAAAACGGACTTGATTCAGCAGCACAATTCTGGTGCTGTAGTTGTAGGAGATGTCTCAAAACGTCATCAGGAGTCCCTACAAAACCTAAAAATGGCATAAAATGCTTTTTTTGGGAAAACTTTTTTTTTACAAAAAAAAATTCAAAAAACGGACTTGTTTGAGCAGCACAATTCTGGTGCTGTAGTTGTAGGAGATGTCTCAAAACGTCATCAGGAGTCCCGACTAAACCCGTAAATGTAAGAAAATGTAAGAAAATGCATTTTTTAAGAAAAACATTTTTTGCTAAAATGTCGTAAGGGGGGACCCTGTCGTAAAAATGCCAAAAAACGGACTTGCTTCGGCAGTACAATTCTGGTGCTGTAGTTGTAGGAGATGTCTCAAAACGTCATCAGGAGTCCCTACAAAACCTAAAAATGGCATAAAATGCTTTTTTTGGGAAAACTTTTTTTTTACAAAAAAAATTTCAAAAAACGGACTTGTTTGAGCAGCACAATTCTGGTGCTGTAGTTGTAGGAGATGTCTCAAAACGTCATCAGGAGTCCCGACTAAACCCGTAAATGTAAGAAAATGCATTTTTTAAGAAAAACATTTTTTGCTAAAATGTCGTAAGGGGGGACCCTGTCGTAAAAATTCCAAAAAACGGACTTGATTCAGCAGCACAATTCTGGTGCTGTAGTTGTAGGAGATGTCTCAAAACGTCATCAGGAGTCCCTACAAAACCTAAAAATGGCATAAAATGCTTTTTTTGGGAAAACTTTTTTTTTACAAAAAAAAATTCAAAAAACGGACTTGTTTGAGCAGCACAATTCTGGTGCTGTAGTTGTAGGAGATGTCTCAAAACGTCATCAGGAGTCCCGACTAAACCCGTAAATGTAAGAAAATGTAAGAAAATGCATTTTTTAAGAAAAACATTTTTTGCTAAAATGTCGTAAGGGGGGACCCTGTCGTAAAAATGCCAAAAAACGGACTTGCTTCAGCAGTACAATTCTGGTGCTGTAGTGGTAGGAGATGTCTCAAAACGTCATCAGGAGTCCCTACAAAACCTAAAAATGGCATAAAATGCTTTTTTTGGGAAAACTTTTTTTTTACAAAAAAAAATTCAAAAAACGGACTTGTTTGAGCAGCACAATTCTGGTGCTGTAGTTGTAGGAGATGTCTCAAAACGTCATCAGGAGTCCCGACTAAACCCGTAAATGTAAGAAAATGTAAGAAAATGCATTTTTTAAGAAAAACATTTTTTGCTAAAATGTCGTAAGGGGGGACCCTGTCGTAAAAATGCCAAAAAACGGACTTGCTTCAGCAGTACAATTCTGGTGCTGTAGTTGTAGGAGATGTCTCAAAACGTCATCAGGAGTCCCTACAAAACCTAAAAATGGCATAAAATGCTTTTTTTGGGAAAACTTTTTTTTTACAAAAAAAATTTCAAAAAACGGACTTGCTTCAGCAGCACAATTCTGGTGCTGTAGTTGTAGGATATGTCTCAAAACGTCATCAGGAGTCCCGACTAAACCCGTAAATGTAAGAAAATGTAAGAAAATGCATTTTTTAAGAAAAACATTTTTTGCTAAAATGTCGTAAGGGGGGACCCTGTCGTAAAAATGCCAAAAAACGGACTTGATTCAGCAGCACAATTCTGGTGCTGTAGTTGTAGGAGATGTCTCAAAACGTCATCAGGAGTCCCTACAAAACCTAAAAATGGCATAAAATGCTTTTTTTGGGAAAACTTTTTTTTTACAAAAAAAAATTCAAAAAACGGACTTGTTTGAGCAGCACAATTCTGGTGCTGTAGTTGTAGGAGATGTCTCAAAACGTCATCAGGAGTCCCGACTAAACCCGTAAATGTAAGAAAATGTAAGAAAATGCATTTTTTAAGAAAAACATTTTTTGCTAAAATGTCGTAAGGGGGGACCCTGTCGTAAAAATGCCAAAAAACGGACTTGCTTCAGCAGTACAATTCTGGTGCTGTAGTTGTAGGAGATGTCTTAAAACGTCATCAGGAGTCCCTACAAAACCTAAAAATGGCATAAAATGCTTTTTTTGGGAAAACTTTTTTTTTACAAAAAAAAATTCAAAAAACGGACTTGTTTGAGCAGCACAATTCTGGTGCTGTAGTTGTAGGAGATGTCTCAAAACGTCATCAGGAGTCCCGACTAAACCCGTAAATGTAAGAAAATGTAAGAAAATGCATTTTTTAAGAAAAACATTTTTTGCTAAAATGTCGTAAGGGGGGACCCTGTCGTAAAAATGCCAAAAAACGGACTTGCTTCAGCAGTACAATTTTGGTGCTGTAGTTGTAGGAGATGTCTCAAAACGTCATCAGGAGTCCCTACAAAACCTAAAAATGGCATAAAATGCTTTTTTTGGGAAAACTTTTTTTTACAAAAAATTTTTCAAAAAACGGACTTGTTTGAGCAGCACAATTCTGGTGCTGTAGTTGTAGGAGATGTCTCAAAACGTCATCAGGAGTCCCGACTAAACCCGTAAATGTAAGAAAATGTAAGAAAATGCATTTTTTAAGAAAAACATTTTTTGCTAAAATGTCGTAAAGGGGGACCCTGTCGTAAAAATTCCAAAAAACGGACTTGATTCAGCAGCACAATTCTGGTGCTGTAGTTGTAGGAGATGTCTTAAAACGTCATCAGGAGTCCCTACAAAACCTAAAAATGGCATAAAATGCTTTTTTTGGGAAAACTTTTTTTTTACAAAAAAAAATTCAAAAAACGGACTTGTTTGAGCAGCACAATTCTGGTGCTGTAGTTGTAGGAGATGTCTCAAAACGTCATCAGGAGTCCCGACTAAACCCGTAAATGTAAGAAAATGTAAGAAAATGCATTTTTTAAGAAAAACATTTTTTGCTAAAATGTCGTAAGGGGGGACCCTGTCGTAAAAATGCCAAAAAACGGACTTGCTTCAGCAGTACAATTCTGGTGCTGTAGTTGTAGGAGATGTCTCAAAACGTCATCAGGAGTCCCTACAAAACCTAAAAATGGCATAAAATGCTTTTTTTGGGAAAACTTTTTTTTTACAAAAAAAAATTCAAAAAACGGACTTGTTTGAGCAGCACAATTCTGGTGCTGTAGTTGTAGGAGATGTCTCAAAACGTCATCAGGAGTCCCGACTAAACCCGTAAATGTAAGAAAATGTAAGAAAATGCATTTTTTAAGAAAAACATTTTTTGCTAAAATGTCGTAAGGGGGGACCCTGTCGTAAAAATGCCAAAAAACGGACTTGCTTCAGCAGTACAATTCTGGTGCTGTAGTTGTAGGAGATGTCTCAAAACGTCATCAGGAGTCCCTACAAAACCTAAAAATGGCATAAAATGCTTTTTTTGGGAAAACTTTTTTTTTACAAAAAAAAATTCAAAAAACGGACTTGTTTGAGCAGCACAATTCTGGTGCTGTAGTTGTAGGAGATGTCTCAAAACGTCATCAGGAGTCCCGACTAAACCCGTAAATGTAAGAAAATGTAAGAAAATGCATTTTTTAAGAAAAACATTTTTTGCTAAAATGTCGTAAGGGGGGACCCTGTCGTAAAAATTCCAAAAAACGGACTTGATTCAGCAGCACAATTCTGGTGCTGTAGTTGTAGGAGATGTCTTAAAACGTCATCAGGAGTCCCTACAAAACCTAAAAATGGCATAAAATGCTTTTTTTGGGAAAACTTTTTTTTTACAAAAAAAAATTCAAAAAACGGACTTGTTTGAGCAGCACAATTCTGGTGCTGTAGTTGTAGGAGATGTCTCAAAACGTCATCAGGAGTCCCGACTAAACCCGTAAATGTAAGAAAATGCATTTTTTAAGAAAAACATTTTTTGCTAAAATGTCGTAAGGGGGGACCCTGTCGTAAAAATGCCAAAAAACGGACTTGCTTCAGCAGTACAATTCTGGTGCTGTAGTTGTAGGAGATGTCTCAAAACGTCATCAGGAGTCCCTACAAAACCTAAAAATGGCATAAAATGCTTTTTTTGGGAAAACTTTTTTTTTACAAAAAAAAATTCAAAAAACGGACTTGTTTGAGCAGCACAATTCTGGTGCTGTAGTTGTAGGAGATGTCTCAAAACGTCATCAGGAGTCCCGACTAAACCCGTAAATGTAAGAAAATGTAAGAAAATGCATTTTTTAAGAAAAACATTTTTTGCTAAAATGTCGTAAGGGGGGACCCTGTCGTAAAAATGCCAAAAAACGGACTTGATTCAGCAGCACAATTCTGGTGCTGTAGTTGTAGGAGATGTCTCAAAACGTCATCAGGAGTCCCTACAAAACCTAAAAATGGCATAAAATGCTTTTTTTGGGAAAACTTTTTTTTTACAAAAAAAAATTCAAAAAACGGACTTGTTTGAGCAGCACAATTCTGGTGCTGTAGTTGTAGGAGATGTCTCAAAACGTCATCAGGAGTCCCGACTAAACCCGTAAATGTAAGAAAATGTAAGAAAATGCATTTTTTAAGAAAAACATTTTTTGCTAAAAATGGGACCCTGTCGTAAAAATGCCAAAAAACGGACTTGCTTCAGCAGTACAATTCTGGTGCTGTAGTTGTAGGAGATGTCTCAAAACGTCATCAGGAGTCCCTACAAAACCTAAAAATGGCATAAAATGCTTTTTTTGGGAAAACTTTTTTTTTACAAAAAAAAATTCAAAAAACGGACTTGTTTGAGCAGCACAATTCTGGTGCTGTAGTTGTAGGAGATGTCTCAAAACGTCATCAGGAGTCCCGACTAAACCCGTAAATGTAAGAAAATGTAAGAAAATGCATTTTTTAAGAAAAACATTTTTTGCTAAAATGTCGTAAGGGGGGACCCTGTCGTAAAAATTCCAAAAAACTGACTTGATTCAGCAGCACAATTCTGGTGCTGTAGTTGTAGGAGATGTCTCAAAACGTCATCAGGAGTCCCTACAAAACCTAAAAATGGCATAAAATGCTTTTTTTGGGAAAACTTTTTTTTTACAAAAAAAATTTCAAAAAACAGACTTGCTTCAGCAGCACAATTCTGGTGCTGTAGTTGTAGGAGATGTCTCAAAACGTCATCAGGAGTCCCGACTAAACCCGTAAATGTAAGAAAATGTAAGAAAATGCATTTTTTAAGAAAAACATTTTTTGCTAAAATGTCGTAAGGGGGGACCCTGTCGTAAAAATGCCAAAAAACGGACTTGCTTCAGCAGTACAATTCTGGTGCTGTAGTTGTAGGAGATGTCTCAAAACGTCATCAGGAGTCCCTACAAAACCTAAAAATGGCATAAAATGCTTTTTTTGGGAAAACTTTTTTTTTACAAAAAAAAATTCAAAAAACGGACTTGTTTGAGCAGCACAATTCTGGTGCTGTAGTTGTAGGAGATGTCTCAAAACGTCATCAGGAGTCCCTACAAAACCTAAAAATGGCATAAAATGCTTTTTTTGGGAAAACTTTTTTTTTACAAAAAAAAATTCAAAAAACGGACTTGTTTGAGCAGCACAATTCTGGTGCTGTAGTTGTAGGAGATGTCTCAAAACGTCATCAGGAGTCCCGACTAAACCCGTAAATGTAAGAAAATGTAAGAAAATGCATTTTTTAAGAAAAACATTTTTTGCTAAAATGTCGTAAGGGGGGACCCTGTCGTAAAAATTCCAAAAAACGGACTTGATTCAGCAGCACAATTCTGGTGCTGTAGTTGTAGGAGATGTCTTAAAACGTCATCAGGAGTCCCTACAAAACCTAAAAATGGCATAAAATGCTTTTTTTGGGAAAACTTTTTTTTTACAAAAAAAAATTCAAAAAACGGACTTGTTTGAGCAGCACAATTCTGGTGCTGTAGTTGTAGGAGATGTCTCAAAACGTCATCAGGAGTCCCGACTAAACCCGTAAATGTAAGAAAATGTAAGAAAATGCATTTTTTAAGAAAAACATTTTTTGCTAAAATGTCGTAAGGGGGGACCCTGTCGTAAAAATGCCAAAAAACGGACTTGATTCAGCAGCACAATTCTGGTGCTGTAGTTGTAGGAGATGTCTCAAAACGTCATCAGGAGTCCCTACAAAACCTAAAAATGGCATAAAATGCTTTTTTTGGGAAAACTTTTTTTTTACAAAAAAAAATTCAAAAAACGGACTTGTTTGAGCAGCACAATTCTGGTGCTGTAGTTGTAGGAGATGTCTCAAAACGTCATCAGGAGTCCCGACTAAACCCGTAAATGTAAGAAAATGTAAGAAAATGCATTTTTTAAGAAAAACATTTTTTGCTAAAAATGGGACCCTGTCGTAAAAATGCCAAAAAACGGACTTGCTTCAGCAGTACAATTCTGGTGCTGTAGTTGTAGGAGATGTCTCAAAACGTCATCAGGAGTCCCTACAAAACCTAAAAATGGCATAAAATGCTTTTTTTGGGAAAACTTTTTTTTTACAAAAAAAATTTCAAAAAACGGACTTGTTTGAGCAGCACAATTCTGGTGCTGTAGTTGTAGGAGATGTCTCAAAACGTCATCAGGAGTCCCGACTAAACCCGTAAATGTAAGAAAATGTAAGAAAATGCATTTTTTAAGAAAAACATTTTTTGCTAAAATGTCGTAAGGGGGGACCCTGTCGTAAAAATGCCAAAAAACGGACTTGCTTCAGCAGTACAATTCTAGTGCTGTAGTTGTAGGAGATGTCTCAAAACGTCATCAGGAGTCCCTACAAAACCTAAAAATGGCATAAAATGCTTTTTTTGGGAAAACTTTTTTTTTACAAAAAAAATTTCAAAAAACGGACTTGTTTGAGCAGCACAATTCTGGTGCTGTAGTTGTAGGAGATGTCTCAAAACGTAATCAGGAGTCCCGACTAAACCCGTAAATGTAAGAAAATGTAAGAAAATGCATTTTTTAAGAAAAACATTTTTTTGCTAAAATGTCGTAAGGGGGGAGACCCTGTCGTAAAAATGCCAAAAAACGGACTTGCTTCAGCAGTACAATTCTGGTGCTGTAGTTGTAGGAGATGTCTCAAAACGTCATCAGGAGTCCCTACAAAACCTAAAAATGGCATAAAATGCTTTTTTTGGGAAAACTTTTTTTTTTACAAAAAAATTTTCAAAAAACGGACTTGTTTGAGCAGCACAATTCTGGTGCTGTAGTTGTAGGAGATGTCTCAAAACGTCATCAGGAGTCCCGACTAAACCCGTAAATGTAAGAAAATGTAAGAAAATGCATTTTTTAAGAAAAACATTTTTTGCTAAAATGTCGTAAGGGGGGACCCTGTCGTAAAAATGCCAAAAAACGGACTTGATTCAGCAGCACAATTCTGGTGCTGTAGTTGTAGGAGATGTCTCAAAACGTCATCAGGAGTCCCTACAAAACCTAAAAATGGCATAAAATGCTTTTTTTGGGAAAACTTTTTTTTTACAAAAAAAATTTCAAAAAACGGACTTGTTTGAGCAGCACAATTCTGGTGCTGTAGTTGTAGGAGATGTCTCAAAACGTCATCAGGAGTCCCGACTAAACCCGTAAATGTAAGAAAATGTAAGAAAATGCATTTTTTAAGAAAAACATTTTTTGCTAAAATGTCGTAAGGGGGGACCCTGTCGTAAAAATGCCAAAAAACGGACTTGCTTCAGCAGTACAATTCTGGTGCTGTAGTTGTAGGACATGTCTCAAAACGTCATCAGGAGTCCCTACAAAACCTAAAAATGGCATAAAATGCTTTTTTTGGGAAAACTTTTTTTTTACCAAAAAAAATTCAAAAAACGGACTTGTTTGAGCAGCACAATTCTGGTGCTGTAGTTGTAGGAGATGTCTCAAAACGTCATCAGGAGTCCCGACTAAACCCGTAAATGTAAGAAAATGTAAGAAAATGCATTTTTTAAGAAAAACATTTTTTGCTAAAATGTCGTAAGGGGGGACCCTGTCGTAAAAATGCCAAAAAACGGACTTGCTTCGGCAGTACAATTCTGGTGCTGTAGTTGTAGGAGATGTCTCAAAACGTCATCAGGAGTCCCTACAAAACCTAAAAATGGCATAAAATGCTTTTTTTGGGAAAACTTTTTTTTTACAAAAAAAATTTCAAAAAACGGACTTGTTTGAGCAGCACAATTCTGGTGCTGTAGTTGTAGGAGATGTCTCAAAACGTCATCAGGAGTCCCGACTAAACCCGTAAATGTAAGAAAATGTAAGAAAATGCATTTTTTAAGAAAAACATTTTTTACTAAAATGTCGTAAGGGGGGACCCTGTCGTAAAAATGCCAAAAAACGGACTTGCTTCAGCAGTACAATTCTGGTGCTGTAGTTGTAGGAGATGTCTCAAAACGTCATCAGGAGTCCCTACAAAACCTAAAAATGGCATAAAATGCTTTTTTTGGGAAAACTTTTTTTTTACAAAAAAAAATTCAAAAAACGGACTTGTTTGAGCAGCACAATTCTGGTGCTGTAGTTGTAGGAGATGTCTCAAAACGTCATCAGGAGTCCCGACTAAACCCGTAAATGTAAGAAAATGTAAGAAAATGCATTTTTTAAGAAAAACATTTTTTGCTTAAATGTCGTAAGGGGGGACCCTGTCGTAAAAATTCCAAAAAACGGACTTGATTCAGCAGCACAATTCTGGTGCTGTAGTTGTAGGAGATGTCTCAAAACGTCATCAGGAGTCCCTACAAAACCTAAAAATGGCATAAAATGCTTTTTTTGGGAAAACTTTTTTTTTACAAAAAATTTTTCAAAAAACAGACTTGCTTCAGCAGCACAATTCTGGTGCTGTAGTTGTAGGAGATGTCTCAAAACGTCATCAGGAGTCCCGACTAAACCCGTAAATGTAAGAAAATGTAAGAAAATGCATTTTTTAAGAAAAACATTTTTTGCTAAAATGTCGTAAGGGGGGACCCTGTCGTAAAAATTCCAAAAAACGGACTTGATTCAGCAGCACAATTCTGGTGCTGTAGTTGTAGGAGATGTCTTAAAACGTCATCAGGAGTCCCTACAAAACCTAAAAATGGCATAAAATGCTTTTTTTGGGAAAACTTTTTTTTTACAAAAAAAAATTCAAAAAACGGACTTGTTTGAGCAGCACAATTCTGGTGCTGTAGTTGTAGGAGATGTCTCAAAACGTCATCAGGAGTCCCGACTAAACCCGTAAATGTAAGAAAATGTAAGAAAATGCATTTTTTAAGAAAAACATTTTTTGCTAAAATGTCGTAAGGGGGGACCCTGTCGTAAAAATGCCAAAAAACGGACTTGCTTCAGCAGTACAATTCTGGTGCTGTAGTTGTAGGAGATGTCTCAAAACGTCATCAGGAGTCCCGACTAAACCCGTAAATGTAAGAAAATGTAAGAAAATGCATTTTTTAAGAAAAACATTTTTTGCTAAAATGTCGTAAGGGGGGACCCTGTCGTAAAAATTCCAAAAAACGGACTTGATTCAGCAGCACAATTCTGGTGCTGTAGTTGTAGGAGATGTCTTAAAACGTCATCAGGAGTCCCTACAAAACCTAAAAATGGCATAAAATGCTTTTTTTGGGAAAACTTTTTTTTTTACAAAAAAAAATTCAAAAAACGGACTTGTTTGAGCAGCACAATTCTGGTGCTGTAGTTGTAGGAGATGTCTCAAAACGTCATCAGGAGTCCCGACTAAACCCGTAAATGTAAGAAAATGCATTTTTTAAGAAAAACATTTTTTGCTAAAATGTCGTAAGGGACCCTGTCGTAAAAATGCCAAAAAACGGACTTGCTTCAGCAGTACAATTCTGGTGCTGTAGTTGTAGGAGATGTCTCAAAACGTCATCAGGAGTCCCTACAAAACCTAAAAATGGCATAAAATGCTTTTTTTGGGAAAACTTTTTTTTTACAAAAAAAAATTCAAAAAACGGACTTGTTTGAGCAGCACAATTCTGGTGCTGTAGTTGTAGGAGATGTCTCAAAACGTCATCAGGAGTCCCGACTAAACCCGTAAATGTAAGAAAATGTAAGAAAATGCATTTTTTAAGAAAAACATTTTTTGCTAAAATGTCGTAAGGGGGGACCCTGTCGTAAAAATGCCAAAAAACGGACTTGCTTCGGCAGTACAATTCTGGTGCTGTAGTTTTAGGAGATGTCTCAAAACGTCATCAGGAGTCCCTACAAAACCTAAAAATGGCATAAAATGCTTTTTTTGGGAAAACTTTTTTTTTACAAAAAAAATTTCAAAAAACGGACTTGTTTGAGCAGCACAATTCTGGTGCTGTAGTTGTAGGAGATGTCTCAAAACGTCATCAGGAGTCCCGACTAAACCCGTAAATGTAAGAAAATGTAAGAAAATGCATTTTTTAAGAAAAACATTTTTTGCTAAAATGTCGTAAGGGGGGACCCTGTCGTAAAAATGCCAAAAAACGGACTTGCTTCAGCAGTACAATTCTGGTGCTGTAGTTGTAGGAGATGTCTCAAAACGTCATCAGGAGTCCCTACAAAACCTAAAAATGGCATAAAATGCTTTTTTTGGGAAAACTTTTTTTTTACAAAAAAAAATTCAAAAAACGGACTTGTTTGAGCAGCACAATTCTGGTGCTGTAGTTGTAGGAGATGTCTCAAAACGTCATCAGGAGTCCCGACTAAACCCGCAAATGTAAGAAAATGTAAGAAAATGCATTTTTTAAGAAAAACATTTTTTGCTAAAATGTCGTAAGGGGGGACCCTGTCGTAAAAATGCCAAAAAACGGACTTGATTCAGCAGCACAATTCTGGTGCTGTAGTTGTAGGAGATGTCTTAAAACGTCATCAGGAGTCCCTACAAAACCTAAAAATGGCATAAAATGCTTTTTTTGGGAAAACTTTTTTTTTACAAAAAAAAATTCAAAAAACGGACTTGTTTGAGCAGCACAATTCTGGTGCTGTAGTTGTAGGAGATGTCTCAAAACGTCATCAGGAGTCCCGACTAAACCCGTAAATGTAAGAAAATGCATTTTTTAAGAAAAACATTTTTTGCTAAAATGTCGTAAGGGGGGGGACCCTGTCGTAAAAATGCCAAAAAACGGACTTGCTTCAGCAGTACAATTCTGGTGCTGTAGTTGTAGGAGATGTCTCAAAACGTCATCAGGAGTCCCTACAAAACCTAAAAATGGCATAAAATGCTTTTTTTGGGAAAACTTTTTTTTTACAAAAAAAATTTCAAAAAACGGACTTGTTTGAGCAGCACAATTCTGGTGCTGTAGTTGTAGGAGATGTCTCAAAACGTCATCAGGAGTCCCGACTAAACCCGTAAATGTAAGAAAATGTAAGAAAATGCATTTTTTAAGAAAAACATTTTTTGCTAAAATGTCGTAAGGGGGGACCCTGTCGTAAAAATTCCAAAAAACGGACTTGATTCAGCAGCACAATTCTGGTGCTGTAGTTGTAGGAGATGTCTCAAAACGTCATCAGGAGTCCCTACAAAACCTAAAAATGGCATAAAATGCTTTTTTTGGGAAAACTTTTTTTTTACAAAAAATTTTTCAAAAAACAGACTTGCTTCAGCAGCACAATTCTGGTGCTGTAGTTGTAGGAGATGTCTCAAAACGTCATCAGGAGTCCCGACTAAACCCGTAAATGTAAGAAAATGTAAGAAAATGCATTTTTTAAGAAAAACATTTTTTGCTAAAATGTCGTAAGGGGGGACCCTGTCGTAAAAATTCCAAAAAACGGACTTGATTCAGCAGCACAATTCTGGTGCTGTAGTTGTAGGAGATGTCTTAAAACGTCATCAGGAGTCCCTACAAAACCTAAAAATGGCATAAAATGCTTTTTTTGGGAAAACTTTTTTTTTACAAAAAAAAATTCAAAAAACGGACTTGTTTGAGCAGCACAATTCTGGTGCTGTAGTTGTAGGAGATGTCTCAAAACGTCATCAGGAGTCCCTACAAAACCTAAAAATGGCATAAAATGCTTTTTTTGGGAAAACTTTTTTTTTACAAAAAAAATTTCAAAAAACGGACTTGTTTGAGCAGCACAATTCTGGTGCTGTAGTTGTAGGAGATGTCTCAAAACGTCATCAGGAGTCCCGACTAAACCCGTAAATGTAAGAAAATGTAAGAAAATGCATTTTTTAAGAAAAACATTTTTTGCTAAAATGTCGTAAGGGGGGACCCTGTCGTAAAAATGCCAAAAAACGGACTTGCTTCAGCAGTACAATTCTGGTGCTGTAGTTGTAGGAGATGTCTCAAAACGTCATCAGGAGTCCCTACAAAACCTAAAAATGGCATAAAATGCTTTTTTTGGGAAAACTTTTTTTTTACAAAAAAAATTTCAAAAAACGGACTTGTTTGAGCAGCACAATTCTGGTGCTGTAGTTGTAGGAGATGTCTCAAAACGTCATCAGGAGTCCCGACTAAACCCGTAAATGTAAGAAAATGTAAGAAAATGCATTTTTTAAGAAAAACATTTTTTGCTAAAATGTCGTAAGGGGGGACCCTGTCGTAAAAATGCCAAAAAACGGACTTGATTCAGCAGCACAATTCTGGTGCTGTAGTTGTAGGAGATGTCTCAAAACGTCATCAGGAGTCCCTACAAAACCTAAAAATGGCATAAAATGCTTTTTTTGGGAAAACTTTTTTTTTACAAAAAAAAATTCAAAAAACGGACTTGTTTGAGCAGCACAATTCTGGTGCTGTAGTTGTAGGAGATGTCTCAAAACGTCATCAGGAGTCCCGACTAAACCCGTAAATGTAAGAAAATGTAAGAAAATGCATTTTTTAAGAAAAACATTTTTTGCTAAAATGTCGTAAGGGGGGACCCTGTCGTAAAAATGCCAAAAAACGGACTTGCTTCGGCAGTACAATTCTGGTGCTGTAGTTGTAGGAGATGTCTCAAAACGTCATCAGGAGTCCCTACAAAACCTAAAAATGGCATAAAATGCTTTTTTTGGGAAAACTTTTTTTTTACAAAAAAAATTTCAAAAAACGGACTTGTTTGAGCAGCACAATTCTGGTGCTGTAGTTGTAGGAGATGTCTCAAAACGTCATCAGGAGTCCCGACTAAACCCGTAAATGTAAGAAAATGCATTTTTTAAGAAAAACATTTTTTGCTAAAATGTCGTAAGGGGGGACCCTGTCGTAAAAATTCCAAAAAACGGACTTGATTCAGCAGCACAATTCTGGTGCTGTAGTTGTAGGAGATGTCTCAAAACGTCATCAGGAGTCCCTACAAAACCTAAAAATGGCATAAAATGCTTTTTTTGGGAAAACTTTTTTTTTACAAAAAAAAATTCAAAAAACGGACTTGTTTGAGCAGCACAATTCTGGTGCTGTAGTTGTAGGAGATGTCTCAAAACGTCATCAGGAGTCCCGACTAAACCCGTAAATGTAAGAAAATGTAAGAAAATGCATTTTTTAAGAAAAACATTTTTTGCTAAAATGTCGTAAGGGGGGACCCTGTCGTAAAAATGCCAAAAAACGGACTTGCTTCAGCAGTACAATTCTGGTGCTGTAGTTGTAGGAGATGTCTCAAAACGTCATCAGGAGTCCCTACAAAACCTAAAAATGGCATAAAATGCTTTTTTTGGGAAAACTTTTTTTTTACAAAAAAAAATTCAAAAAACGGACTTGTTTGAGCAGCACAATTCTGGTGCTGTAGTTGTAGGAGATGTCTCAAAACGTCATCAGGAGTCCCGACTAAACCCGTAAATGTAAGAAAATGTAAGAAAATGCATTTTTTAAGAAAAACATTTTTTGCTAAAATGTCGTAAGGGGGGACCCTGTCGTAAAAATGCCAAAAAACGGACTTGCTTCAGCAGTACAATTCTGGTGCTGTAGTTGTAGGAGATGTCTCAAAACGTCATCAGGAGTCCCTACAAAACCTAAAAATGGCATAAAATGCTTTTTTTGGGAAAACTTTTTTTTTACAAAAAAAATTTCAAAAAACAGACTTGCTTCAGCAGCACAATTCTGGTGCTGTAGTTGTAGGAGATGTCTCAAAACGTCATCAGGAGTCCCGACTAAACCCGTAAATGTAAGAAAATGTAAGAAAATGCATTTTTTAAGAAAAACATTTTTTGCTAAAATGTCGTAAGGGGGGACCCTGTCGTAAAAATGCCAAAAAACGGACTTGCTTCAGCAGTACAATTCTGGTGCTGTAGTTGTAGGAGATGTCTCAAAACGTCATCAGGAGTCCCTACAAAACCTAAAAATGGCATAAAATGCTTTTTTTGGGAAAACTTTTTTTTTACAAAAAAAAATTCAAAAAACGGACTTGTTTGAGCAGCACAATTCTGGTGCTGTAGTTGTAGGAGATGTCTCAAAACGTCATCAGGAGTCCCGACTAAACCCGTAAATGTAAGAAAATGTAAGAAAATGCATTTTTTAAGAAAAACATTTTTTGCTAAAATGTCGTAAGGGGGGACCCTGTCGTAAAAATGCCAAAAAACGGACTTGCTTCAGCAGTACAATTCTGGTGCTGTAGTTGTAGGAGATGTCTCAAAACGTCATCAGGAGTCCCTACAAAACCTAAAAATGGCATAAAATGCTTTTTTTGGGAAAACTTTTTTTTTACAAAAAAAAATTCAAAAAACGGACTTGTTTGAGCAGCACAATTCTGGTGCTGTAGTTGTAGGAGATGTCTCAAAACGTCATCAGGAGTCCCGACTAAACCCGTAAATGTAAGAAAATGTAAGAAAATGCATTTTTTAAGAAAAACATTTTTTGCTAAAATGTCGTAAGGGGGGACCCTGTCGTAAAAATTCCAAAAAACGGACTTGATTCAGCAGCACAATTCTGGTGCTGTAGTTGTAGGAGATGTCTTAAAACGTCATCAGGAGTCCCTACAAAACCTAAAAATGGCATAATATGCTTTTTTTGGGAAAACTTTTTTTTTACAAAAAAAAATTCAAAAAACGGACTTGTTTGAGCAGCACAATTCTGGTGCTGTAGTTGTAGGAGATGTCTCAAAACGTCATCAGGAGTCCCGACTAAACCCGTAAATGTAAGAAAATGCATTTTTTAAGAAAAACATTTTTTGCTAAAATGTCGTAAGGGGGGACCCTGTCGTAAAAATGCCAAAAAACGGACTTGCTTCAGCAGTACAATTCTGGTGCTGTAGTTGTAGGAGATGTCTCAAAACGTCATCAGGAGTCCCTACAAAACCTAAAAATGGCATAAAATGCTTTTTTTGGGAAAACTTTTTTTTTACAAAAAAAATTTCAAAAAACGGACTTGCTTCAGCAGCACAATTCTGGTGCTGTAGTTGTAGGATATGTCTCAAAACGTCATCAGGAGTCCCGACTAAACCCGTAAATGTAAGAAAATGTAAGAAAATGCATTTTTTAAGAAAAACATTTTTTGCTAAAATGTCGTAAGGGGGGACCCTTTCGTAAAAATGCCAAAAAACGGACTTGATTCAGCAGCACAATTCTGGTGCTGTAGTTGTAGGAGATGTCTTAAAACGTCATCAGGAGTCCCTACAAAACCTAAAAATGGCATAAAATGCTTTTTTTGGGAAAACTTTTTTTTTACAAAAAAAAATTCAAAAAACGGACTTGTTTGAGCAGCACAATTCTGGTGCTGTAGTTGTAGGATATGTCTCAAAACGTCATCAGGAGTCCCGGCTAAACCCGTAAATGTAAGAAAATGTAAGAAAATGCATTTTTTAAGAAAAACATTTTTTGCTAAAATGTCGTAAGGGGGGACCCTGTCGTAAAAATGCCAAAAAACGGACTTGATTCAGCAGCACAATTCTGGTGTTGTAGTTGTAGGAGATGTCTCAAAACGTCATCAGGAGTCCCTACAAAACCTAAAAATGGCATAAAATGCTTTTTTTGGGAAAACTTTTTTTTTACAAAAAAAAATTCAAAAAACGGACTTGTTTGAGCAGCACAATTCTGGTGCTGTAGTTGTAGGATATGTCTCAAAACGTCATCAGGAGTCCCGACTAAACCCGTAAATGTAAGAAAATGTAAGAAAATGCATTTTTTAAGAAAAACATTTTTTGCTAAAATGTCGTAAGGGGGGACCCTGTCGTAAAAATGCCAAAAAACGGACTTGATTCAGCAGCACAATTCTGGTGCTGTAGTTGTAGGAGATGTCTCAAAACGTCATCAGGAGTCCCTACAAAACCTAAAAATGGCATAAAATGCTTTTTTTGGGAAAACTTTTTTTTTACAAAAAAAAATTCAAAAAACGGACTTGTTTGAGCAGCACAATTCTGGTGCTGTAGTTGTAGGAGATGTCTCAAAACGTCATCAGGAGTCCCGACTAAACCCGTAAATGTAAGAAAATGTAAGAAAATGCATTTTTTAAGAAAAACATTTTTTGCTAAAATGTCGTAAGGGGGGACCCTGTCGTAAAAATGCCAAAAAACGGACTTGATTCAGCAGCACAATTCTGGTGCTGTAGTTGTAGGAGATGTCTCAAAACGTCATCAGGAGTCCCTACAAAACCTAAAAATGGCATAAAATGCTTTTTTTGGGAAAACTTTTTTTTTACAAAAAAAATTTCAAAAAACGGACTTGCTTCAGCAGCACAATTCTGGTGCTGTAGTTGTAGGAGATGTCTCAAAACGTCATCAGGGGTCCCGACTAAACCCGTAAATGTAAGAAAATGTAAGAAAATGCATTTTTTAAGAAAAACATTTTTTGCTAAAATGTCGTAAGGGGGGACCCTGTCGTAAAAATGCCAAAAAACGGACTTGATTCAGCAGCACAATTCTGGTGCTGTAGTTGTAGGAGATGTCTTAAAACGTCATCAGGAGTCCCTACAAAACCTAAAAATGGCATAAAATGCTTTTTTTGGGAAAACTTTTTTTTTACAAAAAAAAATTCAAAAAACGGACTTGTTTGAGCAGCACAATTCTGGTGCTGTAGTTGTAGGAGATGTCTCAAAACGTCATCAGGAGTCCCGACTAAACCCGTAAATGTAAGAAAATGTAAGAAAAGGCATTTTTTAAGAAAAACATTTTTTGCTAAAATGTCGTAAGGGGGGACCCTGTCGTAAAAATGCCAAAAAACGGACTTGCTTCGGCAGTACAATTCTGGTGCTGTAGTTGTAGGAGATGTCTCAAAACGTCATCAGGAGTCCCTACAAAACCTAAAAATGGCATAAAATGCTTTTTTTGGGAAAACTTTTTTTTTACAAAAAAAAATTCAAAAAACGGACTTGTTTGAGCAGCACAATTCTGGTGCTGTAGTTGTAGGAGATGTCTCAAAACGTCATCAGGAGTCCCGACTAAACCCGTAAATGTAAGAAAATGTAAGAAAATGCATTTTTTAAGAAAAACATTTTTTGCTAAAATGTCGTAAGGGGGGACCCTGTCGTAAAAATGCCAAAAAACGGACTTGATTCAGCAGCACAATTCTGGTGCTGTAGTTGTAGGAGATGTCTCAAAACGTCATCAGGAGTCCCGACTAAACCCGTAAATGTAAGAAAATGCATTTTTTAAGAAAAACATTTTTTGCTAAAATGTCGTAAGGGGGGACCCTGTCGTAAAAATGCCAAAAAACGGACTTGATTCAGCAGCACAATTCTGGTGCTGTAGTTGTAGGAGATGTCTCAAAACGTCATCAGGAGTCCCTACAAAACCTAAAAATGGCATAAAATGCTTTTTTTGGGAAAACTTTTTTTTTACAAAAAAAAATTCAAAAAACGGACTTGTTTGAGCAGCACAATTCTGGTGCTGTAGTTGTAGGAGATGTCTCAAAACGTCATCAGGAGTCCCTACAAAACCTAAAAATGGCATAAAATGCTTTTTTTGGGAAAACTTTTTTTTTACAAAAATTTTTTCAAAAAACAGACTTGCTTCAGCAGCACAATTCTAGTGCTGTAGTTGTAGGAGATGTCTCAAAACGTCATCAGGAGTCCCGACTAAACCCGTAAATGTAAGAAAATGTAAGAAAATGCATTTTTTAAGAAAAACATTTTTTGCTAAAATGTCGTAAGGGGGGACCCTGTCGTAAAAATGCCAAAAAACGGACTTGATTCAGCAGCACAATTCTGGTGCTGTAGTTGTAGGAGATGTCTCAAAACGTCATCAGGAGTCCCGACTAAACCCGTAAATGTAAGAAAATGTAAGAAAATGCATTTTTTAAGAAAAACATTTTTTGCTAAAATGTCGTAAGGGGGGACCCTGTCGTAAAAATGCCAAAAAACGGACTTGCTTCGGCAGTACAATTCTGGTGCTGTAGTTGTAGGAGATGTCTCAAAACGTCATCAGGAGTCCCTACAAAACCTAAAAATGGCATAAAATGCTTTTTTTGGGAAAACTTTTTTTTTACAAAAAAAATTTCAAAAAACGGACTTGTTTGAGCAGCACAATTCTGGTGCTGTAGTTGTAGGAGATGTCTCAAAACGTCATCAGGAGTCCCGACTAAACCCGTAAATGTAAGAAAATGTAAGAAAATGTAAGAAAATGCATTTTTTAAGAAAAACATTTTTTGCTAAAATGTCGTAAGGGGGGACCCTGTCGTAAAAATGCCAAAAAACGGACTTGCTTCAGCAGTACAATTCTGGTGCTGTAGTTGTAGGAGATGTCTCAAAACGTCATCAGGAGTCCCTACAAAACCTAAAAATGGCATAAAATGCTTTTTTTGGGAAAACTTTTTTTTTACAAAAAAAAATTCAAAAAACGGACTTGTTTGAGCAGCACAATTCTGGTGCTGTAGTTGTAGGAGATGTCTCAAAACGTCATCAGGAGTCCCGACTAAACCCGTAAATGTAAGAAAATGTAAGAAAATGCATTTTTTAATAAAAACATTTTTTGCTAAAATGTCGTAAGGGGGGACCCTGTCGTAAAAATGCCAAAAAACGGACTTGCTTCAGCAGTACAATTCTGGTGCTGTAGTTGTAGGAGATGTCTCAAAACGTCATCAGGAGTCCCTACAAAACCTAAAAATGGCATAAAATGCTTTTTTTGGGAAAACTTTTTTTTTACAAAAAAAAATTCAAAAAACGGACTTGTTTGAGCAGCACAATTCTGGTGCTGTAGTTGTAGGAGATGTCTTAAAACGTCATCAGGAGTCCCTACAAAACCTAAAAATGGCATAAAATGCTTTTTTTGGGAAAACTTTTTTTTTACAAAAAAAAATTCAAAAAACGGACTTGTTTGAGCAGCACAATTCTGGTGCTGTAGTTGTAGGAGATGTCTCAAAACGTCATCAGGAGTCCCGACTAAACCCGTAAATGTAAGAAAATGCATTTTTTAAGAAAAACATTTTTTGCTAAAATGTCGTAAGGGGGGACCCTGTCGTAAAAATTCCAAAAAACGGACTTGATTCAGCAGCACAATTCTGGTGCTGTAGTTGTAGGAGATGTCTCAAAACGTCATCAGGAGTCCCGACTAAACCCGTAAATGTAAGAAAATGTAAGAAAATGCATTTTTTAAGAAAAACATTTTTTGCTAAAATGTCGTAAGGGGGGACCCTGTCGTAAAAATGCCAAAAAACGGACTTGCTTCGGCAGTACAATTCTGGTGCTGTAGTTGTAGGAGATGTCTCAAAACGTCATCAGGAGTCCCTACAAAACCTAAAAATGGCATAAAATGCTTTTTTTGGGAAAACTTTTTTTTTACCAAAAAAAATTCAAAAAACGGACTTGTTTGAGCAGCACAATTCTGGTGCTGTAGTTGTAGGAGATGTCTCAAAACGTCATCAGGAGTCCCGACTAAACCCGTAAATGTAAGAAAATGTAAGAAAATGCATTTTTTAAGAAAAACATTTTTTGCTAAAATGTCGTAAGGGGGGACCCTGTCGTAAAAATGCCAAAAAACTGACTTGCTTCGGCAGTACAATTCTGGTGCTGTAGTTGTAGGAGATGTCTCAAAACGTCACCAGGAGTCCCTACAAAACCTAAAAATGGCATAAAATGCTTTTTTTGGGAAAACTTTTTTTTTACAAAAAAAATTTCAAAAAACGGACTTGTTTGAGCAGCACAATTCTGGTGCTGTAGTTGTAGGAGATGTCTCAAAACGTCATCAGGAGTCCCGACTAAATCCGTAAATGTAAGAAAATGTAAGAAAATGCATTTTTTAAGAAAAACATTTTTTGCTAAAATGTCGTAAGGGGGGACCCTGTCGTAAAAATGCCAAAAAACGGACTTGATTCAGCAGCACAATTCTGGTGCTGTAGTTGTAGGAGATGTCTCAAAACGTCATCAGGAGTCCCTACAAAACCTAAAAATGGCATAAAATGCTTTTTTTGGGAAAACTTTTTTTTTACAAAAAAAATTTCAAAAAACGGACTTGCTTCAGCAGCACAATTCTGGTGCTGTAGTTGTAGGAGATGTCTCAAAACGTCATCAGGAGTCCCGACTAAACCCGTAAATGTAAGAAAATGTAAGAAAATGCATTTTTTAAGAAAAACATTTTTTGCTAAAATGTCGTAAGGGGGGACCCTGTCGTAAAAATGCCAAAAAACGGACTTGATTCAGCAGCACAATTCTGGTGCTGTAGTTGTAGGAGATGTCTTAAAACGTCATCAGGAGTCCCTACAAAACCTAAAAATGGCATAAAATGCTTTTTTTGGGAAAACTTTTTTTTTACAAAAAAAAATTCAAAAAACGGACTTGTTTGAGCAGCACAATTCTGGTGCTGTAGTTGTAGGAGATGTCTCAAAACGTCATCAGGAGTCCCGACTAAACCCGTAAATGTAAGAAAATGCATTTTTTAAGAAAAAATTTTTTTGCTAAAATGTCGTAAGGGGGGACCCTGTCGTAAAAATTCCAAAAAACGGACTTGATTCAGCAGTACAATTCTGGTGCTGTAGTTGTAGGAGATGTCTCAAAACGTCATCAGGAGTCCCTACAAAACCTAAAAATGGCATAAAATGCTTTTTTTGGGAAAACTTTTTTTTTACAAAAAAAAATTCAAAAAACGGACTTGTTTGAGCAGCACAATTCTGGTGCTGTAGTTGTAGGAGATGTCTCAAAACGTCATCAGGAGTCCCGACTAAACCCGTAAATGTAAGAAAATGTAAGAAAATGCATTTTTTAAGAAAAACATTTTTTGCTAAAATGTCGTAAGGGGGGACCCTGTCGTAAAAATTCCAAAAAACGGACTTGATTCAGCAGCACAATTCTGGTGCTGTAGTTGTAGGAGATGTCTCAAAACGTCATCAGGAGTCCCTACAAAACCTAAAAATGGCATAAAATGCTTTTTTTGGGAAAACTTTTTTTTTACAAAAAAAAATTCAAAAAACGGACTTGCTTCAGCAGCACAATTCTGGTGCTGTAGTTGTAGGAGATGTCTCAAAACGTCATCAGGAGTCCCGACTAAACCCGTAAATGTAAGAAAATGTAAGAAAATGCATTTTTTAAGAAAAACATTTTTTGCTAAAATGTCGTAAGGGGGGACCCTGTCGTAAAAATTCCAAAAAACGGACTTGATTCAGCAGCACAATTCTGGTGCTGTAGTTGTAGGAGATGTCTTAAAACGTCATCAGGAGTCCCTACAAAACCTAAAAATGGCATAAAATGCTTTTTTTGGGAAAACTTTTTTTTTACAAAAAAAAATTCAAAAAACGGACTTGTTTGAGCAGCACAATTCTGGTGCTGTAGTTGTAGGAGATGTCTCAAAACGTCATCAGGAGTCCCGACTAAACCCGTAAATGTAAGAAAATGCATTTTTTAAGAAAAACATTTTTTGCTAAAATGTCGTAAGGGGGGACCCTGTCGTAAAAATTCCAAAAAACGGACTTGATTCAGCAGCACAATTCTGGTGCTGTAGTTGTAGGAGATGTCTCAAAACGTCATCAGGAGTCCCTACAAAACCTAAAAATGGCATAAAATGCTTTTTTTGGGAAAACTTTTTTTTTACAAAAAAAATTTCAAAAAACGGACTTGCTTCAGCAGCACAATTCTGGTGCTGTAGTTGTAGGAGATGTCTCAAAACGTCATCAGGAGTCCCGACTAAACCCGTAAATGTAAGAAAATGTAAGAAAATGCATTTTTTAAGAAAAACATTTTTTGCTAAAATGTCGTAAGGGGGGACCCTGTCGTAAAAATGCCAAAAAACGGACTTGCTTCAGCAGTACAATTCTGGTGCTGTAGTTGTAGGAGATGTCTCAAAACGTCATCAGGAGTCCCTACAAAACCTAAAAATGGCATAAAATGCTTTTTTTGGGAAAACTTTTTTTTTACAAAAAAAAATTCAAAAAACGGACTTGTTTGAGCAGCACAATTCTGGTGCTGTAGTTGTAGGAGATGTCTCAAAACGTCATCAGGAGTCCCGACTAAACCCGTAAATGTAAGAAAATGTAAGAAAATGCATTTTTTAAGAAAAACATTTTTTGCTAAAATGTCGTAAAAATGCCAAAAAACGGACTTGATTCAGCAGCACAATTCTGGTGCTGTAGTTGTAGGAGATGTCTCAAAACGTCATCAGGAGTCCCTACAAAACCTAAAAATGGCATAAAATGCTTTTTTTGGGAAAACTTTTTTTTTACAAAAAAAAATTCAAAAAACGGACTTGTTTGAGCAGCACAATTCTGGTGCTGTAGTTGTAGGAGATGTCTCAAAACGTCATCAGGAGTCCCGACTAAACCCGTAAATGTAAGAAAATGTAAGAAAATGCATTTTTTAAGAAAAACATTTTTTGCTAAAATGTCGTAAGGGGGGACCCTGTCGTAAAAATTCCAAAAAACGGACTTGATTCAGCAGCACAATTCTGGTGCTGTAGTTGTAGGAGATGTCTCAAAACGTCATCAGGAGTCCCTACAAAACCTAAAAATGGCATAAAATGCTTTTTTTGGGAAAACTTTTTTTTTACAAAAAAAAATTCAAAAAACGGACTTGCTTCAGCAGCACAATTCTGGTGCTGTAGTTGTAGGAGATGTCTCAAAACGTCATCAGGAGTCCCGACTAAACCCGTAAATGTAAGAAAATGTAAGAAAATGCATTTTTTAAGAAAAACATTTTTTGCTAAAATGTCGTAAGGGGGGACCCTGTCGTAAAAATTCCAAAAAACGGACTTGATTCAGCAGCACAATTCTGGTGCTGTAGTTGTAGGAGATGTCTTAAAACGTCATCAGGAGTCCCTACAAAACCTAAAAATGGCATAAAATGCTTTTTTTGGGAAAACTTTTTTTTTACAAAAAAAAATTCAAAAAACGGACTTGTTTGAGCAGCACAATTCTGGTGCTGTAGTTGTAGGAGATGTCTCAAAACGTCATCAGGAGTCCCGACTAAACCCGTAAATGTAAGAAAATGCATTTTTTAAGAAAAACATTTTTTGCTAAAATGTCGTAAGGGGGGACCCTGTCGTAAAAATTCCAAAAAACGGACTTGATTCAGCAGCACAATTCTGGTGCTGTAGTTGTAGGAGATGTCTCAAAACGTCATCAGGAGTCCCTACAAAACCTAAAAATGGCATAAAATGCTTTTTTTGGGAAAACTTTTTTTTTACAAAAAAAATTTCAAAAAACGGACTTGCTTCAGCAGCACAATTCTGGTGCTGTAGTTGTAGGAGATGTCTCAAAACGTCATCAGGAGTCCCGACTAAACCCGTAAATGTAAGAAAATGTAAGAAAATGCATTTTTTAAGAAAAACATTTTTTGCTAAAATGTCGTAAGGGGGGACCCTGTCGTAAAAATGCCAAAAAACGGACTTGCTTCAGCAGTACAATTCTGGTGCTGTAGTTGTAGGAGATGTCTCAAAACGTCATCAGGAGTCCCTACAAAACCTAAAAATGGCATAAAATGCTTTTTTTGGGAAAACTTTTTTTTTACAAAAAAAAATTCAAAAAACGGACTTGTTTGAGCAGCACAATTCTGGTGCTGTAGTTGTAGGAGATGTCTCAAAACGTCATCAGGAGTCCCGACTAAACCCGTAAATGTAAGAAAATGTAAGAAAATGCATTTTTTAAGAAAAACATTTTTTGCTAAAATGTCGTAAAAATGCCAAAAAACGGACTTGATTCAGCAGCACAATTCTGGTGCTGTAGTTGTAGGAGATGTCTCAAAACGTCATCAGGAGTCCCTACAAAACCTAAAAATGGCATAAAATGCTTTTTTTGGGAAAACTTTTTTTTTACAAAAAAAAATTCAAAAAACGGACTTGTTTGAGCAGCACAATTCTGGTGCTGTAGTTGTAGGAGATGTCTCAAAACGTCATCAGGAGTCCCGACTAAACCCGTAAATGTAAGAAAATGTAAGAAAATGCATTTTTTAAGAAAAACATTTTTTGCTAAAATGTCGTAAGGGGGGACCCTGTCGTAAAAATGCCAAAAAACGGACTTGCTTCAGCAGTACAATTCTGGTGCTGTAGTTGTAGGAGATGTCTCAAAACGTCATCAGGAGTCCCTACAAAACCTAAAAATGGCATAAAATGCTTTTTTTGGGAAAACTTTTTTTTTACAAAAAAAAATTCAAAAAACGGACTTGTTTGAGCAGCACAATTCTGGTGCTGTAGTTGTAGGAGATGTCTCAAAACGTCATCAGGAGTCCCGACTAAACCTGTAAATGTAAGAAAAAGTAAGAAAATGCATTTTTTACGAAAAACATTTTTTGCTAAAATGTCGTAAGGGGGGACCCTGTCGTAAAAATGCCAAAAAACGGACTTGATTCAGCAGCACAATTCTGGTGCTGTAGTTGTAGGAGATGTCTCAAAACGTCATCAGGAGTTTCTACAAAACCTAAAAATGGCATCTCCTGTTCCCACAGTACCTCCGTGTCTCCGCAGTGAGCCGTGCGCCTCACCTGCCGATCTTCCCCCTGGACTCTGACTGCCTTCCTCCACCTCCGCACTCGGACCTGGACTTCTGGAAGCCTCTCTCCTGCCCCCACGGACCTCGCTCGGATCACGAACCTCTTTTGCTTCGCCCCTCTGGACTTCTTTGCTGCCACAACCAACACACACTTACAATAACCTCTGGTAACTTATATTTGGTTCACTTCTACACATAGCCCTGCATCCACACACATAGTAGCATACACACCCGACGTAATCATCAAGCTCAAATAAAACCCGTTGAGCTAGACCTCCTGCTGTCGTACCGTCTCCTTCCCCCTTCGTCTTACGTAACAGTACCGGTACCAAAATGTATTTTGATACTTTTCTAAAAAAAGGGTACCACAAAAAATTGCATTATTGGCTTTATTTGAACAAAACATCTTAGTGTACATGAAACATATGTTTATTATTGTCATTTAGTCCTCAAATAAAATAGTGAACATACTAGACAACTTGTCTTTTAGTAATAAGTAAACAAACAAAGACTCCTAATTAGTCTGCTGACGTATGCATTAACATATTGTGTCATTTATACACCTATTATTTTGTACACATTATGAGGGACAAACTGCAAAAATTGATTATTAATCTACTTGTTCATTTGCTGTTAAAATCTGCTTATTTTCTGTTTCAACATTTTCTATCTACACTTTTGTTCAAATGTAATAATCACTTATTCTTCTCTTCTTTGATACTTTACATTAGTTTTGGATGATACCACACATTTAGGTATCGATCTGATACCAAGTAGTTACAGGATCATACATTGGTCATTTTCAAAGTCCTCATGTGTCCAGGGACGTATTTACTGACTTTATAAACATAATATACATTTTAAAAGAAGGAAAAAAGATTTTGTGACGATAAAAAATATCGATGTAATCATAGTAGTATCGACTAGATACGCTCTTGTACTTGGTATCATTACAGTAGATGTCAGGTGTAGATCCACCCATGGCATTTCTTTACATTGTGACGGCGGTGAGATATTGTATCCTCCTACGGTGTGTAGTGAAGCATGTTTAGGTATTCCTCATCCTCCAGTGATAATGCTACTTGTAAAAAACTTACTTTATTTGTCGCCATGGAGGCCAGGATTAGTGATTTAGAAGTAGCTGAAACACTGTGGATGTGTGTTAGCTGCGAGCTAGTTAGCCATGTCTTAAAGCAGCTCTTCCTGAGGGTGTTTCAGTGTTATAACTTCACCTTTATCTTGACTTTTTACACCAAAATGCGTCCATTCTCCCTTTTCTGTCTACACACTGTGTCTGCTTGTAAGTACTCTGTGTGTGTGTGCTGCCCAACAGCAGTAAAACCAGCAATGTCATGATTGACTATTTGCTTGATCAGTAACTTAACAAAGCTCCAAAGTTTTGGTTCACCTCCATCGTAGTTCACTAAGACGGGTCCTCCATTATATTTGTCATTAGGGCCTGGAATCTAGCTCTGCAAGACCTGGGATAGCTGAGTGGTTAACACTGTTGGCCACCAAGCAAGGGGTACTGGGTTCAAATCCCAGTAGGGAGTTAGTGTTTTGTTTCACTATCATTGTGATTTTGTGAGACAGGTTCTCAATTAAATATGTCATTGGGGCCCGAAATCTAGCTTCAAGAAGACCAAGAATAGCTTAGTGGTCAAAGCAGCTAGTGCCCAATCAAATGGGACTGGGTTCAAATCCCAGTCAGATCGTTTGGTGACTAGGAAATATCCAGTCAGAGAAATTACTCTTTTATATCATAGTTTACTGAGACAGGTTCTAAATCACATATAATTAAATATGTCATTGGGGACCGAAATCTGCCTTCAAGAATACCAAGGATAGCTGAATGTTTAAAGCAGCTAGCTCCCAATCAAAGGGTTCTGGGTCCAAATCCCAGTCAGGTCACTCTGAAACAGGTAAAGATCTTGTCAGAGGAATAAATCTTTTGTATGATAGTTTAAAGGTTCTCAATTATATATGTCATTGGGGCCCGAAATCTGGTAACAAGATAGACCAAGGATAGCTGAATGGTTAAACAGCTATCTCTCAATCAAAGGGTTCTGGGTTCAATCCCTGTCAGGTCGATCGGCTTGCCAAGCCAAAGTATGCAGAAGTGGGGATGCCGGACGATGTGGGGGTGTATCAGTAATTCCTATGCTGGGATGGGTGGGAATAGAAAGATAGATAATTAATTCATTGTGAGTGTTGACCAATCAGCTCTCCTGGTCTGACTAATTGCAATTGAGATAATAAAATAGATGAAACAATTCTAATTGGATAATGAATAAACCAAATACAAGAAAGATAATTGGGGAAAAAATGGAGGAAGTAGAACTAGTGGAATAATTTAATTAAAAGATAATTGTATTGATAATTAATTATTAAGATAATTAATTATACAAATTTGTGTTTTTTATTATCTAATTTTTTTTTATCACAATTGCAATTAGACATGTTTTTATTAATCATATTTTTTTATTATCCAATTATTTCAACTTTTTTATTATCTCAAATGCAGTTAGTCAGACCAGGAGCTCCATTAAGATCTTTGATTAGTGTTTTGTAACATGTATTTAAAACAGCAGAGTGCTCCTGTCTTAGAAAGGATCTTTGACCTGCATTTTTCCACAGTACAGTGCTCCCGTCAAACAAGATCTTTGATTAGTGTTCTGTGACAGGAGCACTCCACTGTATTATCCTGAATCAGATGCACCTGTGTGAGGTGGTTAGCTGCATAAAGACACCTGTCCAATCAGTAAGAGCCAAACATTCAGCATGGCTAAGAGCAAAGAGCTGTCCAAAGACACCAGAGACAAAATGGTACAACTCCACAAGGATGGAAAGGGCTACGGAGAAATTGCCAAGCAGCTTGGTGAAAAAAGGTCCACTGTTGGAGCAATCATTAGAAAATGGAAGAAGCTAAACATGACGGTCAATCTCAATGGGAGTGGAGCCCCATGCAAGATATCACCTGGTGGGGTCTCAATGATGCTAAGAAAGGTGAGGAATCAGCCCAGGACTACACGGCAGGACTTGGTCAATGACCTGAAAAGAGCTGGGACCACTGTTTCCATGGTCACTGTTGGTAATAACGTCATGGTTTGAAATCATGCATGGCACGGAAGGTTCCCCTGCTTAAACCAGAACATGTTAAGGCCCGTCTTAAGTTTGCCAATGACCATTTGGATGATCCAGAGGAGTCATGGGAGAAAGTGTTGTGGACAGTGTTTTATCACATCTCCATCATAGTTTACAGACACAGGTTCACCATTACATCTGGTCTTAAGAAAACCCAAGGTAGCTCAGTGGGTAACATCAATACTGTTAACCAAGGGGTACTGGGTTCAAGTCCCACTTACACTTTTATATCATAGTTTACTGAGACAGGTTCTCAATTAAATGTTTCATTGGGGCCCGAAAACTTTGTTCTAGAAGACCAAAGATAGCTGAAGGGTTAAACAGCTACCTCCCAATCAAAGGGTTCTGGGTTCAATCCCAGTCAGGTCACTCTACAACTAGTAAATACCCACTCAGAGCAATTAGTCTTTTAAATGAAAGTTTACTGAGACAGTTCTCAATTATATATGTCATTGGGGCCCGGAAATCTGGTAACAACAAGAGCAAGGATGGCTGAATGGTTAAACAGCTAGCTTACAATCAAAGGGTTCTGGGTTCAATCCCAGTCTGGTCGCTCTACAACTACTAAATATCCACTCAGAGCAATTAGTCTTTTAAACGAAAGTTTACTGAGACAGTTCTCAATTATATATGTCATTGGGGCCCGGAAATCTGGTAATTGTATGGCCGAGGATAGCTGAATGGTTAAACATCTAGCTCCCAACAAAGGGTTCATGGGTTCAATCCCAGTCCAAGGTCCAAGCAAGGGTGGGGAGTAGCGTTATGTGGGGGTGTATCACCTCCCCCACACAGAGTAAAGTCAAGTGGTAGCTGGTTAATTAACTTATAGTTAAAAAGGTAAGTATGAGTAATAATAATAACAAATAGTCTATAGTCCAAAAGTCAAAGGTAACCTCGGGGGTTAGCTCCTCCTCCTTGCCGAGGCTAAAGTTGGCTGGGATGGGCGGGAATAGAAAGATAGATAATTAATTCATTGTGAGTGTTGACCAATCAGCTCTCCTGGTCTGACTAATTGCAGTTGAGATAATGAAAAAAAACAAAACTGCAATTGATACAATAAAAATAAAAAAAATTGGATAATAAAAAAATAAGATTAAAAAAAACATGTCTGTCATGTAATTGCAATTGAGTTAATTGAGATAATTGGAATGGAGATAATTAATTTTAATTATGTCAATTGAGATAATTAATTATCATAATTAATTGAGATAATTAATTATCTCAATTGACATAATTAAAATTAATTATCTCCATTCCAATTATCTCAATTAACTCAATTGTAATTACATGACAGACATGTTTTTTTTAATCTTATTTTTTTATTATCCAATTTTTTATTTTTTTTATTTTATCAATTGCAGTTTGTTTTTTTCATTATCTCAACTGCAATTAGTCAGACCAGGAGAGCTGATTGGTCAACACTCACAATGAATTAATTATCTATCTTTCTATTCCCGCCCATCCCAGCCAACTTTAGCCTCGGCAAGGAGGAGGAGCTAACCCCCGAGGTTACCCTTGACTTTTAGACTATAGACTATTTGTTATTATTATTACTCATACTTACCTTTTTAACTATAAGTTAATTAACCAGCTACCACTTAACTTTACTCTGTGTGGGGGAGGTGATACACCCCCACATAACGCTACTCCCCACCCTTGCTTGGACCTTGGACTGGGATTGAACCCATGAACCCTTTGTTGGGAGCTAGATGTTTAACCATTCAGCTATCCTCGGCCATACAATTGCCAGATTTCCGGGCCCCAATGACATATATAATTGAGAACTGTCTCAGTAAACTTTCATTTAAAAGATTAATTGCTCTGACTCAATATTTACTAGTTTTAGAGTGACCTGACTGGGATTGAACCCAGAACCCTTTGATTGGGAGGTAGCTGTTTAACCCTTCAGCTATCTTTGGTCTTCTAGAAGAAAGTTTTCGGGCCCCAATGAAACATTTAATTGAGAACCTGTCTCAGTAAACTATGATATAAAACTGTAAGTGGGACTTGAACCCAGTACCCCTTGGTTAACAGTATTGATGTTACCCACTGAGCTACCTTGGGTTTTCTTAAGACCAGATGTAATGGTGAACCTGTGTCTGTAAACTATGATAGAGATGTGATAAAACACTGTCCACAACACTTTCTCCCATGACTCCTCTGGATTTATATTATTGTATATACTAGGTCATAAAATCAGTGTCAGTTGAGTCGGTCCATATGTTGCCTGTAGGGATTTTTAATGTCCAGCAGATGTCAGTATTTAGTGACACAGTATCAATACAGTTTTGCAATGTGTCGAAACGCTTCATGACGCCTCATCAACCCATCACTACCGTAGCCCTTTCCATCCTTGTGGAGTTGTACCATTTTGTCTCTGGTGTCTTTGGACAGCTCTTTGCTCTTAGCCATGCTGAATGTTTGGCTCTTACTGATTGTATGGGGTGGACAGGTGTCTTTATGCAGCTAACCACCTCACACAGGTGCATCTGATTCAGGATAATACAGTGGAGTGGAGGTGTTACAAAACACTAATCAAAGATCTTGTTTGACAGGAGCACTGTACTGTGGAAAAATGCAGGTCAAAGATCCTTTCTGTGACAGGAGCACTCTGTTGTTTTTAAATACATGTTACAAAACTATGATATAAAAGAGTAATTTCTCTGACTGGATCTTCCCTAGTCACCAAACGATCTGACTGGGATTTGAACCCAGTCCCATTTGATTGGGCACTAGCTGCTTTGACCACTAAGCTATTCTTGGTCTTCTTGAAGCTAGATTTCGGGCCCCAATGACATATTTAATTGAGAACCTGTCTCACAAAATCACAATGATAGTGAAACAAAACACTAACTCCCTACTGGGATTTGAACCCAGTACCCCTTGCTTGGTGGCCAACAGTGTTAACCACTCAGCTATCCCAGGTCTTGCAGAGCTAGATTCCAGGCCCTAATGACAAATATAATGGAGGACCCGTCTTAGTGAACTACGATGGAGGTGAACCAAAACTTTGGAGCTTTGTTAAGTTACTGATCAAGCAAATAGTCAATCATGACATTGCTGGTTTTACTGCTGTTGGGCAGCACACACACACAGAGTACTTACAAGCAGACACAGTGTGTAGACAGAAAAGGGAGAATGGACGCATTTTGGTGTAAAAAGTCAAGATAAAGGTGAAGTTATAACACTGAAACACCCTCAGGAAGAGCTGCTTTAAGACATGGCTAACTAGCTCGCAGCTAACACACATCCACAGTGTTTCAGCTACTTCTAAATCACTAATCCTGGCCTCCATGGCGACAAATAAAGTAAGTTTTTTACAAGTAGCATTATCACTGGAGGACGAGGAATACCTAAACATGCTTCACTACACACCGTAGGAGGATACAATATCTCACCACCGTCACAATGTAAACAAATGCCATGGGTGGATCTACACCTGACATCCACTGTAATGATACCAAGTACAAGAGCGTATCTAGTCGATACTACTATGATTACATCGATATTTTTTATCGTCACAAAATCTTTTTTCCTTTTTTTTGTAAATGTATATTATGTTTATAAAGTCAGTAAATACGTCCCTGGACACATGAGGACTTTGAAAATGACCAATGTATGATCCTGTAACTACTTGGTATCAGATCGATACCTAAATGTGTGGTATCATCCAAAACTAATGTAAAGTATCAAAGAAGAGAAGAATAAGTGATTATTACATTTGAACAAAAGTGTAGATAGAAAATGTTGAAACAGAAAATAAGCAGATTTTAACAGCAAATGAACAAGTAGATTAATAATCAATTTTTGCAGTTTGTCCCTCATAATGTGTACAAAATAATAGGTGTATAAATGACACAATATGTTAATGCATACGTCAGCAGACTAATTAGGAGTCTTTGTTTGTTTACTTATTACTAAAAGACAAGTTGTCTAGTATGTTCACTATTTTATTTGAGGACTAAATGACAATAATAAACATATGTTTCATGTACACTAAGATGTTTTGTTCAAATAAAGCCAATAATGCAATTTTTTGTGGTACCCTTTTTTTAGAAAAGTATCAAAATACATTTTGGTAGCGGTACTGTTACGTAAGACGAAGGGGGAAGGAGACGGTACGACAGCAGGAGGTCTAGCTCAACGGGTTTTATTTGTGAATTGTTTTTGTTTGCGGATGACTCGACCTTGCTGGTATCCGGCAAGGACAAGTCACAGGTGGAGAAAATCCTCAGTGCTGAACTCTGTAGAACTTGCACCTGGCTCGCTGACAACAAGCTATCCATACACTTGGGTAAAACGGAATCCATCCTGTTTGGGTCCCACATCAACCTTAAGAAAGTCAATGACTTCACTATAAAAGTGGGTGACGTTGTTCTCACCAGGAAAGATGAGGTCACCTACCTAGGTTCCATTCTAGAGGCTAATCTTTCCTGTGATAAAATGGCAACCAAGGTCATCAAAAAGGTCAACCAACCAACGAGATTTCTCTACAGAATCTCCTCTCTGGTCAACAAAAGCACCTTGAGGATTCTGGCGGGAACTCTCGTTCAACCCTTTTTTGATTACGCATGCACCTCCTGGTACCCTAGCACCTCTAAAACCCTCAAATCTAAACTCCAAACATCCCAGAACAAGCTAGTCAGATTACTTCTAGACCTCCACCCCAGATCCCACCTCACTCCTACCCACTTCTCCAAAGTGGGCTGGCTCAAGGTGGAGGACAGAGTAAAACAACTTGCACTGAGCCTAGTCTATAAAATCCGCTACACCTCCCTGATACCGAAGTACATGTCAAACTACTTCCATAACGTAAATGACCGCCATAACCACAACACCAGGGGGAGCTCCACTAACCACGTTAAACCCAGATTCCCATCTAACAAAGGTCTTAACTCATTCTCTTTCTATGCCACATCAATGTGGAATGCACTCCCAACAGGTGTAAAAGAAAGCATAAGAAAAAGTATCTACATTTGATTGTTAACATTTGATTTATATATGTTTATTTGTTTAATATTTTTATGAATTTATTAATCAATCAACAAAACAATACACAACAATGCAGTCCAATTCCAAAAGCAAAGCCGCCCCAGCAACACTAAGAACAACAGTAAACAGCAATTGAGGACACAAACATGACACGGAACAATCCAAATGTAGTGAAACAAAAATGAACATTATCGACAACAGCATCAATGCTAGTAACAATATCAAAACAGCGGTGATTAAAAATCCCTCATTGACATTATCATTAGACATTTATATATATAAAAAAAAGAACAATAGTGTGACAGTGGCTTACACTTGCATCACATCTCATAAGCTTGACAACACACTGTGTCCAATACTTTCACAAAGATAAAATAAGTCATTTTTTGGTTCATTTAATAGTTGAAACAAATTATTCTTGAGACAAAATTTCGGGCCCCAATGACATATTTATTTGAGAAGCTGTCTCAGAAAATTATGATATAAAACAATAACTCCCCAGCTGGAGCCTTCCTAGTCACTGCTGGACCATGACTGGGATTTGAACCTAGTACCCTTTGATTGGGAGCTAGCTGCTATAACCACTCGGCTATCCTTTATCTGCCAACTCACAGTTTTCGTGCCCCAATGACATAACCTGTCCTAGTAAACTAGGATATAAAACAGCAACTCTTCCAGTTGGAGCTTTCCTAGTCACTGCACGACATGACGTGGATTTGAAACCAATCCCCTTTGAGTGACAGCTAGCTGCCTTAACCACTCAACTATCATTGGTCTGCTGGAGCCAAGACTTCGGGCCCCAATGACATATTTAATTGAGAAACTGTCTCAGTAAACTATGATACAAAAAAGTAACTCCTCCAGCCGGAGTTTACCCAGTCACTGCTCGGCCATGACTGGGATTTGAACCAGTCCTCTTTGATTGGAAGCTAGCTGCTTTAACCACTCAGCTACCCTTTGTCGGGCCCCAATGACATATTTAAATGAGAACCTGTCTCAGTTCACTACAAATGGACGTGTAAAAAAACACTGACTCTTTTGGCTGGAGTCTTGTAACCTGACCGGGATTTGTACCCAGTACCCCTTGGTGCACAGTTACCAGTGTTAACCACTCAGCTACATATATATACTGTACATACTGTATATGTATATATACATATACAAAAATTAACATTTATACCGTATATCTAAGGGTTGTCAAGTGATTAATTTGTTTTAATCAGATTAATCACACTCTAGATCTGTGATTAATCACAGATTATTTTTCTAGCATTTTTTAAATTTTATATATATATATATATATATATATATATATATATATATATATATATATATATATATATATATATGGGGTGAAGGAGTGATGCGTGGGATGATGCAACACTATGCCCAGATGTGGGATGTGAGTTCAGGATGTTGGTGTGGCTTGTGCAGCCCTTTGAGACACTCGTGATTTAGGGCTATATAAGTACTGTGAAGTCTGGGAAGCTAAATAAGGCACACTTGGAAATAATGAATTTCTTTATGTGTGCAATTGCGGCAGAAGTCCACAGGAGGGCGCACGTTCCCTTCCAGAGTCTATAGCTGCCATTAAAAGACACTTGGGCAATAGCCAGAGGTGCACTCTTAAAACGAATGTGTTGGAAATAACACAATTTGTGTTGTTTTTTTACACATCTCCATGTCCAGAGGGGGACAACTCAATTCGTCAATTTTAACACACTAACTTTGTTACTTATATTAACACAGTAAATGTGTAGGTTTTAGTAACAAATGTTTGTGTTACTCAAATTAAACACATTTTGTGTATATTGGCAACACGTGTGTGTGTGTGCATGCTATGCTATATAAAAAAACAATTGAAATTTAATTGGCATTTAATTCAAAAATTCCTTCTATTCATTACAAGTCACAACATTTAGGAAATAAGTCTGTATCTTGTCAGTAAGTGCAATTCAGAATCTCTCAGCTCATATTAGGGATGTCCGATAATGGCTTTTTGCCGATATCCAATATGCCGATATTGTCCAACTCTTTAATTACCAATACCGATATCAACCGATATATACAGTCGTGGAATTAACACATTATGCCTAATTTGGACAACCAGGTATGGTGAAGATAAGGTACTTTTTAAAAAAATGAATCAAATAAAATAAAATAAATTAAAAACATTTTATTGAATAAAAAAGAAAGTAGAACAATATAAAAACAGTTACACAGAAACTAGTAATTAATTAAAATTTGTAAAATTAACTGTTAAAGGTTAGTATTATTAGTGGAGCAGCAGCACGCACAATCATGTGTGCTTACGGACTGTATCCCTTGCAGACTGTATTGATATATATTGATATATAATGTAGGAAGCAGAATATTAATAACAGAAAGAAACAACCCTTTTGTGTGAATGAGTGTAAATGGGGGAGGGAGGTTTTTTGGTTTGGTGCACTAATTGTAAGTGTATCTTGTGTTTTTTATGTGGATTTAATAAAAAAATTAAAAAAAACGATAATAAAAAAACTATACCGATAATTTGATATTACATTTTAACGCATTTTTCGGCCGATAATATCGGCAGACCGATATTATCGGACATCTCTAGCTCATATACATCAAGTGGCAAAGCATCAGTTGCATCTTTCAGATTCATCACTTGAAATTAGTCTTTTTAATCACATAAGTGTGAAGGTGTTCATCAAAATAGTTAACAGTGAGAACTCTCAACAAAATGAACACCTCATCACGGTCAGAAAAGGTAACAATATACACTGTCTCTCCAAAGATATGTTTGTTGTCCAGATCACATTTGAAGGAAAGCACACAACCAGGTGTGTAGCAATGACCAAATATAGACACACAACTGATACTCCAAATGTTTCAATCATTGATTGAAACTTTATTAGTAGATTGCACAGTGAAGTACATATTACATACAATTGACCACTAAATGGTAACACCCCAATAAGTTGTTCAACTTATGTCCACAGGCTGCCATTTTTTCAATCAACAACTCCTACTTTACCAAGCAGGCAAGGTTACAAGCCCAATACAATTTGAAGAGTTAGTCCAGACTGCAGGTGAGACCCTCTTCCTGGAGTGGAATGACATGGGCAGCCACGAGGACATATTGTGTTGATGTTGTGCTGCAATGTCCAATGCTCACCAGACCAGGTTGCATCACTGGAGCAGGGTCAGTGGTTTGTAGGAGGTCATGGAAGCTTCTTCCTGGCTAAAACAGTGTATGCAACACATGGGATTACATCATCTTTACAAGTTATGAATCATTTACTTAAGATATCTCACTTGTTTTATATTCTTATCACAAATTAAGATATTCTTACTTGTTTAATGTAGGACAGCACTGACTTGATGCTGCATTTTGTCCATCCCATAGATCTTCTTGACCCAGTAGGGGGCAGATCATGTGTGAGCATCTTCAGTGCTCTACAGCACCTTCATTCTGTACAAATAGACAAATATACACAGTTTATATCACTGACATGTGACACTGTAAGGTTAAATGTGTGTCAACTTGGGGAGTCTTTGGAAGATGACACAAAAAGGCATGATAATCCTCCATAAATAAACTAAACATTACCAGCACTCTCAGCTTCTGGTGGTTCATCTTTTCCTTCAAGAGCAGCCAGCTTCAACAACTTTGGTCCCATTTGTGTAGAAAGATGTCTGTCTTGTATGGAAACATCTTCTCAAACTGTCGATCTGTTAAGGTTTACCAACAGGACAAGACAAGGGTGATTAGATAAGGTTATATGCAAATCCATTTGAGTGCAGGTGGTGATTACATTTACTGACTTACCAGATATGGTACATCAATGAAACAAGGGTAGTTCTCAACAATCTCTGCCAGAGTAGGTGACTGATTAGATATCCAGTATCTTGGGTGGAAGTAGGTTTTGTCCTTACCCATCTTGATGGAAGAAAGGTTCTCCGGACTAGGCTTCATCCTTATGATCACAGTTATCCATTCTTGGACAGACTCATCACTTTCTGTAACTTCTTCAAGTCCAACAGTGACTTCAGATGAGCCACCCCTTCTGCAATAACGGCACCGATCATCCCTTCGTTTTCGGCGGATATTCCTCAGCTTACCTTCCAGAAAGCCAGCGTGGCATGTTGGATCATAGACGTGTTCCTTTACAACACAAATAAAACTGGGATCTAATGAGCTACTGTCACAATCAATCCAAGTAATGTGTGTTTCTCACTCTTAACATTCCCTTACATATCCTTATTTTCGTCCTCCATGTTGATGTTAAGTGACGGGTAAAGTGTCACATGGTTCTGGCGAGAAGTTTTTTGTCCGCACTTACTGGATAACTGAGGAAAAACATCATGAAGAAGAAAAAGGACACATTAACATTGGACATAACATTAGACGTCCTGTAGTTCAAAATAAGTGACAAATGTCTACTTACAACTGACGGCAGTTGTTACCAGCACCCTTCTCCATTTTTATGTAACTGAAGTGAATTATATAGCGCTTTTTCTCTAGTGACTCAAAGCACTTTACATAGTGAAAGGCAATATCTAAGTTGCATTTAAAGCAGTGTGGGTGGCACTGGGAGCAGGTGGGTAAAGCGTCTTGCCCAATGACACGACGGCAGTGACTAGGATGGCGGAAGCGGGGATCGAACCTGGAACCCTCAAGTTGCTGGCACGGCCGCTCTCCCACTCTCCTCGTAGAATGCAAAAATCCTGGGATCTTTTAGTTGGAGGCGAGTGTTGGCAGTGTCAGGATGAAGATCACTGGCTGCTGTTGAAGTGTGAAGGAACAGTCCAGTATTTTATTTCAACCAGTGTAGAGATATTAACACTTCATCTAAGCCAGCGTGTCCAAAGTGTGGCCTGGGGGCCATTTTCAGCCCGCAGCTAATGTTTTACTGGCCCATCATTCTAAAAAAATGTTTGAAAACATTAAAAGTGGAATAAAAGAGCAAATGGGTGAAACGAAAGGAGAAAAACTTTGCAATGTTCACTCTAATAACACAATTTGTTTTTACAATTTCTCACAAAATAATCAAAATCAATGTTGCTATGAATTATTGACCGACTTAAGGACAAAAAGGACATACAAAACATGAAAAAAAGTTAATTATATAAATTGTTATTACAAACATACAAAGCTAATTACACTATATATTATCTGAAGCTGATAGAGATTTAAGTGTTAAATGTAAACATGAGTGGGGCACTTTTGGATCCTTAAGAATTTTAGTGGAATTAAAAAACACCTGTCTTTGCTAAAAAATTTAAAATAAATTCTAATCAATGTTGCTATTAATTATTGACCTAGTTAGGGATCCAATTACTTCACATCAAATATTCCACTTTGAAAATTTTTTTGGGAAAAATATTGTATATTTGCCCCCAAAAAATAGGGTTTTGACAAAAAGCTCATGAAATGTGTGTGTATATATTTTACACCTGAAGTTGAATTACAGATTCAAGCATTTAATTAAAAAATATATAAAACTTGTTTTAAACCTGTTTTAAGACTGAAACCCTTCTGCGTCCCTAGGACCTAACTTGCGGGAGCCAATAAGGTTAAAAAAAATAAAAATAAAGTGGATATTGTATTGGTTTTGAAAATGAAAAAATATCAAAATGGCCCCCGCATGTTTTGATTTCAGTGTGCGGCCCTCAGTGGAAAAAGTTTGGACACCCCTGATCTAAGCACTGGGATAATACTACAAATAAAAGGCACATAGGCTCACTAAACAGATGATTATGTTTAGTGAGCTGCCTTAAATGAACAAACATACCTGCTGTACTTCCATTTCCTGTGTGGTGACAGCAGTGGCACTGACATACCAAACATCTCATTGAATGGACTTGAATACAATTTGGAATGTATCCATGTTTTCAACTTTGCAGTTCACATCAGTGTCAATGAATTCATTCAAATCTGAGCAGAAATTCAGAATTCTGGTCATTTCTGCTTTGATGTACACACCTGTGTAATGTCCTTGACTTTACCAGGAGTGGAAGTCTTCTTGAAAATGTCTCTGCCATCCAGGAGGACTTGTGAGACATCTGGGAGAAGCCATTCTTCTACATGTGTACAAACTCAAATGTACAGACAAACACAACTAATTCAATACAACTCCAAGGAAGGACTTTGTGTAAAATAATAATCATTTAATTATAGCCTAAGAGATTATAATACACATACAGTAGTTAGAACAAGCTACATTTTGAACCATTATTAGTCCAGTGCAAATATGTTTACATGTCATAGGTGACTTCATTTCTGAAACATTGACTATGACTGGAAATGGCCTTTAATACCTATGCAACATATGGACAGATTAAACTTAAAAAAGGTCATTTAAAATTGAGATAACATACCCAAAAGAAACTATGAATAGTTTAGGTCAACCAGTGCAGTTTTGTCAAACAGTTTAATTGATACTGTGGAGACCTTATCAAATCTTACCTTAGTAATGTTAGCTAACTTGTGGAAACAAACCTGCAAAATAAAGCCAACATTAATTTAGCCATTAAGCAACATTATGTACACAGCATAACCAGGCTACTATTTGAAAGAGCCCTAAAATAATAATAATGGAGGTTTAGTATAGCTAGCAATATGGCTAGCTGTTCATCAGCAGTTCATTTGCACATGCACAACTTTACATCTTGTCAGCAGGTTACAGTCACACATTCCCAGCAAAACTACCACTATTACACCCTTTAAGATACAACAACGTGCAAGTAGACTGGAATATGCTTACCTTCATTAAGACGGATACAGTCGCAGAGGTCCGGCGGTGATGGCCACGTAGATCACAGAAAAGGCGGGACTTTGTTTTGGTTTTGTTTTGTCCCCAACTCTATGGCCACCCAGCTGATTGTGGAGTTGAAACTCAGTGTGAATAAAGTGTCCCTGCCCTGGAAGTAAGGAGCTGTCTCCTCCTTAATCTTACTCCTTGGTGAAGTACCAGAAAGAACTACATTTCCCAGAACACCAAGGTCAAGATGGCCACCAATTGGCTGATTCAAGGCAGCTGTTAAGGAATGGTGGTGCTGTCTCATTTCATGCAAGCAAGCAGAGCGGCAAGACGCAAAAATCTACAAGATCCATCTTTAAAAGACTTCCAACACACCAATGGTCGGTGAATATACCCACTTTGCAATATGCTGAAATGCTTATTTGTTAAAACTCACCTTGACATGTTGGTTTACTTACCTGTCTTAAATTGTTTTTAGTTTGAACCACAGCAAATTTACTCCAACCTTGAGCATTGATTGCATCTGGGTATTTTCTTACTGTTTGATAATTAAAAAGCTTGAGTTAATTGAATTGTTAAATAAGCTCAATTTAAAGGGATAAAAAGTCAAAGATTATGGTTCAAAGTTAAAAGTAATAAAGATAAAAGCAAAGTTGAAGGATAAAAATGTTAAAACTTTTGCTTAAAGTTAAGCTAATTATACTTACCTTTATACTTACCTTACTAATTAAGCTACCTTATTAATTAAGCTAATTATACTTACCTTTTACTTACCTTTACTCCGTTTGGTGGATTTACTCAGTTCCATCATGGTAATGAATTTACATGATTGATTACTTAATTGCATGATTAGTTAAATGATTAATTGAGTGAACGATTAAGTAATTAAACGATTGATTGATTAAATTAAATGATCAATTAATTTTGACTTCTTTAAAGTGACTAAAACTACTTTTCTGATTTACTTGTTTCATTTTACTGAAACTGGTTAATTTGACAGTGCATTCACATGCATTTAATCTAAGTGTCTAGAGTCCTTTTGAAAAGTAATGTTAGATAATTTAAAAGTTTAAACAATGGTATTTAAAAGTTTGCAAATTTAACTTTAAAAATAATACCTGTTTGAGTCAGTTGAATTTGAACCTTTTTGTAAATACCTGTACATATATTGTTTTTCCATTGTTAACACTTGTGTTCGAAGGTTAACAACCTGATTGAATGAAGATCAACAGAAAAGAAACCAACAAAGCCAAAAAGTTGGATAAATAAAGTTGATCAATTGGAAATCCGAGTTGTCCTGGTGTCCTTTACGGAGTCAATAAGTGGAACTTGACAGTTGTTAACCACGGACCAGCCCTGGACAGTGAAGATCAAAGGCCTCAAGACCCAGGGGAGCTGTGGACGCCGGAGAAAACGGGATAAAGATGGCCGAAGAGGTATTGGGGAAGACTGCCGTGATCCTCAAGCAGGAGAGGACGACAGCCAAGAGGAACCTGACCAGAGTGGCCAACCTGATCTCCAGAGGAGCAGGCACCATGCTGCAATCCGAACTAAAAGAGGAGTTTGCCAAGTTTGCCGACCGTTTCACATCACTGCTGGATGCCAACGAGGACTTCAAGATTGGCCTGGAGGCTGACGTCAAGAAGGATGACCCAGATGGGGAGCTCGAGAAACAGCAGGAGGATGACATCCGAGCAACTATAAAAGATGCCGAAGATAAGATGGCAGAAATCGAGGACATTGTCCAGACCAACCTGTGGGGAAGATACGGGAAGACTGAGCTGAAGGCAGCGATTTCCGAGGCAGAGGACGCCATTCAAAGGGCTGAAAATGTAGCAGTTGAAAGCAACAACGTGGAAGGCTATGACGTTTACCTCACCCTGCTGAATGAGACGGTGAGTGTTACCATCCATACCATGGCCCATTGGGAGAAATGGATCCCTCAGCACTTAAAGGACGAGATGGATGACAAACTAACACAAGTGAAAGCAGCTCACTACAGGCTCAAGTTGAGGAAAGCTGAATTCGCCACATCCAGGAGGCTGGCTGATCAAGGTGCAGGAGGACGACCTGGCCAACCAACACATCCCATTGTGAGGATAAAGCCTACATCCCTACCAGTCTTCCATGGGAGCAAAATAGACTTTCACAGGTGGAAGAAGGATTGGGAGAGCCTCCAGAAACAAGGGGAGCCGACTGGATCACCAGAGGTAAAGAAGATCCAGCTGTTGGAGAGCGTCAGTGATTCCATTGCCAAGGAACTAAGACTGTCCACCTACACCACAGCAACAGATATCTTCAGGGTCCTCGAAAACAGGTACGGCAACAAATCAACGATCACAGTCGAAATCTTGGAAGCGCTGGACAAGATGGCACAAGTCAAGGGGAACCAGCCCAGGAAGGTCATTGACCTAATACAAGCTGTGGAGAAGGCCCTGGCTGACCTGACGGAGCTAGGAAACTCTGGAGCCATCAGAAACCCCCTCGTCATCAGGTCGATTGAAAGCAAGTTACCAGATTTCATAAAAAGAGACTGGCTGATGTATATGGTTGAGCCCACCAACCGTGTAACCCCAGACAACCATTTTGATATGCTCCTAAAGTTCCTAAAGAGCCAGGAGGAAATACTGGAACGACTCGAGCAACTAAAGCTGGTGGACAAAGCGGAAGAAGCAGACAGGAAGAAGCCAGAAAGAAAGTTTGCATCTACCAGGGCTACGAGTAAAGATGGTGACGAGGTCTGTGGCATTTGTGGTGGTGGTGGGCACACCAACAAGATCTACTTTTGCAAGAAGTTTAAAGGCTTGAAGCTACATGAGAAGAAAATGGCCCTGAAGAAGCTGGGAGCGTGCAGGAAGTGTCTTGGGTATCACGACGCAGGTGGCTACTGCAGAGACACCTTCCTATGCGGAAACCAAGACTGCAAAAGGGCAAGCGGCACACCTGACCACCACTACTTCCTATGCCCAACAGCAGAGGCCAGAAGAGAAGGAAGCAAAGGTGCAAAAGGAGGAAAAGAAGGAAAAGGTAAATTCACTGAGGAACAGGAGGCCTTCTTGTCACAACTTGCCCCAGAACTGGCAGTGAAGGGCAGAAAGGCATTCTCAAACCGAGCCTCAATGACTCTCAAATCAGCGGGCCAGTCTGAACTGCTGAAGGAAACTGGGCTGGCTGAGTTACCAGTGATGATGATGTTGATGATGGTCACAGCTAACGCAGGTCAGAAGATTGGCACACTTATAGACCTGGCATCCGACACAAATTACATCACTCACAAAGCTGCCGAAAGACTTGGCCTGAGAAGTGAAGACATAGCGCTGGTCGTACATGGAGTTGGAGGCATGACAATGAAAGTCAGGACGAAAAGGTACCTCCTGAAGGTCCGAGTCAAGACTCCCAAGGGGACTGAGCGAGCACATCAACTGGTCTGCTATGGCCTGGAGCAAATTGCAAAGGTCCATCAAGCAACTGAACCCGAAAAGTTGAAAAGCTTCTTCCCAGATGTCCAGCTTGAGGAGTTAGAAAGACCAGAGGTAGTCGAGCTCCTCATAAGCCATCGCGAGGGACGACTCGCACCCCAAAGACTAAAAGTCATCGGTGACCTTGTCCTATGGGAGAGCCCCCTGGGCAAAACAGTCGGTGGAGCACACCCTGACTTGCTCGAAGAAGTGGAGGTGGCAGCATATGAGTCAAGAACCCACTTTGCCCGCTCCATGAGAACCGCTGCTGTCCGATACCAAGAGATCACAGTCCCAGCGTCTGAGCCAGGCCGGCTACAGCAGGACGATGTGGCCCACGCAACTACATCTGCCAGTAACCGTGAATTTCTTGATTGGTGGCACTGGGACAGCATCGGAGCTGCATGTGAGCCGAAATGTGGAAGCTGCCGGTGTGGAAACTGTCCTCCAGGAGGAAAGGACATGACCCTGGCGGAGGAGAGGGAGTTTGAGATCATTAAAGGAGGACTCACCTACAAGATGGAGGACTCTCACTCCTCAACTCCACACTGGGATGCCAAATATCCCTGGACTGAAAATCCAGCCTCTCTCCCCAACAACAAAAGAGCAGTCCAAGCTTGCTTCTTGAGAATGGAAAAGCAACTGAGCAAAGACCCAGACTGGAAAGTTGCATATTCCACCCAGATCCATGAAATGGTCCAAAGAGGCGCAGCCATAAAACTCACCAATGAAGTCATGGAGAAGTGGAAAGGACCAGTTTGGTATGTCAGCCACTTGGTGGCGCCAAATCCCCATTCAGTGACTACACCAGTTCGTATTGTCTGGAACAGCAGCCAAAAATACAACGGAGTGAGCATGAATGATCTTCTCCTAAAAGGACCAGATGTTCTCAACCCCATCAGAGCTGTCCTGCTCCGATTCAGAGAAGGAGTGAACGCAGCTCTGGGCGACATCAGAAAGATGTATAACTCTGTCTGGTTGGAAGAGCGAGAGATGCATCTGCACAGGTTCCTGTGGAGAGACAGCCCAGAAGAGGAAATCAGTGAGTATGCCGTCACCAGAGTCAATATGGGCGACAAACCTGCTGGCTGCATTGCTCAATTGGCCATGAGGGAAACTGCAAGTCTGCCCAACTTCACTCACCTGCAGGATGAACGCAGAGTCATTGAAGAAGACAGCTACGTGGATGACCTGTTGACCTCCCACAATGACCTGAACAGACTTGACCAAATCACAGCTGGAGTTGAAGAGGTCCTAAAGGCTGGAGGCTTCTTCCTCAAACCATGGGTCAGGTCAGGGCAAAGTGGGAGGAAAGAAACTGAAGCGGATGTCCTAAAGCCAGAGCAAGGAAACACCTTGATTCTTCCAAACCAAATAAGAGAAGGAGAGAACAAAGCCCTGGGCATCGGCTACCAGGTGGACAAAGACAAACTGTACATACTGACGGCGGTTAACTTTTCCAATAGGAAGAAAAAGATGAGAGTTGGCAAAGATCTTCTTGAAGAGGAGGTGAGAGCTGAAACGCCTAACCCACTGACGAGGAGAGCTCTCCTAAGCCAAGTTGCTGCACTGTACGACCCAATCGGCCTAGTTGCACCGGTCAAGCAGAAGGGAGCAATTCTCGTCCGTAAAGCATTCCAAGAAGGAGGGGGTGGCAAGCTGACCCAAGAAACCTGGGATCAACCTCTTTCAGAAAGACTCAGGGAAGAAGCCATACAGCTCTTCGAGGAATATGCCCAGCTTGGACAGGTGAAATTCCACAGGAGCCTCACACCGCCCGACTGGAAAGGGAAACCCTACGGCATCACATTTTCTGACGGAAGTGACAAAACCTATGGTGCTGTGATGTACGTCAGATGGGAGACAAGTCACGGAACTGAAGTTCGATTCGTGGAAGCAAAGGCCAAACTGACACCCCTGGACCAAAAGGGAGATGCTGTAAAAGCAGAAATCTGTGGCGCAGTCTTTGCTGCCAGAATTCGGAAGTACGTGGAGAAACATGCCCGTATGAAGATTGAGAAATGGTTCCACCTACTGGACAGTCAAACAGTCCTCGGGGCCATCCAACGAGAATCGTACGGATACCAAACCTTCTTCGCCAACAGAGTGGGCGAAATCCAGATGTCCGGGCCAGTGCAAGACTGGTGGTGGACCAGAGGAGATCTGAACATTGCTGACTTAATAACAGGAGGAGGCAATCCCAAAGACTTAAATGAGGAATCCACATGGCAAAACGGACCAGAGTTCCTGAAGTGGCCAGTGGAGGAGTGGCCTATTCAGTCAGCTGGAGAAGTTGCAGCCCAGGCCAGGGAGAGTGTAAACAAGCTTCAAAGAAAGGCATTCTCTGCTGCACTGACCAGAGCTCAAGCTAAGATGAGTCGGCAAAAAGAAGACCCACTGGCCACTCCGGAAAAGGAAAGTCCCTGTGAAGAATCGAAACCTATTATGCCAAGAAGAAAACCCACTAGCTGGGTGAAACATCTTGTGGTTGTAAAAAGGTTCAGTAGCCTGACAAAACTGATCAGAGTTGTTGCCTGGACACGACGAGCTGCCGAGCAGTGGCTGAAGAGGAGGTCGAACCCAGGACAACCAAAGTGGGAGGCAACACCCAAGCAGGCTGGATTGGCTGGCACTGAACTAGAAGGTGCACGTGAAGACGTCTTCCTCGCAGCTCAAGAAGGTGTAACATTCCCAGTCACTACTCTGAGCAGATTGGCAGTATTCAAAGATGTGAAAACTGGACTCCTCGTTTGTGCAGGGAGGATCCAGATATTTAACGAAGATGAGACAGCCGTGCCAGTCTTGCCATTTGAAGCATGGGTGTCAACATTGCTGGCACAAGAATCCCATGACGCTAACCACGAGGGGGTAGCAGGAACCCTTCTACGGATGAGGAAGACAGCGTGGATAATAAAGGGCCGGAGAATTGCCAAGAAAGTAGTTGACAGCTGCATAGTTTGCAGAAAGAACAGAGCAAAGAAGTGTCAACAAATCATGGCAGACTTACCTCCAGAGCGAACCACCCCAGCTGCTCCTTTTGAATTCACAACCATGGACCTATTCGGCCCTTATGAAGTGAAGGATGAAGTCAAGAAAAGAACCAGACTGAAAGTGTGGGGAATCGTCTTCAGTTGCATGGCCTCCCGTGCCATACACACTGAACTAGTGAGTGACCAGTCATCCCAAGGCTTCCTCCTCGCCTATCAGAGGTTCACGTCACTCAGAGGACATCCCAGGAAGCTCTGGTCAGACCCCGGCACAAATTTTGTGGGCGCCAAACCTGCTCTGGAACAGCTGTACACATTCCTTGACCGACTGGACAAGTCTCAAGTCGAAGACATGGCTGCCAACCATGGAACAGAATGGTCCTGGAAGATCCACCCTGCGGATTCTCCCCACAGAAATGGTGCTGCAGAAGCGGCTGTCAGAGTGGTCAAACGGGCCCTGACCAATGTCGGCGGAGATGGTGTCTTCACCTGGGGTGAATTTCAAACCTTCCTCTACATGGCTGCCAACCTTGCAAATGAGCGACCAATCGATGCAAGAACTCAAAGCAGGGAAGACTGTGTGGAATACATCACCCCGAACTCTCTGCTCCTAGGGCGTGCCAACCCTAAGGGAGATCCTGGAGACTTCCAGTTTGATCGCTATCCTTATAAAAGACTGCAAGTAATTCAAGCTGAAGTCACCAAATTCTGGAAGAAATGGAGCCAACTAGCTGGACCCAACCTCTTCATAAGAAACAAATGGCACACCAAAGAGCGAAATGTTTCTGTCGGAGATGTGGTCTGGTTGGCTGACCAAAATGCCCTGAGAGGACAGTACAAGCTGGCCAGAGTAGTCAGAGCCAATACGGACAGCAAAGGCATCGTAAGAGACGTGCTTGTGAGGACCTTTCCCAGCTATCCTGTCCCCATCAAGAAGACAAGCGACAAAGAAAAACCGACCACGAAAACCAAGAGGCTCAGACATCAAATCCCAGCAACAATCCTGCATAGGGATGTCAGACGCCTCATCATTCTAATTCCCATTGAAGAACAAAGGAAAGAAGGACCTGTGTGACCCCATTGGGTTTTGAAAACCATGAGGGCCAAGTGGGAGGTGTGGAGTTGAAACTCAGTGTGAATAAAGTGTCCCTGCCCTGGAAGTAAGGAGCTGTCTCCTCCTTAATCTTACTCCTTGGTGAAGTACCAGAAAGAACTACATTTCCCAGAACACCAAGGTCAAGATGGCCACCAATTGGCTGATTCAAGGCAGCTGTTAAGGAATGGTGGTTCTGTCTCATTTCATGCAAGCAAGCAGAGCGGCAAGACGCAAAAATCTACAAGATCCATCTTTAAAAGACTTCCAACACACCAATGGTCGGTGAATATACCCACTTTGCAATATGCTGAAATGCTTATTTGTTAAAACTCACCTTGACATGTTGGTTTACTTACCTGTCTTAAATTGTTTTTAGTTTGAACCACAGCAAATTTACTCCAACCTTGAGCATTGATTGCATCTGGGTATTTTCTTACTGTTTGATAATTAAAAAGCTTGAGTTAATTGAATTGTTAAATAAGCTCAATTTAAAGGGATAAAAAGTCAAAGATTATGGTTCAAAGTTAAAAGTAATAAAGATAAAAGCAAAGTTGAAGGATAAAAATGTTAAAACTTTTGCTTAAAGTTAAGCTAATTATACTTACCTTACTAATTAAGCTACCTTATTAATTAAGCTAATTATACTTACCTTTTACTTACCTTTACTCCGTTTGGTGGATTTACTCAGTTCCATCATGGTAATGAATTTACATGATTGATTACTTAATTGCATGATTAGTTAAATGATTAATTGAGTGAACGATTAAGTAATTAAACGATTGATTGATTAAATTAAATGATCAATTAATTTTGACTTCTTTAAAGTGACTAAAACTACTTTTCTGATTTACTTGTTTCATTTTACTGAAACTGGTTAATTTGACAGTGCATTCACATGCATTTAATCTAAGTGTCTAGAGTCCTTTTGAAAAGTAATGTTAGATAATTTAAAAGTTTAAACAATGGTATTTAAAAGTTTGCAAATTTAACTTTAAAAATAATACCTGTTTGAGTCAGTTGAATTTGAACCTTTTTGTAAATACCTGTACATATATTGTTTTTCCATTGTTAACACTTGTGTTCGAAGGTTAACAACCTGATTGAATGAAGATCAACAGAAAAGAAACCAACAAAGCCAAAAAGTTGGATAAATAAAGTTGATCAATTGGAAATCCGAGTTGTCCTGGTGTCCTTTACGGAGTCAATAAGTGGAACTTGACACTGATTGTCAAAGCTCATGACACAATGTTGTGTAGAATGTCTGTGTTACTTACCCTCAGGAAAATCCTGTGATTTAACACATTTGTTGAAATCATTACACAAAACATGTGTTGATTTCCAACACATTCCTTTTAAGAGTGTGGAAACGGGGTTTGTATACACACACATATTTTAGGCCACAGTAACACTCCAGTTTGAAAAGTAACACTGTTGACATAGGAAGATAAAACCATACTTGAAGTGATTTTGTCATTTTTAATGTTGAACAACTTCCATGTTTAAAGTCTTCCTTAGAAAAGGTAAGCAGGCACACATGCAGCAGAATGTGTGGCATTTAATGCCAAAATATTGTGTCCAAAAAACACACTAACTCAGTGTCATGTTCTAAATCAGAAATAAAAGAATAAGACAGGGAAATATTTTCACACATTCATGAGTTAGTCACTCCTCTGTTACACAGAAATATCCTGCAGTTATCTTGCCATATATACAGTATGATTGCTGTGTGGATTTACTTGTGTTCAACAGGACGTTACACGGCTCCAGCAAGAGGTGATGGAGGACACCAGAGACATGGCGGAGTACAGGAGGCAGGAAGAGTCTCTGCGAGCGGACAAAAGAAGGCTGCAAGAACGGCTGCAGGGGGTCAGGGACACCCACTATGCGGTCAGGGACACCTACCGTGCGGTCAGGGTCACCTGCGCGGAGAAAAAAAAAAGGTCAAAGCTAAGATTCGCAATGTTGAACTGAAATGTAAGGAAGGTAGATTCTACAATCTGACATTACAATATTGTTGTTAAGTTTAAGCAATCTCTTGCAGTGGATCAGCTGCACACCCAACATGAGCTCTCCCAGCTGAGAAAAAGGTATGACTACTTGAGTGGGCTGATAATAAACTCTCATTTGTAACTTGTATCTTACCTTAACTGAAATTAAAAGTATTTCTGTTTGGAGAGTGAATCGCAGCGCAGGGAGCGGCGGAGTGAGTAGCGGAGATGAAACACAAGTGTCAGTTAAGGTAAGCTACAAAATTACAAGTTACAAATGAAACAATTATCAGCCCACTCAAGTCGTCATACCTTTTTTTTAGCTGGGAGAGCTCTTGGTTGGTCTGCAGCTGATCCACGTTCCGTACATTTCAAGTCAAGCTTTGCAGCAGATGCTGAGCGGGAGAGGAAAGGACAGAGAGCCTGAAAGATGAGCCGAAAAACAGAAAAATAAAAGAAGTCTACTCTGCTCAAGTATGATTTTGATTGATGGAGACTTTAGTAGATTGCACAGTACAGTACATATTCCATCCATCAGTGGTCAATTGACCACTAAATGGTAACACCCCAATAAGTTTTTCAACTTGTTTAAGTCCACGTTAATCAATTTGTGATATGTTGGAGCAGCAGGCAGCTATATACTCTGCATTGACCCACAACACCCTGAAGACAAATGTCAGACATCATCAACCTGTCTGATGATGTGAGAGTGGCAGAGGAGGTCCTCCAGGTGCTTAAACCCCTCAGAACTGTTCCATCTCTACTGAGCACTGAAACTTCACCATCTGTGTCAATGATCCTGCCACTGAAAACAAGGATTGTACAATCCATGACTCCAAGTGTGGAAGACAGCAGCATCACTCCAGATGTCAGGCTTTATTTCACTACCTATGTTTCAAGGAAGATGATGTGCCTTCTTATGTTGCACTTTAACTTGCTTTTTATTATTGGTCATTGGTCCAAGTTTAAAGAAAGGAGAAGTGTCTTTTGATGTTGCACTGTTTTTCATTAATTCTGTTAAAAGGAAGATAAAAATGCATGCCATGAATTGATTAACGTGGACTTAAACAAGTTGAAAAACTTATTGGGGTGTTACCATTTAGTGGTCAATTGTACGGAATATGTACTGTGCAATCTAATAAAAGTTTCAATCAATCAAAAAGTCAAGTTGATCAACAAATTGTATTCTCCAGTGCAATAACAGTACTGAAATGAAGGCTAAAAGGGCATTAATGGGAGCTTTAAAAAAAAGAAAGAAAAATAGAACTAATTAAATAGTTACTTTTCACAGTAACGCATTACTTTTTGGTGTAAGTAACTGAGTTACTTTTGAAATAAAGTAACTAGTTACTGGTTTTCAGTAACTAACCCAACACTGGTCACGGATGGGTTTGGGAAGAGTGTTCCAGAGGGTGGGAGCAGCGATGGAGAAAGCTGTCACCCCAGGTCCGAAGCTTGGTTCTGCATGGTGGGGAGAGCAGGTTGGCATCAGAGGAGCGGAGGCTGCGTGAAGGTATGGAGGTGAAGCAGGTTGGTGAGGTAGCAGGGGGCCTGCTTGTGGAGGGCTTTGTGGGTGAGGAGGAGGATTTAAAGTGGATCCGGTGAGGACTGGGGAGCCAGTGGAGTTTCTGGAGGACTGGGGTGATGTGCTCACGGGAGCGGGTGTGGCTGAGCAGGCGGGCGGCAGAGTTTTGAACGTATTGGACTTTGAGAATTTTGCAAGATGAGTCGTAGAGGATGCCGTTACAGTAGTCAAGTGTGGAGGTGATGAAGGCATGGATCAGGGTTTCAGCGGCAGAGAAGGATGGACGGAGACGGGCAATATTTTGGAGGTGGAAGAAAGCAGTTCTTGTGATGTGGTTGACCCGGTGTTGAAAAGAGAGCTTATTGTCCAGAATGACTCCGAGGTTGCGGATGTGAGTGGATGGGGACAGAGTAGAGTTGTGAGCAGTTTTGGTGAGGGATTTGGGGCCCACGATGAGCATGTCAGATTTGTCAGTTGAGTTTGAGGAAGTTGGAGTGCAGCCATGATTTGATTTCAGTGAGGCAGTCGGTCAGGGTGGAGAGATTTTGTGGAGATGTAGCTGGACATCATCTGTGTAGCAGTGGAATTGGAGGTGATGGCGGCGGATGATGTTACCGAGGGGGAGCATGTACAATGAAGAGAAGTGGACCAAGCACCCAACCCTGGGGGACACCTAGTGACAGAGGGGCAGTACTACCTTTACAAGAAAGTATGTATTGATGTATTACAGTACAAGGACACAATTACTTCTATAATATACTATCTTTAGATGAAAGTGTAAATACATATGTATATACTATATTTAGCAGTATTGATGTACTACAGTACAAGGATAGAAACATGCTATATTTCCAAGAAAGTGTATGTATTAATGTACTACACTACAAGGACAGAAATACTTCTAATATACCAACTTTAAAAGACAGCATAATGATGTACTACCAGGACAGAAACACATGTTATACTATCTTTACAAGAAATGCTAAGTATTGATAAATACTGATGAAATATACTATCTTCAGAATAAATCCCAAGTACTGAAGCACTACAAGGACAGAAATATTTCATCCTGCATGACTTGTATTTAACTCCTGAGTAAACACTGCCCCCTGGTGGACTCTTTCACCACATACCTTGTCTCCTTTGGTTCCACTCAGACCTTGAGCACCTGGAACGCCCATCGCTCCTCTCTCTCCTTTGCTTCCCTGTCATATATGAGAACAATGAATAAGTATTGTACTTTCAACACAGTCTTTCCCACTATTCCTTGTGGAGCCACTGGACCGCGCTGACCTCGGTCTCCCTGCAGTTACACGTATGAGGTGAGTACCTGGAGTCCGTGTTATTGACTAAAGTATTTACCTTGGGACCAGGAACCCCAGGCTCGCCCTATAGTAATAAGTCATTTCAGGTGTGCAGTAGAAAAACAGTCTAATCGATAAGCACTGGATTTGTTTAGGTACTTACCAAAGGTCAAGGGTCACCGGACATGCCGGCATGACCTCTGGGACCAGGCTCGTCCTAGCAAGAGAAAAAGTGGTTAAAAGTGAAGTGCATAATGTAAAAAGTTTGATTGAATAGTGCTTACTTTAACTCCAGGTCCACCTTTGGCTCCTGGACTAGCAGGTAATCCTAGAGAGAGAAACGCAGCACAATCATACACATGTACTAGAACACTCTTTATTTAGGACCACATGTTACAGTGCATTTTAATGTACAATCACCTCATGATAGTATTACACAATTCCCTAAGCCAGTGATTCTCTAACTACAAAGAATGACATAAATATGCAAACAGTGTTACTGTTCAAACTGTGGCCAAAAATATTCAATGAATACTTATGGCCACTACACAACTGTATTTCAATGTTGGTCATTATGGTGGTACTTGGAGAGCAAAGTTGTTTTTCCTGAAGTGGTGTACACACACACACGTCAAATTGTATCTATTTTATTGTGTAAATGATAGTAACATATACATGTTTGTCAACATTTGGCTAAAAGCAAAAATTGTTATGTATAAATGTTGATTTCTGAAAGTAAAAACATTTTCTAATTGGCTAAACGGTTTCAAATTATCAATTAAATCTGGGAAAACTATTACAAAAACCCTTAAATAGATATCTTTATTAAAGTTTTCTAACCTTTTATTTTTTTTTTTAAATATTATCATATTTTTTAAATGCTCTTTGTATTTGCTTTTATTTTCTTTATTGACATGTTTTGTTCTACCGGATGGATGTGTAATATTGTATAATATAAAAAAACAAGTTTGACAAGAAACTATGCTGTATATACAGGTATATATACATATATATACATACACACATATATATATACACATAAATATAAATATGTATATATAGTTCTGATGTTGTGACCTCTGTGTATAATATACATTTTCGCTGGTTACTAATAAATATCCATCCATGGAAAACTTCACTATAGTAATAGTAATTATACGTCAGGGTCCGCGCATGCGCAAAGACAACGTCCCCTTTTTGACGGCATTCTGTGACGTCACGTTTTGTTATGTTAGAATATTTTATGAGTGTGTTGTCTAAAAACTAGCTTACCTAAAAGTAAAGGGGAACATGAAGGGGATATTTAAAAACATGTTGTATAATTATAATGCAATAGTAATCGCCCAAATTTGACGCGAACATGAATGTTTAAAACGCGAGATTTTAGCCGAGGAGCTATCGCTAGCTGTTGTGCTAAGTTGCTACAAAGAGAGATATAGGTTATCGAGCAAATGTATACATGGAAATAAAGCTGTAGTCACTCACCAAAACTTTGCATCACTCGGGAGTAGAGAAGCCTGTCTGATAACTTTTTAAATGTACTTTCAGTCAACCTAAACAATTTAGTAAACATCAGTGAAATGATCTTCTTGAAACATTCTCCTCAGTACAAAACAAGCACTTCTTTCCCTCGCTTTCCTCACCAGTTGCGTCTTCTGAGTCCACACAGGAGCTGTCTTCCTTCCTCTTAGCAGCATGTCAAAAGGAGGGACGCTCAAACATGTTGAAGCATGTGCTCTGAGCAGGTGAACAGGTGAATTCAATCAAAGCAGGTGGAGATGTTCAGCCCTCAGCTCTCACTGTTGCCCCTTCAGGCCTGGAGTGTGCTCTACATGCTGCTCTGTACTTGGACTTGACAATATGTAATATGTACACACTGCAAGTATATATATCATGTAGTAACAGACACCTTCATAACAATATGTAATATGTACAATATACACACTGCAAGTATATATATCATGTAGTAACAGACACCTTCATAACAATATGTAATATGTACAATGTACACACTGCAAGTATATATATCATGTAGTAACAGACACCTTCATAACAATATGTAATATGTACAATATACACACTGCAAGTATATATATCATGTAGTAACAGACACCTTCATAACAATATGTAATATGTACAATATACACACTGCAAGTATATATATCATGTAGTAACAGACACCTTCATAACAATATGTAATATGTACAATATACACACACTGCAAGTATATATATCATGTAGTAACAGACACCTTCATAACAATATGTAATATGTACAATATACACACTGCAAGTATATATATCATGTAGTAACAGACACCTCCATAACAAAATGTAATATGTACAATATACACACTGCAAGTATATATATCATGTAGTAACAGACACCTTCATAACAATATGTAATATGTACAATATACACACTGCAAGTATATATATCATGTAGTAACAGACACCTTCATAACAATATGTAATATGTACACACTGCAAGTATATATATCATGTAGTAACAGACACCTTCATAACAATATGTAATATGTACAATGTACACACTGCAAGTATATATATCATGTAGTAACAGACACCTCCATAACAAAATGTAATATGTACAATATACACACTGCAAGTATATATATCATGTAGTAACAGACACCTTCATAACAATATGTAATATGTACAATATACACACTGCAAGTATATATATCATGTAGTAACAGACACCTTCATAACAATATGTAATATGTACACACTGCAAGTATATATATCATGTAGTAACAGACACCTTCATAACAATATGTAATATGTACAATATACACACTGCAAGTATATATATCATGTAGTAACAGACACCTTCATAACAATATGTAATATGTACAATATACACACTGCAAGTATATATATCATGTAGTAACAGACACCTTCATAACAATATGTAATATGTACAATATACACACTGCAAGTATATATATCATGTAGTAACAGACACCTTCATAACAATATGTAATATGTACAATATACACACTGCAAGTATATATATCATGTAGTAACAGACACCTTCATAACAATATGTAATATGTACACTATACACACTGCAAGTATATATATATCATGTAGTAACAGACACCTTCATAACAATATGTAATATGTACAATATACACACTGCAAGTATATATATCATGTAGTAACAGACACCTTCATAACAATATGTAATATGTACAATATACACACTGCAAGTATATATATCATGTAGTAACAGACACCTTCATAACAATATGTAATATGTACAATGTACACACTGCAAGTATATATATAATGTAGTAACAGACACCTTCATAACAATATGTAATATGTACAATATACACACTGCAAGTATATATATCATGTAGTAACAGACACCTTCATAACAATATGTAATATGTACAATATACACACTGCAAGTATATATATCATGTAGTAACAGACACCTTCATAACAATATGTAATATGTACAATATACACACTGCAAGTATATATATCATGTAGTAACAGACACCTTCATAACAATATGTAATATGTAATATGTACACACTGCAAGTATATATATCATGTAGTAACAGACACCTTCATAACAATATGTAATATGTACAATGTACACACTGTGACTTCAATAATAAATATGGCAGTGCCATGTTGGCATTTTTTTTCCATAACTGGAGTTGAAGTTGTTCTCTTATTTTGGTAAACCTTGTTACATTGTTTAATGCATCCAGCATCACAACAAAATTAGGCATAATAATGTGTTATTCTACGACTGTTTATATCGGTATCGGTTGATATTGGTATCGGTAATTAAGAGTTGGACAATATCGGATATTGGCAAAAAAAAACATTACCAGACATCCCTTTGTATTGAATGAATAGAGAATCCTTTTGAATCGGGAAAATATCGTTTTTAAATTGAGAATCGTGTACAATAGAAGAAAAATCGATTTTGAATTGAATCGTGACCCCAATAATCATATATATATATATATATATATATATATATATATATATATATATATATATATATATATATATATATATATATATATATATATATATATATATATATATGTAATTTATTTTTTACTGTGTACCTAAAAAATATAATAATCAAAGGCATAGGCAAATGTGGATATATTTAACTGCTCCATGCAGCCCTCTGAGGGGGTTTGACACCCATGGGTTAGAAGAACATATAAAAAGGAGGATACATATAAAAAGTACCTTTTTTTTTGCAAGATGGCACTAAGATATTTGACTCTTAAGTTGAAGTCTAGTTTTGCCTCTGCAAGAGTGTTTTTTTTGTTTTACAAATCCTATCTGAAAAGGATTTTGATTGATTGAGACTTTTATTAGTAGATTGCACAGTGAAGTACATATTCCGTACAATTGACCACTAAATGGTAACACCCCAATAAGTTTTTCAACTTGTTAAAGTCCGGGTCCACTTAAATCAAGTCATGATACAGATATATACTATCATCATAATACAGTCATCACACAAGATAATCATCAGAGTATATACATTGAATTATTTACATTCTGGGATGGGGGGGTTAGGTTTGATTGATATCAACACTTCAGTCAACAATTGTATCATCAGAGAAATGGACATTGAAACAGTGTAGGTGTGACTTGGTAGGATATGTACAGCAAGTAGTGGACACACACAGAGATCAGAAAGCATAAGAAAAAGTATCTACCTTTGATAACATTTGATTTTTTTGGGATTTTTTTTATAATGAATTTTATTCGATCAACAAAATACACAACAATGCAATCCAATTCCAAAAGCAAAGCCGCCCCAGCAACACTAAGAACAACAGTAAACAGCAATTGAGGACACAAACATGACACGGAACAATCCAAATGTAGTGAAACAAAAATGAACATCGACAACAGCACTCCCTCATTGATATTAAAAACATGAATAAAAAATAAAATGAGAAAAGAACAATAGTGTGACAGTGGCTTACACTTGCATCACATCTCATAAGCTTGACAACACACTGTGTCCAATATTTTCCACAATGATATAATAAGTCATATTTTGGTTCATTTAATAGTTGAAACAAATTGAAATAATGGATCCCATATTCCAATATATGACTCATTATCTAAACTAAATGCAGTTTGTTCTACTGATATCATCTCCATAGCTTGTGTGCACCAGTCAGTATGAGTTGGACTATCAACATCCATCCATTTTTTAAATATTACCCTTTTTGTTATGATGCATATTGAAAGAAAAGCATTTTTACTCTTTGATGACACGTTACTAAATTGATGGAGATCCCCAAGAATACAAGTTTGCAGTGTCATTGGGATGTTTATATTAAGGACTGTGATTGCTTCTTTTGTTGTTTTCAACCATAACTCTTTTATTCTCTGACATTCCCACAATAAATGAACAAGAGTTGCCTCACTTCATACATAACTTGCTATCTACCACACTAATTTTAAACAGCTGAGAAGATGTCAAATACAATCTATTCAATATCTTAAATTGAGTCAGCTTATCTTTAATGCTTCTAAAGGGCTTGTGTGTCAGCATGTCTGTGATCTTTTAATTCTTTTTATTTTTTATTTTTTTTATAAATAGATTTAATTATTTATTATTTTTTTTAAATATATTTTATTAATATTATTATTATTATGTATTTATTTATTTTATTTATTTAATCCCCTACCTCAGGGGGGGACTCGGCGGGGCGGTTGCTGGTTGTTCCATCTCCATCGTTGGGGTCCCTGCGGGTGGGGTGGGTGGTTCCTGTGGCCCCGTGCTGGGTGGTCCTGTGGCGGCCGGCTTGGGTGGGCTGGCCTCGCCGCGCTCTCCGGGGGTGGCGGGGGGGCTCGTGGGGGCCCTGTTGCCGGTGGGGCGGGGGCGGTCTTCCCGTCCGGTTGCGGGGGGTCTCCGGGCCCCTCGGGCGGGGCGTCCCGCCTTTCTGTCCATGTGGGGTGTGGTCTCTCGCTGGCTTGGGGTCTGGCTGCCCCCTGCTTTTCTCGTGCCTTGTCCTCTGCCGGGTGCGTCTGTCTGCGGCCTGCTGCTGGCCCTTGTGGGCGGCGCGGTGGGCCAGGCTCTGGGGTTCCTGTCGCTGTCCGGCTTGGCTGCGTGGGGGCGGTGGCCCCTGGTTCCCTGGGCACCACACCTACTGTTTGTGGGATGGGTTCTCGGGGAGGCTGGGGCCGTACTCTGGCTCCCGCACACACTGGGAGTCAAATGTATTGTACATGCAAATTCACATATACTCACACACATACATACACACATACATAGGTACCTACGCTCCCACATACATATACAAATAAATACAGTACATATTTACACACTCAAAGTTTGTACATCCACACGCACATTCATTATACAAACATACTGTATACACATACTGTACATATACATTCACTGTACAAACACACACATACACATACTGTACATATACATTCACTGTACAAACACACATACTGTATACACATACTGTACATATACACTCACTGTACAAGCACACACATACTGTATACACATACTGTACATATACATTCACTGTTCAAACACACATATACACATACTGTACATATACATTCACTGTACAAACACACATATACACATACTGTACATATACAAGTACATATGCACACATACACTCATGCACATAATCACGTTTCATCAAACATATATTAACGTTGTTGCCCTAGGGCGGGGGTCGGCAACCCGCGGCTCTAGAGCCGCATGCGGCTCTTTAGCGCCGCCCTAGTGGCTCTCTGGAGATTTTTCAAAAATGTATGAAGAATGGAAAAAGATGAGGGGGAAAAAAAAAATCAATTTTTTTGTTTTAGTATGGTTTCTGTAGGAGGACAAACATGACACAAACCTCCCTAATTGTTATAAATCACACTGTTTATATTAAACATGCTTCACTGATTCAAGTATTTGGCGAGCGCCGTTTTGTCCTACTTATTTTGGCGGTCCTTGAACTCACCGTATAGTCTGTTTACATGCATAACTTTCTCCGACTTTCTAGGACGTGTTTTATGCCACTTCTTTTTCTGTCTCATTTTGTCCACCACACTTTTAACGTTGTACATGAGTGCACAAAGGTGAGTTTTGTTGATGTTATTGACTTGTGTGAAGTGCTAATCAGACATATTTGGTCACTGCATGACTGCAAGCTAATCGATGCTAACATGCTATTTAGGCTAGCTATATGTACATATTGCATCATTATGCCTAATTTGCAGCTATATTTGAGCTAATTTAGTTTCCTTTAAGTCTTCTTAATTAAATTTATATCTCATGACACATGTAATATGGCTTTTAATTTTTTGCGGCTCCAGACAGATTTGTTTTTGTTTTTTTGGTCCAATATGGCTCTTTCAACATTTTGGGTTGCCGACCCCTGCCCTAGGGTAAACTGGGTACAACACATGGCACACTGACAAAGCTTAACGTCGGCAAGGTAGGGGCCTGGTATTTTTGGTACATTGGGAGGGTTATGGTCCAGAGGATAGATCCTGGGTGTCGGCCTCTTACCTTGCTGACCCCACCCTCCTGGAGGACTTCTATCAGGTCAACCCTGGAGCTCTCCGGCGCTCGTCGAGAGCCTCGCATAAGAGGGGGGGCACTGTTACGTCTGCTTCTCCCTCCTCGGCAGGAGCTCCTCGAAGCTACGCTGCAAGCACCGCAGGACACGCCCCCGCACGCGCCACGCAGACCGCGGCCACGCGCCTCCACAGCCGGCGGCAATCATCAATCAACGCACCTGGTCTTGACGAGAAGCAGCAGCATAAAGGCTCACTCCACTGACTACTCCACGCCGGAACAAAGCCCTGATTCAGTAAGCTTCACGTCTCTGGCTCCTCACCTGTGTCTCTCTCTTTTGCTCGCTTTGTCTCCCTCGTGCCTAGTCCTTATTTGTCCTTGTCATCTCCTGTTCCCACAGTACCTCCGTGTCTCCGCAGTGAGCCTCACCTGCCCATCTTCCCCCTGGACTCTGACTGCCTTCCTCCACCTCCGCAGTGGATGGAAAGAGTGTATGAATAAGAGTGTATGAATAAGAGTATATGAATAAGAGTGTATGAATAAGAGTGGATGACTAAGAGTGGATGAATAAGAGTATATGAATAAGAGTGTATGAATAAGAGTGGATGACTAAGAGTGGATGACTAAGAGTATATGAATAAGAGTGTATGAATAAGAGTGTATGAATAAGAGTGGATGAATAAGAGTGGATGACTAAGAGTGGATGACTAAGAGTATATGAATAAGAGTGTATGAATAAGAGTGTATGAATAAGAGTGTATGAATAAGAATGCATGAATACGAGTATATGAATAAGAGTGGATGACTAAGAGTGGATGACTAAGAGTGGATGAATAAGAGTATATGAATAAGAGTGTATGAATAAGAATGCATGAATACGAGTATATGAATAAGAGTGGATGACTAAGAGTGGATGACTAAGAGTATATGAATAAGAGTGGATGAATAAGAGTGGATGAATAAGAGTGTATGAATAAGAGTGGATGACTAAGAGTGGATGACTAAGAGTGGATGACTAAGAGTGTATGACTAAGAGTGGATGACTAAGAGTGTATGAATAAGAGTATATGAATAAGAGTGGATGACTAAGAGTGTATGAATAAGAGTATATGAATAAGAGTGTATGAATAAGAGTGTATGAATAAGAGTGGATGACTAAGAGTGTATGAATAAGAGTGGATGACTAAGAGTGTATGAATAAGAGTATATGAATAAGAGTGGATGACTAAGAGTGGATGACTAAGAGTGGATGACTAAGAGTGTATGACTAAGAGTGGATGACTAAGAGTGTATGAATAAGAGTATATGAATAAGAGTGTATGAATAAGAGTGTATGAATAAGAGTGGATGACTAAGAGTGTGTGAATAAGAGTGGATGACTAAGAGTGTATGAATAAGAGTGGATGACTAAGAGTGGATGACTAAGAGTGTATGAATAAGAGTGGATGACTAAGAGTGGATGAATAAGAGTGTATGAATAAGAGTGGATGACTAAGAGTGGATGACTAAGAGTGTATGAATAAGAGTGTATGAATAAGAGTGGATGACTAAGAGTGGATGACTAAGAGTGGATGACTAAGAGTGTATGACTAAGAGTGGATGACTAAGAGTGTATGAATAAGAGTGGATGACTAAGAGTGGATGACTAAGAGTGTATGAATAAGAGTATATGAATAAGAGTGTATGAATAAGAGTGGATGACTAAGAGTGTATGAATAAGAGTGGATGACTAAGAGTGTATGAATAAGAGTGGATGACTAAGAGTGGATGACTAAGAGTGTATGAATAAGAGTATATGAATAAGAGTGTATGAATAAGAGTGGATGACTAAGAGTGTATGAATAAGAGTGGATGAATAAGAGTATATGAATAAGAGTGGATGACTAAGAGTGGATGACTAAGAGTGTATGAATAAGAGTATATGAATAAGAGTGTATGAATAAGAGTGGATGACTAAGAGTGTATGAATAAGAGTGGATGAATAAGAGTATATGAATAAGAGTGGATGACTAAGAGTGGATGACTAAGAGTGGATGACTAAGAGTGTATGACTAAGAGTGGATGACTAAGAGTGGATGAATAAGAGTATATGAATAAGAGTGGATGACTAAGAGTGTATGAATAAGAGTGTATGAATAAGAGTGGATGACTAAGAGTGTGTGAATAAGAGTGGATGACTAAGAGTGTATGAATAAGAGTGGATGACTAAGAGTGGATGACTAAGAGTGTATGAATAAGAGTGGATGACTAAGAGTGTATGAATAAGAGTGGATGACTAAGAGTGGATGACTAAGAGTGTATGAATAAGAGTGTATGAATAAGAGTGGATGACTAAGAGTGTATGAATAAGAGTATATGAATAAGAGTGTATGAATAAGAGTGTATGAATAAGAGTGTATGACTAAGAGTGTATGAATAAGAGTATATGAATAAGAGTGTATGACTAAGAGTGTATGAATAAGAGTGTATGACTAAGAGTGTATGAATAAGAGTGTATGAATAAGAGTGTATGAATAAGAGTGTATGAATAAGAATGCATGAATAAGAGTGTATGAATAAGAATGCATGAATACGAGTGGATGAATAAGAGTGGATGACTAAGAGTGTATGAATAAGAGTGGATGACTAAGAGTGGATGAATAAGAGTGTATGACTAAGAGTGTATGAATAAGAGTGTATGACTAAGAGTGTATGAATAAGAGTGGATGAATAAGAGTGGATGAATAAGAATGCATGAATACGAGTGTATGAATAAGAGTGGATGACTAAGAGTGTATGAATAAGAGTATATGAATAAGATTATATGAATAAGAGTGTATGAATAAGAGTGTATGAATAAGAGTATATGAATAAGATTATATGAATAAGAGTGTATGAATAAGAGTGTATGAATAAGAGTATATGAATAAGAGTGGATGACTAAGAGTGTATGAATAAGAGTATATGAATAAGATTATATGAATAAGAGTGTATGAATAAGAGTGTATGAATAAGAGTGGATGACTAAGAGTGTATGAATAAGAGTATATGAATAAGAGTGTATGAATAAGAGTGTATGAATAAAAGTGGATGACTAAGAGTGTGTGAATAAGAGTGGATGACTAAGAGTGTATGAATAAGAGTGGATGACTAAGAGTGGATGACTAAGAGTGTATGAATAAGAGTGGATGACTAAGAGTGTATGAATAAGAGTGGATGACTAAGAGTGGATGACTAAGAGTGTATGAATAAGAGTGTATGAATAAGAGTGGATGACTAAGAGTGTATGAATAAGAGTATATGAATAAGAGTGTATGAATAAGAGTGTATGAATAAGAGTGTATGACTAAGAGTGTATGAATAAGAGTATATGAATAAGAGTGTATGAATAAGAGTATATGAATAAGAATGTATGAATACGAGTGGATGAATAAGAGTGTATGACTAAGAGTGTATGAATAAGAGTGTATGAATAAGAGTGTATGAATAAGAGTATATGAATAAGAATGTATGAATACGAGTGGATGAATAAGAGTGTATGACTAAGAGTGTATGAATAAGAGTGTATGAATAAGAGTGTATGAATAAGAGTGTATGAATAAGAATGTATGAATACGAGTGGATGAATAAGAGTGGATGACTAAGAGTGTATGAATAAGAGTGTCTGAATAAGAGTGGATGAATAAGAGTGTATGACTAAGAGTGTATGAATAAGAGTATATGAATAAGAGTGTATGAATAAGAGTATATGAATAAGAATGTATGAATACGAGTGGATGAATAAGAGTGTATGACTAAGAGTGTATGAATAAGAGTGTATGAATAAGAGTGTATGAATAAGAGTATATGAATAAGAATGTATGAATACGAGTGGATGAATAAGAGTGTATGACTAAGAGTGTATGAATAAGAGTGTATGAATAAGAGTGTATGAATAAGAGTGTATGAATAAGAATGTATGAATACGAGTGGATGAATAAGAGTGGATGACTAAGAGTGTATGACTAAGAGTGTCTGAATAAGAGTGGATGAATAAGAGTGTATGACTAAGAGTGTATGAATAAGAGTATATGAATAAGAGTGTATGAATAAGAGTATATGAATAAGAATGTATGAATACGAGTGGATGAATAAGAGTGTATGACTAAGAGTGTATGAATAAGAGTGTATGAATAAGAGTGTATGAATAAGAGTGTATGAATAAGAATGTATGAATACGAGTGGATGAATAAGAGTGGATGACTAAGAGTGTATGAATAAGAGTGGATGACTAAGAGTGGATGAATAAGAGTGTATGACTAAGAGTGTATGAATAAGAGTGTATGAATAAGAATGCATGAATACGAGTGTATGAATAAGAGTGGATGACTAAGAGTGTATGAATAAGAGTATATGAATAAGAATGCATGAATACGAGTGTATGAATAAGAGTGGATGACTAAGAGTGTATGAATAAGAGTGGATGACTAAGAGTGGATGACTAAGAGTGTATGAATAAGAGTGTATGAATAAGAGTGGATGACTAAGAGTGTATGAATAAGAGTATATGAATAAGAGTGTATGACTAAGAGTGTCTGAATAAGAGTGGATGAATAAGAGTGTATGACTAAGAGTGTATGAATAAGAGTATATGAATAAGAGTGTATGACTAAGAGTGTATGAATAAGAGTGTATGAATAAGAGTGTATGAATAAGAGTGTATGAATAAGAATGTATGAATACGAGTGGATGAATAAGAGTGGATGACTAAGAGTGTATGAATAAGAGTGGATGACTAAGAGTGGATGAATAAGAGTGTATGACTAAGAGTGTATGAATAAGAGTGTATGAATAAGAGTGTATGAATAAGAATGCATGAATACGAGTGTATGAATAAGAGTGGATGACTAAGAGTGTATGAATAAGAGTATATGAATAAGATTATATGAATAAGAGTATATGAATAAGAGTGTATGAATAAGAGTGTATGAATAAGAGTGTATGAATAAGAGTGTATGACTAAGAGTGTATGAATAAGATTTATTCATGTATTTTATTATATAAAAATGGGAGCCATTACCTCCCTGCTTGGCACTCAGCATCAAGGGTTGGAATTGGGGGTTGAATCACCAAAATGATTCCCGGGCGCGGCCACCGCTGCTGCTCACTGCTCCCCTCACCTCCCTGGGGGTGATCAAGGGTGATGGTTCAAATGCAGAGAATAATTTCGCCACACCTAGTGTGTGTGTGTGTGACAATCATTGGCACTTTAACTGAACTTTTAATGATGTTATTCATATTATTCAGATTGAAAAGCTTAAGGGGCCGCATGTGGCCCCCGGACGTTCATCTGCCCAGGTCTGTGCTAAGGTGATCTCTAGAAGTGCTCCACACTCCATGTCAGTAGGTGGCGGTAATGCACACCAGAAGGTTGCTTGCCAACCTGCTATAAAAACAAAAGAAGAAGAAGAAGAAGATCCACACTTCCGGGTGGTGATGACGTCGCGTCGTGACGTCATATTTCAAAATGGCAGAGCCCGCGGAAAGACCCCCTGGAGTCGACTCCATTTCCCAAGAAAAGATGTCAACAGCGCGACTTGTAACAATTATAAGGCCGAGGAGGGTTATTTGAACACACACCATTCAATTATTATAAATGAAAGTCACGTTTTTTAACCGCTCCGGTCTCGTCCCAGCGGAAGTGACGCTAGCACGTCATCAGAATACAACAGCTTGCTAGCTAACACGCCTCCTATCATGTCAGCGCTGTTATTTGTTCCAATGTCATTCATTCCTTCTCATTTACATCAACACGACGAGAGAGACATTCTGCCGCTAGACGAAGGTCACCGAGCAGCGACGAAGTTTGCATTTTCGGTAGGTGAGTGTTCAATTGTCCTCCGAGAAAAGTTGCATGAAGTCATTCTATTACACAGGTGAAAGTCATACACACATAATATGCTGGAAAAGTCCATTCATGTCAGCAATTAACTTCAAATGTCAAACTCATTTGTGATGTTAAAGGGAAAACAGTACTTAACTGTGCTTAAATGTATTTATATTATTCAAATGTGAATGATGCTGTATAATAGACTGTATTTATGTTATTGACATGTGAATAATGCTGTATAATCAGTGTTGGGACTAACGCGTTACAAAGTAACTAGTAGTCTAACGCCTTATTTTTTATATTCAGTAACTCAGTTACCGTTACTACATGATGCGTTACTGCGTTATTTGATGTCATTTCTTATGTAGTATCGGCTAAAAACAGAAGATCTGAGTGTGTTTTATTGGAGAGTTGCAGTGTCGTCCTTCTGAATGATTCCCGGGCGCGGCGCCGCTGCTGCCCACTGCTCCCCAAGGGGATGGCTCAAATGCAGAGGACACATTTCACCACACCTAGTGTGTGTGTGTGTGACAATCATTGGTACTTTAACTTAACTTAACTTAATTCTTCCTGTGTCACAACGGGGACAAGAGAAGAGGCGCTGTGTGTGTGTGTGTGTGTGTGTGTGTGTGTGTGTGTGTGTGTGTGTGTGTGTGTGTGTGTGTGCGTGTGTGCGTGTCTGTGTGTCTGTGTGTGTGTGTGGAGGGGGGCGTGTCTGTGTTTACTTACAAGACATCATGGTGGAGCTGAAGCCGAGTTTCTTAACATGGAGATATTCTAGACCAGGGGTCACCAACGCGGTGCCCGCGGGCACCAGGTAGCCCGTAAGGACCAGATGAGTAGCCCGCTGGCCTGTTCTAAAAATAGCTCAAATAGCAGCACTTACCAGCGAGCTGCCTCTATTTTTTAAATTTTATTTATTTACTAGCAAGCTGGTCTCGACATTTTTAATTCTAAGAGACAAAACTCAAATAGAATTTGAAAATCCAAGAAAATATTTCAAAGACTTGGTCTTCACTTGTTTAAATAAATTCATAATTTTTTTTTACTTTGCTTCTTATAACTTTCAGAAAGACAATTTTAGAGAAAAAATACAACCTTAAAAATGATTTTTTTTATTGTAAAGAATAATAAATACATTTTAATTTAATTCTTAATTTTAGCTTCTGTTTTTTCGACGAAGAATATTTGTGAAATATTTCTTCAAACTTATTATGATTAGAATTCAAAAAAATTATTCTGGCAAATCTTGAAAATCTGTAGAATGAAATTTAAATCTTATTTCAAAGTCTTTTGAATTTCTTTAAAAAATTTTGTTCTGGAAAATCTAGAAGAAATAATGATTTGTCTTTGTTAGAAATATAGCTGGTCCAATTCATTTAAAACATGTCATCAAACTTCTAAAATTAATCTTAATCAGGAAAAATTACTAATGATGTTCCATAAAATCTTTTAAAATTTTTTTCAAAAAGATTCGAATTAGCTAGTTTTTCTCTTCTTTTTTTCAGTTGAATTTTGAATTTTAAAGAGTCGAAATTGAAGATAAACTATGTTTCAAAATTTAATTATCATTTTTTTCGTGTTTTCTCCTCTTTTAAACCGTTCAATTAAGTGTAAATATCATTAATTATTAATAATAACAGAGTTAAAGGTAAATTGAGCAAATTGGCTATTTCTGGCAATTTATTTAAGTGTGTATCAAACTGGTAGCCCTTCGCATTAATCACTACCCGAGAAGTAGCTCTTGCTTTCAAAAAGGTTGGTGACCCCTGCTCTAGACTGACCATGTGTCTTCTTTTGCGGGGCTGTCCGGGCGGAGTTTCTTAAATGCCTCAAATGTCCGGCAGGGTTGCGTATATTTTCAATGTACGTTCAGGGTTAAGATGGGGTTAAAAACCAAACTAATTGTGCACACGCAGAAGCATTCGTGAGGGAGGGACAGAGAGAGCGAGGGAGTGGATTGATTGATTGAGACTTTTATTAATAGATTGCACAGTACAGTACATATTCCGTACAATTGACCACTAAATGGTAATACCCCAATAAGTTTTTCAACTTGTTTAAATCGGGGTCCACATTAATCAATTTATTTCAAACTGTCATTGCTCAAAACATAATATTGAATCAAAATCAATGTTATTATGAATTATTGACCTATCCAAGGTTCCCATTACTTCACATCCAATATTCCACTTTGAAAAATATTTTTGGTGGAAGATTTTGCATATTTTGTGTGTTTGCCATTAAAAACATAGTTTTGTTTGACAAAAAAGGGCGGAAAACAAACAGACAAAAAAACAACATAACTAAAACATTTTGAAATGAGGGATAGATCTGAAGTTGATGTAGACTCCAGAGATTTAAGCGTTAAATATAAAATGTTTGTATGCCCTGGCACACCATTATCATCATTTCATGACCCAAGCAAAACACTTTTTACACTTTTATACTGAAATAAATACACCTACAACTTATTCAATAAAAACATAGAAAAAACTACCAGCAGCGGTAAAGTTTAGATCCATGAAGGAAAGAAGAAAGTGAATGAATGTTTATAACTGAATACATTTACATATGTATACAAATTAGTTTTCTTTCTTTATTATTTTTTTTAATGAATTAAGTAACGTTTATGACAACCTTTTTCCAAAACACAATATATAATGTGAGATATAACAGGATAATGCATACGTTTATCTTTTTTGTTGTCAAAACGCTTACCAAAAAGTGGGACCCCAAAAATTTACTGTAGGACCCCATTTTTATGACTTGATGGGGTCCCTGGGACCCCATTTTGAAAATTCCTAGCGCTGATCAACAGATTGTATTATTGTCCAGTGCAATAACAGTACTTAAATGAAGGCTTAAAGGGCATTAATGGTAGCTTTAAAAAAAGAAGAAGAAGAAAACAAGTAACTAAATAGTTACTTTTCACAATAACGCATTACTTTTTGGTGTAAGTAACTGAGTTAGTAACTGAGTTGCTTTTGAAATAAAGTAACTAGTAACTGTAACTAGTTACTGGTTTTCAGTAACTAACCCAACACTGTGTATAATAGACTGTATTTATATTATTCACAAGTGAATAATGCTGTATAATAGACTGTATTTATATTTTTCACATGTAAAAAATACCTTAGTGTTTATTTTTATTGTGAGCGAACTGTGGTGCTGAATTTCCCCGAGGGATCAATAAAGTACTTTCTATTCTATTCTATTCTATTCTAAAAACATCCAAATCCATTGCTATTCTTTATATAAAGTAAGACACATGCTGAATAAGAAATATCTGCACATCATTCCTTGAGTAATTCGATTACAAAATACATTCGAGGAATTGTTGCTGCCTCGAGGTGTCGTATATATTTTTTTTACGGCATTTTGCCTGGTTCACTAAACAGTAGTCAAAGCTCACGTTTCGCACAGACTGTTTAGGTGTTGCACAGCGTGTTTACGTCACAGATCATCCCCCCCTTGCACTGCACGACACCGCTCTTTTAAGTACGCTCCAGTTTAGAAAATGGCACCGTATGATAATCATCAAAAACGCACGAGAGACAAGAACTTTGTTTATGCGGTCACACCACACAGCACATAGGGCTGTGAGCGCACCTGTTTTTATTAGCACATACACATTTTTAGCTGTGCGTGTCAGCCTTCAATAATGAAAACAGGCGTTTAGGAAATAAGACGATTAGGCCAACCACAATAATTGAGGGCACATCTTAACATGTATAATTAAACAAAATGATGATTTATTCGATTAATCGATCGGGATATTCGATAGAATACTCGATTACTAAAATATTCGATAGCTGCAGCTGTAGTTATATTATTCTTTTATTTTTCCATATCTAACATACTGTGTTGAACTTTGGGGAAATGTTTATAGAACAAACACAGGCTCAATAATTCAACTTGAAAAAAGGGTCATTAGAATAATACACAAGGCTGGCTACGATGAACCTACCAATCCATTATTCCTAAGTTCTAATGTAGAGGTGTCAAACTCATTTTAGATCGGGGGCCACATGGACAAAAATCTACTCCCAAGTGGGCCGGACTGGTAAAATCAAGGCACGATAACTTAAAAATAAAGACAACTTCAGATTGTTTGTTTTTTTCTTTGTTAAAAATAGAGCAAGCACATTCTGAAAATGTACAAATCATAATGTTGTTGTTTTTTTTTTTACACTTACATGTTGCGGTTAATAGTATTCTACCTTTATTTGTCGATATGTATACTTTTTGATGAAATGATGTGATAATGTTCATCAGTCAACTCATTGGTGTTCATTTTTAATCTATTAAGATAAAATAATGATATGTTATTTAAATGGAGGCTTCTCACATGATGAGATAACTTCTGGAAATGACTGGCTCATAAGGGTCAAAGGTATAAATGTGTGTGTCCAAGTTAAAGGAAAAGGCAGGCTGTCTTCTTCTAATGGATTTATTACAATCTTTACAAGCCGGGTAACGTTTGCTGTGGTCTGGAACAACATGGCGCACAAACAACTATCAGAAATGCAGCCAATATTACGTACAGATAATGTGTCATGAGACATGCAAATATAAATGAAATGCACAGAGGACATAAGTAAAGGAAATTAAATGAGCTCAAATATTCCTACAAACGAGTCATAATGATGCAATATGTACATACAGCTAGCTTAAATAGCATGTTAGCATTGATTAGCTTGCAGTCATGCTCTGACCAAATATGCCTGATTAGCACTCCAACAAGTCAATAACATCAACAAAGCTCACCTTTTGTGCATTCGCGCACAGCGTAGAACGTTTGGTGGACAAAATGAGACAAAGAAGAAGTGTCATAAAACACGTCTTTCTGTGGCAGCGTCGGAGAAAGTTGTACATGTAAACAAACAACAATGAGTTCAAGGATCGCTGAAATGAGTAGGACAAAACAGTGCTTGCTAAATCCTCATCAGTGAAGCATGTTTAACATAAACAGTGGGACTTCTAACAATTAGGAAGATTTGTGTCATGTTTGTTCTCCTACAGGAAATATATTCCAATAAAAATGTTCTTCATCTTTTTCCATTTTCACACATCTCTGAAAGAGGTCCAGGGAGCCACGAGGGCGGTGCTAAAGAGACGCGGGTTGCTGACCCCCGGCCTACACCCGAGACTGGCCGCCAGTTCATCACAGGACACATGAACAAGCCTTCGCCCTCAAATCAGAGAAGTATTCATTTACTCTAACATGATTTGTATTCAGTTCAATGCATTTATTGTCATTGTCATAGTGAATAACACACACACTGCATAGTAACCATGTAGCAAAAATGCGTTAGGTGGTGCAATCCTGACCCATGAAACACGGCGTAAACACAAAGGGTGCCACGAACGATGCACAAAATTCACAGTCTGGTATGGATCGGTACTTGAGCGGCGCCGTTCCATACATTTTTTCAATACCCAAAAGAGGGAAATGTTCATGCCTTTTTTGTAACTTGTAGTTTATTGAAATTGTCGTTGTCCACGACAGAAAACGGTCGGCAAGGCGAGTTTATTTACAGAGCACAGTTGGTACTACAGGCAGGCCAGTCTAGTACCCGCACTCTTTTACTACGAAGCCACGCTGTTGTAACACGTGCAGAATGTGGCTCTTACTGAAATAAGCAGGGGCGGCCATGAAAAAGACGTCGCTTGGATGGCAACTTTTGTTGCTCCAAAACCTGTATGTACCTTTCAGCATTAATGGTGCCTTCACAAACGTGTAAGTTACCCACTAATACACCCCCATATCATCAATCTTTATTGCAGACCTTCAGATCCATTTAAACATATACAAACAGAATATAATACATTAAAAAACAAAACAATAAAAACATACATTAAAAACAAAACAAAACAAGTTTTCCATACAATTACAGACGCTGGGTTTTCAACTTTGCGCCTAGAACAATCCGGATGGTTCTTTTCCTCTTTGGACCGGAGGACACGACGTCCACAGTTTCCAAAAACAATTTGAAATGTGGACTTGTCAGACCACAGAACACTTTTCCAGTTTGCATCAGTACATCTTAGATGAGCTCGGGCCGAGCGAAGCCGGCGGCGTTTCTGGGTGTTGTTGATAAATGGCATTCGCTTTGCATTGTAGAGTTTTAACTTGCACTTACAGATGTAGCGACGAACTGTAGTTACTGACAGTGGTTTTCTGAAGTGTTCCTGAGTCCATGTGGTGATATCCTTTACACACTGATGTCGCTTTTTGATGCAGTACCAACACAAATACAACTTTGAAACTACGTGCTTTCTGAGAAGATTACCGTAGTAACTAGTATATCATGCAAAAGCGCAGATTCCAACCAATCAGTCCATCTTAGATGAGCTCGGGCCGAGCGAAGCCAGCGGCGTTTCTGGGTGTTGTTGCATTTATCAACAACACCCAGAAACGCAGAGTTTTGAGGACGAAAATGAATTGATACCATTTTAGAATAAGGCTGTAACATAGCAAAATGTGGCAAAAAATGAAGCGCTGTGAATACTTTCCGGATGCAGTGTACAGTATAAAGGGCAGATCAATAGAAGTGATAATTAGACGTTGCAGTTCATGGGTGGGATGTGAGAGAGGGTCACTGCCTGAGGATACAGACGAGCTGTTGGCAAGTTGTCCTGGCACGTATAGACCTGTTCCTTCTACCTGAGGGCCGCAGGTGAGGAGCAGGGTGTTGTTGGTCACGCAGGATGCTGTGCACTCGCCTCAGACAGCAGGTAGTGTAGACTGTGCCCATCTCTGGAAGACTTGATTGTTTTCCAGCTGTTTTAATCACCGATTAGAGAGTCTGCTGTCATGGCACACTTCTAAAAGCTCACTCTTACACTAGGAAGCAGAGTCATTCATTGCGCTTTACCTGACACATGAAACGTGACAAATACGATCGCTGAGATGAAACGGATCAGGCCCGTGAACAGGTTCTATCCGGATGAATTTGCTAAGTATACAAATGAGCTGAAATTTTTGTATGAAAGAAACTGCTGTTTTAAATGTGTCCACTAGATGTGGCAATGGCAATTCTTTGTATCTTTGTAGATGATGCTACATACAGGATGTACAAAAAAAATAAAACACATGATGTTAGTGCAACAGTCGAAGAAAATTAGCAAACTACATAAATAACATCCTGTAATTTGATTTTGATATATTTTTTTTTATCTTGTTAGATTGAAAATGAACACCAATGAGTTGACTGATGAACATTATCACGTCATTTATTCAGAAAGTATAAATAACGACAATTAAAGGTAGAACACTATTAACTGCAACATGTAAGTGTAAAAAAACAACATGATTTGTTTATTTTTGAGAAATTCTATTTTTAAACCAAGAAAACAATCTGAAGTTGTCTTTATTTTTAAGTTATCGTGCCGTGATTTTACCAGTCCGGCCCACTTGGGAGTAGATTTTTCTCAATGTGGCCCCCGATCTAAAATGAGTTTGACACCTCTGGCCTAGATAAATTGGTAAACATCCTCACAAATATTGATATAAAGCATTACCGTATTTTCCGGACCATAGGGCACACCGGATTATAAGGAGCACTGCCGATGAATGGTCTATTTTTGATCTTTTTTTCATATATAAGGCGCACCGGATTATAAGGCGCATTAAAGGAGTCATAATATATATATTTTTTTCTAAATGTAAAAGACTTCCTTGGGGTCTACATAACATGTAATGGTGGTTCTTTGCTCAAAATGTTGCATAGATGATGTTTTACACATCTTCAAGCCGCTTCCGGGTGCGCCGTTTTGTGGGCGGTCTTATTTACGTGGCTCACCTTCGGCAGCGTCTTCTCCCCGTCATCTTTGTTGTGAAGTGTCAAAAGATGGAGCTAACTGTTTTAATGACATTCAGACTTTACTTCAATCAATAACGGAGCAGCATCTCCTCATCCAGAAACAACAACACCAGAAATGTGTCCCGTGAAAAACCGTCCGACCAGAACTCTAATAACTAAAGTTCCTTGGGTGAATAATGGTAACTCACTACACCGCTATGTTTTAGGGCTTTCATGGCGAGTTTACAGACTGAAATAAGTAATAACTTTACACTGCTTTTTATTAGAAATGGCAACAGCAGAGGATGGATGTCCCATAACAAGAAGGTGGAGAAAAAGAAGAAGCTTATCGACTACGGTGTCGGCACGGACTACAAAGGCGGACCTGCACAAATTTTCAGGTACCAGAAGGTAAGAAAAGTTTCTTTTGCATAATATTGCGAAACAAAACACCAGAAAATATGTCTTACCTTATACACACAGCATAATAATACTCCTATGTTGAAGCACAGTACAATCCATCAAGCGGTGCAGTTTCATAGCTGACCAAAGTCCTACTAAAACATTTTGATAGATTTTTGAGCGCCGTGTGTAATGTTCTATATTTTCAATGGAGCATATACAATGTTGGTGTTGTTTACTTGAGTCATATTGCGGTCTACACGAAATCAAATCAAATCAATAATGGAGCAGCATCTCCTCATCCGGAAACAACCACACCGGAAATGTGTCCCGTGAAAAACCGTTCAACCGGAACTCTCTAATAACTAAACTTCCTTGGGTGAATAATTTAAACTCACTACACCGGTATGTTTTAGCGCTTTCATGGCAAGTTTACTGACAGATATAAGTGAGAACTCGACACTACTTTATATTAGATAGGCAACAGCGGAGGATGAATGTCACATAACAAGAAGATAGAGAAAAAGAAGAAGCTTATTAACTACAAAGGCGGACACACAATTTTTCAGGACTCATGCAGATCCCAAATACAGATCAGCAGGTACCAGAAGTTAAGAAAAGTTGCATAATATTGCGAAACAAAACGCCAGATAATGTCTTACCTTATACACACACCATAATAATAGTGGTATGTTTAATGCGCCGACAATCCTTCAAGCGGTGCGGCTTCATAGCTGACCAAAGTCGTGCTAAAACATTTTGATAGATTTTTGAGCGCCGTGTCTAATGTTCTATATTTTCAACGGAACATTTAAAATGTTGCTGTTGTTTACTTAAAAGCCATCATAGTGCAGGCTACACGTATCTCTTATGTTTGACTGCCATCTACTGCTCACACTTATAATTACACCATGTACCAAATAAAATAGCCTCGAGGTGGGTAAGCTCAACCAAACTTGTTCATTACATTAGGCGCAACTGTGTAAGGCGCACTGAGAAATAAAAAAGGATTTTAAATGCGCCTTATAGTCCAGAAATTACGGTAAACGCATTGGCCAAAAAGTGCATTGTGTGTCCTCGCCGCGATCTATTTTACATTGTTGAAATGTCGGCAAAGCAAATGTGAGTATGTGAAGAACGAACCTGGAGTGAAACAGCGCACAATTCAACGTCAAGTTCGGTCTCGATACCTTTCATCTTTACCATGGAAAAAAGGACGTACGCCAGGTTTTTGTGCTTAAGCACAACATAACACGAGGCCCCTGCTGAATTGGGATCTGGTCACCCTTAGATATAGAGCAGTGGGAAAAGTGGAAGTGTGCCTGCTAACTCTCACATGCTGTGTGATTTGATAATAACATCAAAAAAGTCCACAATCCAATTTCACAGTGTGATGTTCAGTCAAAGGTCGTGCACTTTGGATCCTATTAAAAGTTCAAATGGACCGAGAGCACCCTCGCATAATGTAGGTGAACGGTGGTGATGATGGCGGTGGCAAACTAATATGCACAGTACAGTACATTATTACCTTTTTAACACTAAATTACAAAAAAAAATGTTTTGCTAAAATGTCGTAAGGGGGGACCCTTACAAAAAATTCCAAAAAACGGACTTGCTTCAGCAGTACAATTCTGGTGCTGTAGTTGTAGGAGATGTCTCAAAACGTCATCAGGAGTCCCGACTAAACCCGTAAATGTAAGAAAATGTAAGAAATTGCATTTTTTAAGAAAAACATTTTTTGCTAAAATGTCGTAAGGGGGGACCCTGTCGTAAAAATGCCAAAAAACGGACTTGCTTCGGCAGTACAATTCTGGTGCTGTAGTTGTAGGAGATGTCTCAAAACGTCATCAGGAGTCCCTACAAAACCTAAAAATGGCATAAAATGCTTTTTTTGGGAAAACTTTTTTTTTACAAAAAAAAATTCAAAAAACGGACTTGTTTGAGCAGCACAATTCTGGTGCTGTAGTTGTAGGAGATGTCTCAAAACGTCATCAGGAGTCCCTACAAAACCTAAAAATGGCATAAAATGCTTTTTTTGGGAAAACTTTTTTTTTACAAAAAAAATTTCAAAAAACAGACTTGCTTCAGCAGCACAATTCTGGTGCTGTAGTTGTAGGAGATGTCTCAAAACGTCATCAGGAGTCCCTACAAAACCTAAAAATGGCATAAAATGCTTTTTTTGGGAAAACTTTTTTTTTACAAAAAAAAATTCAAAAAACGGACTTGTTTGAGCAGCACAATTCTGGTGCTGTAGTTGTAGGAGATGTCTCAAAACGTCATCAGGAGTCCCGACTAAACCCGTAAATGTAAGAAAATGTAAGAAAATGCATTTTTTAAGAAAAACATTTTTTGCTAAAATGTCGTAAGGGGGGACCCTGTCGTAAAAATGCCAAAAAACGGACTTGCTTCAGCAGTACAATTCTGGTGCTGTAGTTGTAGGAGATGTCTCAAAACGTCATCAGGAGTCCCTACAAAACCTAAAAATGGCATAAAATGCTTTTTTTGGGAAAACTTTTTTTTTACAAAAAAAATTTCAAAAAACGGACTTGTTTGAGCAGCACAATTCTGGTGCTGTAGTTGTAGGAGATGTCTCAAAACGTCATCAGGAGTCCCGACTAAACCCGTAAATGTAAGAAAATGTAAGAAAATGCATTTTTTAAGAAAAACATTTTTTGCTAAAATGTCGTAAGGGGGGACCCTGTCGTAAAAATGCCAAAAAACGGACTTGATTCAGCAGTACAATTCTGGTGCTGTAGTTGTAGGAGATGTCTCAAAACGTCATCAGGAGTCCCTACAAAACCTAAAAATGGCATAAAATGCTTTTTTTGGGAAAACTTTTTTTTTACAAAAAAAATTTCAAAAAACGGACTTGTTTGAGCAGCACAATTCTGGTGCTGTAGTTGTAGGAGATGTCTCAAAACGTCATCAGGAGTCCCGACTAAACCCGTAAATGTAAGAAAATGTAAGAAAATGCATTTTTTAAGAAAAACATTTTTTGCTAAAATGTCGTAAGGTGGGAGACCCTGTCGTAAAAATGCCAAAAAACGGACTTGATTCAGCAGCACAATTCTGGTGCTGTAGTTGTAGGAGATGTCTTAAAACGTCATCAGGAGTCCCTACAAAACCTAAAAATGGCATAAAATGCTTTTTTTGGGAAAACTTTTTTTTTACAAAAAAAAATTCAAAAAACGGACTTGTTTGAGCAGCACAATTCTGGTGCTGTAGTTGTAGGAGATGTCTCAAAACGTCATCAGGAGTCCCGACTAAACCCGTAAATGTAAGAAAATGTAAGAAAATGCATTTTTTAAGAAAAACATTTTTTGCTAAAATGTCGTAAGGGGGGACCCTGTCGTAAAAATGCCAAAAAACGGACTTGATTCAGCAGCACAATTCTGGTGCTGTAGTTGTAGGAGATGTCTCAAAACGTCATCAGGAGTCCCTACAAAACCTAAAAATGGCATAAAATGCTTTTTTTGGGAAAACTTTTTTTTTACAAAAAAAAATTCAAAAAACGGACTTGTTTGAGCAGCACAATTCTGGTGCTGTAGTTGTAGGAGATGTCTCAAAACGTCATCAGGAGTCCCGACTAAACCCGCAAATGTAAGAAAATGTAAGAAAATGCATTTTTTAAGAAAAACATTTTTTGCTAAAATGTCGTAAGGGGGGACCCTGTCGTAAAAATGCCAAAAAACGGACTTGATTCAGCAGCACAATTCTGGTGCTGTAGTTGTAGGAGATGTCTCAAAACGTCATCAGGAGTCCCTACAAAACCTAAAAATGGCATAAAATGCTTTTTTTGGGAAAACTTTTTTTTTACAAAAAAAAATTCAAAAAACGGACTTGTTTGAGCAGCACAATTCTGGTGCTGTAGTTGTAGGAGATGTCTCAAAACGTCATCAGGAGTCCCGACTAAACCCGCAAATGTAAGAAAATGTAAGAAAATGCATTTTTTAAGAAAAACATTTTTTGCTAAAATGTCGTAAGGGGGGACCCTGTCGTAAAAATGCCAAAAAACGGACTTGCTTCAGCAGTACAATTCTGGTGCTGTAGTTGTAGGAGATGTCTCAAAACGTCATCAGGAGTCCCTACAAAACCTAAAAATGGCATAAAATGCTTTTTTTGGGAAAACTTTTTTTTTACAAAAAAAAATTCAAAAAACGGACTTGTTTGAGCAGCACAATTCTGGTGCTGTAGTTGTAGGAGATGTCTCAAAACGTCATCAGGAGTCCCGACTAAACCCGTAAATGTAAGAAAATGTAAGAAAATGCATTTTTTAAGAAAAACATTTTTTGCTAAAATGTCGTAAGGGGGGACCCTGTCGTAAAAATGCCAAAAAACGGACTTGATTCAGCAGCACAATTCTGGTGCTGTAGTTGTAGGAGATGTCTCAAAACGTCATCAGGAGTCCCTACAAAACCTAAAAATGGCATAAAATGCTTTTTTTGGGAAAACTTTTTTTTTTACAAAAATTTTTTCAAAAAACAGACTTGTTTGAGCAGCACAATTCTGGTGCTGTAGTTGTAGGAGATGTCTCAAAACGTCATCAGGAGTCCCGACTAAACCCGTAAATGTAAGAAAATGCATTTTTTAAGAAAAACATTTTTTGCTAAAATGTCGTAAGGGGGGACCCTGTCGTAAAAATTCCAAAAAACGGACTTGATTCAGCAGCACAATTCTGGTGCTGTAGTTGTAGGAGATGTCTCAAAACGTCATCAGGAGTCCCGACTAAACCCGTAAATGTAAGAAAATGTAAGAAAATGCATTTTTTAAGAAAAACATTTTTTGCTAAAATGTCGTAAGGGGGGACCCTGTCGTAAAAATGCCAAAAAACGGACTTGCTTCAGCAGTACAATTCTGGTGCTGTAGTTGTAGGAGATGTCTCAAAACGTCATCAGGAGTCCCTACAAAACCTAAAAATGGCATAAAATGCTTTTTTTGGGAAAACTTTTTTTTTACAAAAAAAATTTCAAAAAACGGACTTGTTTGAGCAGCACAATTCTGGTGCTGTAGTTGTAGGAGATGTCTCAAAACGTCATCAGGAGTCCCGACTAAACCCGTAAATGTAAGAAAATGTAAGAAAATGCATTTTTTAAGAAAAACATTTTTTGCTAAAATGTCGTAAGGGGGGACCCTGTCGTAAAAATGCCAAAAAACGGACTTGATTCAGCAGTACAATTCTGGTGCTGTAGTTGTAGGAGATGTCTCAAAACGTCATCAGGAGTCCCTACAAAACCTAAAAATGGCATAAAATGCTTTTTTTGGGAAAACTTTTTTTTTACAAAAAAAATTTCAAAAAACGGACTTGTTTGAGCAGCACAATTCTGGTGCTGTAGTTGTAGGAGATGTCTCAAAACGTCATCAGGAGTCCCGACTAAACCCGTAAATGTAAGAAAATGTAAGAAAATGCATTTTTTAAGAAAAACATTTTTTGCTAAAATGTCGTAAGGGGGGACCCTGTCGTAAAAATGCCAAAAAACGGACTTGATTCAGCAGCACAATTCTGGTGCTGTAGTTGTAGGAGATGTCTTAAAACGTCATCAGGAGTCCCTACAAAACCTAAAAATGGCATAAAATGCTTTTTTTGGGAAAACTTTTTTTTTACAAAAAAAAATTCAAAAAACGGACTTGTTTGAGCAGCACAATTCTGGTGCTGTAGTTGTAGGAGATGTCTCAAAACGTCATCAGGAGTCCCGACTAAACCCGTAAATGTAAGAAAATGTAAGAAAATGCATTTTTTAAGAAAAAAATTTTTTGCTAAAATGTCGTAAGGGGGGACCCTGTCGTAAAAATGCCAAAAAACGGACTTGCTTCAGCAGTACAATTCTGGTGCTGTAGTTGTAGGAGATGTCTCAAAACGTCATCAGGAGTCCCTACAAAACCTAAAAATGGCATAAAATGCTTTTTTTGGGAAAACTTTTTTTTTACAAAAAAAAATTCAAAAAACGGACTTGTTTGAGCAGCACAATTCTGGTGCTGTAGTTGTAGGAGATGTCTCAAAACGTCATCAGGAGTCCCGACTAAACCCGTAAATGTAAGAAAATGTAAGAAAATGCATTTTTTAAGAAAAACATTTTTTGCTAAAATGTCGTAAGGGGGGACCCTGTCGTAAAAATTCCAAAAAACGGACTTGATTCAGCAGCACAATTCTGGTGCTGTAGTTGTAGGAGATGTCTCAAAACGTCATCAGGAGTCCCTACAAAACCTAAAAATGGCATAAAATGCTTTTTTTGGGAAAACTTTTTTTTTACAAAAAATTTTTCAAAAAACAGACTTGCTTCAGCAGCACAATTCTGGTGCTGTAGTTGTAGGAGATGTCTCAAAACGTCATCAGGAGTCCCGACTAAACCCGTAAATGTAAGAAAATGTAAGAAAATGCATTTTTTAAGAAAAACATTTTTTGCTAAAATGTCGTAAGGGGGGACCCTGTCGTAAAAATGCCAAAAAACGGACTTGCTTCAGCAGTACAATTCTGGTGCTGTAGTTGTAGGAGATGTCTCAAAACGTCATCAGGAGTCCCTACAAAACCTAAAAATGGCATAAAATGCTTTTTTTGGGAAAACTTTTTCTTTACAAAAAAAAATTCAAAAAACGGACTTGTTTGAGCAGCACAATTCTGGTGCTGTAGTTGTAGGAGATGTCTCAAAACGTCATCAGGAGTCCCGACTAAACCCGTAAATGTAAGAAAATGTAAGAAAATGCATTTTTTAAGAAAAACATTTTTTGCTAAAATGTCGTAAGGGGGGACCCTGTCGTAAAAATGCCAAAAAACGGACTTGCTTCAGCAGTACAATTCTGGTGCTGTAGTTGTAGGAGATGTCTCAAAACGTCATCAGGAGTCCCTACAAAACCTAAAAATGGCATAAAATGCTTTTTTTGGGAAAACTTTTTTTTTACAAAAAAAAATTCAAAAAACGGACTTGTTTGAGCAGCACAATTCTGGTGCTGTTGTAGGAGATGTCTCAAAACGTCATCAGGAGTCCCGACTAAACCCGTAAATGTAAGAAAATGTAAGAAAATGCATTTTTTAAGAAAAACATTTTTTGCTAAAATGTCGTAAGGGGGGACCCTGTCGTAAAAATTCCAAAAAACGGACTTGATTCAGCAGCACAATTCTGGTGCTGTAGTTGTAGGAGATGTCTTAAAACGTCATCAGGAGTCCCTACAAAACCTAAAAATGGCATAAAATGCTTTTTTTGGGAAAACTTTTTTTTTACAAAAAAAAATTCAAAAAACGGACTTGTTTGAGCAGCACAATTCTGGTGCTGTAGTTGTAGGAGATGTCTCAAAACGTCACCAGGAGTCCCGACTAAACCCGTAAATGTAAGAAAATGTAAGAAAATGCATTTTTTAAGAAAAACATTTTTTGCTAAAATGTCGTAAGGGGGGACCCTGTCGTAAAAATGCCAAAAAACGGACTTGCTTCGGCAGTACAATTCTGGTGCTGTAGTTGTAGGAGATGTCTCAAAACGTCATCAGGAGTCCCTACAAAACCTAAAAATGGCATAAAATGCTTTTTTTGGGAAAACTTTTTTTTTACAAAAAAAATTTCAAAAAACGGACTTGTTTGAGCAGCACAATTCTGGTGCTGTAGTTGTAGGAGATGTCTCAAAACGTCATCAGGAGTCCCTACAAAACCTAAAAATGGCATAAAATGCTTTTTTTGGGAAAACTTTTTTTTTACAAAAAAAAATTCAAAAAACGGACTTGTTTGAGCAGCACAATTCTGGTGCTGTAGTTGTAGGAGATGTCTCAAAACGTCATCAGGAGTCCCGACTAAACCCGTAAATGTAAGAAAATGTAAGAAAATGCATTTTTTAAGAAAAACATTTTTTGCTAAAATGTCGTAAGGGGGGACCCTGTCGTAAAAATTCCAAAAAACGGACTTGATTCAGCAGCACAATTCTGGTGCTGTAGTTGTAGGAGATGTCTCAAAACGTCATCAGGAGTCCCTACAAAACCTAAAAATGGCATAAAATGCTTTCTTTGGGAAAACTTTTTTTTTTACAAAAAAAAATTCAAAAAACGGACTTGTTTGAGCAGCACAATTCTGGTGCTGTAGTTGTAGGAGATGTCTCAAAACGTCATCAGGAGTCCCGACTAAACCCGTAAATGTAAGAAAATGTAAGAAAATACATTTTTTAAGAAAAACATTTTTTGCTAAAAATGGGACCCTGTCGTAAAAATGCCAAAAAACGGACTTGCTTCAGCAGTACAATTCTGGTGCTGTAGTTGTAGGAGATGTCTCAAAACGTCATCAGGAGTCCCTACAAAACCTAAAAATGGCATAAAATGCTTTTTTTGGGAAAACTTTTTTTTTACAAAAAAAAATTCAAAAAACGGACTTGTTTGAGCAGCACAATTCTGGTGCTGTAGTTGTAGGAGATGTCTCAAAACGTCATCAGGAGTCCCGACTAAACCCGTAATTGTAAGAAAATGTAAGAAAATGCATTTTTTAAGAAAAACATTTTTTGCTAAAATGTCGTAAGGGGGGACCCTGTCGTAAAAATTCAAAAAAACGGACTTGATTCAGCAGCACAATTCTGGTGCTGTAGTTGTAGGAGATGTCTTAAAACGTCATCAGGAGTCCCTACAAAACCTAAAAATGGCATAAAATGCTTTTTTTGGGAAAACTTTTTTTTTACAAAAAAAAATTCAAAAAACGGACTTGTTTGAGCAGCACAATTCTGGTGCTGTAGTTGTAGGAGATGTCTCAAAACGTCATCAGGAGTCCCGACTAAACCCGTAAATGTAAGAAAATGTAAGAAAATGCATTTTTTAAGAAAAACATTTTTTGCTAAAATGTCGTAAGGGGGGACCCTGTCGTAAAAATGCCAAAAAACGGACTTGCTTCAGCAGTACAATTCTGGTGCTGTAGTTGTAGGAGATGTCTCAAAACGTCATCAGGAGTCCCTACAAAACCTAAAAATGGCATAAAATGCTTTTTTTGGGAAAACTTTTTTTTTACAAAAAAAAATTCAAAAAACGGACTTGTTTGAGCAGCACAATTCTGGTGCTGTAGTTGTAGGAGATGTCTCAAAACGTCATCAGGAGTCCCGACTAAACCCGTAAATGTAAGAAAATGTAAGAAAATGCATTTTTTAAGAAAAACATTTTTTGCTAAAATGTCGTAAGGGGGGACCCTGTCGTAAAAATTCCAAAAAACGGAATGGTTCAGCAGCACAATTCTGGTGCTGTAGTTGTAGGAGATGTCTTAAAACGTCATCAGGAGTCCCTACAAAACCTAAAAATGGCATAAAATGCTTTTTTTGGGAAAACTTTTTTTTTACAAAAAAAAATTCAAAAAACGGACTTGTTTGAGCAGCACAATTCTGGTGCTGTAGTTGTAGGAGATGTCTCAAAACGTCATCAGGAGTCCCGACTAAACCCGTAAATGTAAGAAAATGTAAGAAAATGCATTTTTTAAGAAAAACATTTTTTGCTAAAATGTCGTAAGGGGGGACCCTGTCGTAAAAATTCCAAAAAACGGAATGGTTCAGCAGCACAATTCTGGTGCTGTAGTTGTAGGAGATGTCTTAAAACGTCATCAGGAGTCCCTACAAAACCTAAAAATGGCATAAAATGCTTTTTTTGGGAAAACTTTTTTTTTACAAAATAAAATTCAAAAAACGGACTTGTTTGAGCAGCACAATTCTGGTGCTGTAGTTGTAGGAGATGTCTCAAAACGTCATCAGGAGTCCCGACTAAACCCGTAAATGTAAGAAAATGTAAGAAATTGCATTTTTTAAGAAAAACATTTTTTGCTAAAATGTCGTAAGGGGGGACCCTGTCGTAAAAATGCCAAAAAACGGACTTGCTTCGGCAGTACAATTCTGGTGCTGTAGTTGTAGGAGATGTCTCAAAACGTCATCAGGAGTCCCTACAAAACCTAAAAATGGCATAAAATGCTTTTTTTGGGAAAACTTTTTTTTTACAAAAAAAAATTCAAAAAACGGACTTGTTTGAGCAGCACAATTCTGGTGCTGTAGTTGTAGGAGATGTCTCAAAACGTCATCAGGAGTCCCTACAAAACCTAAAAATGGCATAAAATGCTTTTTTTGGGAAAACTTTTTTTTTACAAAAAAAAATTCAAAAAACGGACTTGTTTGAGCAGCACAATTCTGGTGCTGTAGTTGTAGGAGATGTCTCAAAACGTCATCAGGAGTCCCTACAAAACCTAAAAATGGCATAAAATGCTTTTTTTGGGAAAACTTTTTTTTTACAAAAAAAAATTCAAAAAACGGACTTGTTTGAGCAGCACAATTCTGGTGCTGTAGTTGTAGGAGATGTCTCAAAACGTCATCAGGAGTCCCGACTAAACCCGTAAATGTAAGAAAATGTAAGAAAATGCATTTTTTAAGAAAAACATTTTTTGCTAAAATGTCGTAAGGGGGGACCCTGTCGTAAAAATGCCAAAAAACGGACTTGCTTCAGCAGTACAATTCTGGTGCTGTAGTTGTAGGAGATGTCTCAAAACGTCATCAGGAGTCCCTACAAAACCTAAAAATGGCATAAAATGCTTTTTTTGGGAAAACTTTTTCTTTACAAAAAAAAATTCAAAAAACGGACTTGTTTGAGCAGCACAATTCTGGTGCTGTAGTTGTAGGAGATGTCTCAAAACGTCATCAGGAGTCCCGACTAAACCCGTAAATGTAAGAAAATGTAAGAAAATGCATTTTTTAAGAAAAACATTTTTTGCTAAAATGTCGTAAGGGGGGACCCTGTCGTAAAAATGCCAAAAAACGGACTTGCTTCAGCAGTACAATTCTGGTGCTGTAGTTGTAGGAGATGTCTCAAAACGTCATCAGGAGTCCCTACAAAACCTAAAAATGGCATAAAATGCTTTTTTTGGGAAAACTTTTTTTTTACAAAAAAAAATTCAAAAAACGGACTTGTTTGAGCAGCACAATTCTGGTGCTGTAGTTGTAGGAGATGTCTCAAAACGTCATCAGGAGTCCCGACTAAACCCGTAAATGTAAGAAAATGTAAGAAAATGCATTTTTTAAGAAAAACATTTTTTGCTAAAATGTCGTAAGGGGGGACCCTGTCGTAAAAATTCCAAAAAACGGACTTGATTCAGCAGCACAATTCTGGTGCTGTAGTTGTAGGAGATGTCTCAAAACGTCATCAGGAGTCCCTACAAAACCTAAAAATGGCATAAAATGCTTTTTTTGGGAAAACTTTTTTTTTACAAAAAATTTTTCAAAAAACAGACTTGCTTCAGCAGCACAATTCTGGTGCTGTAGTTGTAGGAGATGTCTCAAAACGTCATCAGGAGTCCCGACTAAACCCGTAAATGTAAGAAAATGTAAGAAAATGCATTTTTTAAGAAAAACATTTTTTGCTAAAATGTCGTAAGGGGGGACCCTGTCGTAAAAATGCCAAAAAACGGACTTGCTTCAGCAGTACAATTCTGGTGCTGTAGTTGTAGGAGATGTCTCAAAACGTCATCAGGAGTCCCTACAAAACCTAAAAATGGCATAAAATGCTTTTTTTGGGAAAACTTTTTTTTTACAAAAAAAAATTCAAAAAACGGACTTGTTTGAGCAGCACAATTCTGGTGCTGTAGTTGTAGGAGATGTCTCAAAACGTCATCAGGAGTCCCGACTAAACCCGTAAATGTAAGAAAATGTAAGAAAATGCATTTTTTAAGAAAAACATTTTTTGCTAAAATGTCGTAAGGGGGGACCCTGTCGTAAAAATGCCAAAAAACGGACTTGCTTCAGCAGTACAATTCTGGTGCTGTAGTTGTAGGAGATGTCTCAAAACGTCATCAGGAGTCCCTACAAAACCTAAAAATGGCATAAAATGCTTTTTTTGGGAAAACTTTTTTTTTACAAAAAAAATTTCAAAAAACGGACTTGTTTGAGCAGCACAATTCTGGTGCTGTAGTTGTAGGAGATGTCTCAAAACGTCATCAGGAGTCCCTACAAAACCTAAAAATGGCATAAAATGCTTTTTTTGGGAAAACTTTTTTTTTACAAAAAAAAATTCAAAAAACGGACTTGTTTGAGCAGCACAATTCTGGTGCTGTAGTTGTAGGAGATGTCTCAAAACGTCATCAGGAGTCCCGACTAAACCCGTAAATGTAAGAAAATGTAAGAAAATGCATTTTTTAAGAAAAACATTTTTTGCTAAAATGTCGTAAGGGGGGACCCTGTCGTAAAAATTCCAAAAAACGGACTTGATTCAGCAGCACAATTCTGGTGCTGTAGTTGTAGGAGATGTCTCAAAACGTCATCAGGAGTCCCTACAAAACCTAAAAATGGCATAAAATGCTTTTTTTGGGAAAAGTTTTTTTTTACAAAAAAAAATTCAAAAAACGGACTTGTTTGAGCAGCACAATTCTGGTGCTGTAGTTGTAGGAGATGTCTCAAAACGTCATCAGGAGTCCCGACTAAACCCGTAAATGTAAGAAAATGTAAGAAAATACATTTTTTAAGAAAAACATTTTTTGCTAAAAATGGGACCCTGTCGTAAAAATGCCAAAAAACGGACTTGCTTCAGCAGTACAATTCTGGTGCTGTAGTTGTAGGAGATGTCTCAAAACGTCATCAGGAGTCCCTACAAAACCTAAAAATGGCATAAAATGCTTTTTTTGGGAAAACTTTTTTTTTACAAAAAAAAATTCAAAAAACGGACTTGTTTGAGCAGCACAATTCTGGTGCTGTAGTTGTAGGAGATGTCTCAAAACGTCATCAGGAGTCCCGACTAAACCCGTAATTGTAAGAAAATGTAAGAAAATGCATTTTTTAAGAAAAACATTTTTTGCTAAAATGTCGTAAGGGGGGACCCTGTCGTAAAAATTCAAAAAAACGGACTTGATTCAGCAGCACAATTCTGGTGCTGTAGTTGTGGGAGATGTCTTAAAACGTCATCAGGAGTCCCTACAAAACCTAAAAATGGCATAAAATGCTTTTTTTGGGAAAACTTTTTTTTTACAAAATAAAATTCAAAAAACGGACTTGTTTGAGCAGCACAATTCTGGTGCTGTAGTTGTAGGAGATGTCTCAAAACGTCATCAGGAGTCCCGACTAAACCCGTAAATGTAAGAAAATGTAAGAAAATGCATTTTTTAAGAAAAACATTTTTTGCTAAAATGTCGTAAGGGGGGACCCTGTCGTAAAAATGCCAAAAAACGGACTTGCTTCAGCAGTACAATTCTGGTGCTGTAGTTGTAGGAGATGTCTCAAAACGTCATCAGGAGTCCCTACAAAACCTAAAAATGGCATAAAATGCTTTTTTTGGGAAAACTTTTTTTTTACCAAAAAAAATTCAAAAAACGGACTTGTTTGAGCAGCACAATTCTGGTGCTGTAGTTGTAGGAGATGTCTCAAAACGTCATCAGGAGTCCCGACTAAACCCGTAAATGTAAGAAAATGTAAGAAATTGCATTTTTTAAGAAAAACATTTTTTGCTAAAATGTCGTAAGGGGGGACCCTGTCGTAAAAATGCCAAAAAACGGACTTGCTTCGGCAGTACAATTCTGGTGCTGTAGTTGTAGGAGATGTCTCAAAACGTCATCAGGAGTCCCTACAAAACCTAAAAATGGCATAAAATGCTTTTTTTGGGAAAACTTTTTTTTTACAAAAAAAAATTCAAAAAACGGACTTGTTTGAGCAGCACAATTCTGGTGCTGTAGTTGTAGGAGATGTCTCAAAACGTCATCAGGAGTCCCTACAAAACCTAAAAATGGCATAAAATGCTTTTTTTGGGAAAACTTTTTTTTTACAAAAAAAAATTCAAAAAACGGACTTGTTTGAGCAGCACAATTCTGGTGCTGTAGTTGTAGGAGATGTCTCAAAACGTCATCAGGAGTCCCTACAAAACCTAAAAATGGCATAAAATGCTTTTTTTGGGAAAACTTTTTTTTTACAAAAAAAAATTCAAAAAACGGACTTGTTTGAGCAGCACAATTCTGGTGCTGTAGTTGTAGGAGATGTCTCAAAACGTCATCAGGAGTCCCGACTAAACCCGTAAATGTAAGAAAATGTAAGAAAATGCATTTTTTAAGAAAAACATTTTTTGCTAAAATGTCGTAAGGGGGGACCCTGTCGTAAAAATTCCAAAAAACGGACTTGATTCAGCAGCACAATTCTGGTGCTGTAGTTGTAGGAGATGTCTCAAAACGTCATCAGGAGTCCCTACAAAACCTAAAAATGGCATAAAATGCTTTTTTTGGGAAAACTTTTTTTTTACAAAAAAAAATTCAAAAAACGGACTTGTTTGAGCAGCACAATTCTGGTGCTGTAGTTGTAGGAGATGTCTCAAAACGTCATCAGGAGTCCCGACTAAACCCGTAAATGTAAGAAAATGTAAGAAAATGCATTTTTTAAGAAAATTTTTTTTTGCTAAAATGTCGTAAGGGGGGACCCTGTCGTAAAAATGCCAAAAAACGGACTTGATTCAGCAGCACAATTCTGGTGCTGTAGTTGTAGGAGATGTCTCAAAACGTCATCAGGAGTCCCTACAAAACCTAAAAATGGCATAAAATGCTTTTTTTGGGAAAACTTTTTTTTTACAAAAAAAATTTCAAAAAACAGACTTGCTTCAGCAGCACAATTCTGGTGCTGTAGTTGTAGGAGATGTCTCAAAACGTCATCAGGAGTCCCGACTAAACCCGTAAATGTAAGAAAATGTAAGAAAATGCATTTTTTAAGAAAAACATTTTTTGCTAAAATGTCGTAAGGGGGGACCCTGTCGTAAAAATTCCAAAAAACGGACTTGATTCAGCAGCACAATTCTGGTGCTGTAGTTGTAGGAGATGTCTTAAAACGTCATCAGGAGTCCCTACAAAACCTAAAAATGGCATAAAATGCTTTTTTTGGGAAAACTTTTTTTTTACAAAAAAAATTTCAAAAAACGGACTTGTTTGAGCAGCACAATTCTGGTGCTGTAGTTGTAGGAGATGTCTCAAAACGTCATCAGGAGTCCCGACTAAACCCGTAAATGTAAGAAAATGTAAGAAAATGCATTTTTTAAGAAAAACATTTTTTGCTAAAATGTCGTAAGGGACCCTGTCGTAAAAATGCCAAAAAACGGACTTGCTTCAGCAGTACAATTCTGGTGCTGTAGTTGTAGGAGATGTCTCAAAATGTCATCAGGAGTCCGTACAAAACCTAAAAATGGCATAAAATGCTTTTTTTGGGAAAACTTTTTTTTTACAAAAAAAAATTCAAAAAACAGACTTGCTTCAGCAGCACAATTCTGGTGCTGTAGTTGTAGGAGATGTCTCAAAACGTCATCAGGAGTCCCGACTAAACCCGTAAATGTAAGAAAATGCATTTTTTAAGAAAAACATTTTTTGCTAAAATGTCGTAAGGGGGGACCCTGTCGTAAAAATGCCAAAAAACGGACTTGCTTCAGCAGTACAATTCTGGTGCTGTAGTTGTAGGAGATGTCTCAAAACGTCATCAGGAGTCCCTACAAAACCTAAAAATGGCATAAAATGCTTTTTTTGGGAATACTTTTTTTTTACAAAAAAAATTCAAAAAACGGACTTGTTTGAGCAGCACAATTCTGGTGCTGTAGTTGTAGGAGATGTCTCAAAACGTCATCAGGAGTCCCGACTAAACCCGTAAATGTAAGAAAATGTAAGAAAATGCATTTTTTAAGAAAAACATTTTTTGCTAAAATGTCGTAAGGGGGGACCCTGTCGTAAAAATGCCAAAAAACGGACTTGCTTCAGCAGTACAATTCTGGTGCTGTAGTTGTAGGAGATGTCTCAAAACGTCATCAGGAGTCCCTACAAAACCTAAAAATGGCATAAAATGCTTTTTTTGGGAAGACTTTTTTTTTACAAAAAAAAATTCAAAAAACGGACTTGTTTGAGCAGCACAATTCTGGTGCTGTAGTTGTAGGAGATGTCTCAAAACGTCATCAGGAGTCCCGACTAAACCCGTAAATGTAAGAAAATGTAAGAAAATGCATTTTTTAAGAAAAACATTTTTTGCTAAAATGTCGTAAGGGGGGACCCTGTCGTAAAAATGCCAAAAAACGGACTTGCTTCGGCAGTACAATTCTGGTGCTGTAGTTGTAGGAGATGTCTCAAAACGTCATCAGGAGTCCCTACAAAACCTAAAAATGGCATAAAATGCTTTTTTTGGGAAAACTTTTTTTTTACAAAAAAAATTTCAAAAAACGGACTTGTTTGAGCAGCACAATTCTGGTGCTGTAGTTGTAGGAGATGTCTCAAAACGTCATCAGGAGTCCCGACTAAACCCGTAAATGTAAGAAAATGTAAGAAAATGCATTTTTTAAGAAAAACATTTTTTGCTAAAATGTCGTAAGGGGGGACCCTGTCGTAAAAATGCCAAAAAACGGACTTGATTCAGCAGCACAATTCTGGTGCTGTAGTTGTAGGAGATGTCTCAAAACGTCATCAGGAGTCCCTACAAAACCTAAAAATGGCATAAAATGCTTTTTTTGGGAAAACTTTTTTTTTACCAAAAAAAATTCAAAAAACGGACTTGTTTGAGCAGCACAATTCTGGTGCTGTAGTTGTAGGAGATGTCTCAAAACGTCATCAGGAGTCCCTACAAAACCTAAAAATGGCATAAAATGCTTTTTTTGGGAAAACTTTTTTTTTACAAAAAAATTTTCAAAAAACGGACTTGTTTGAGCAGCACAATTCTGGTGCTGTAGTTGTAGGAGATGTCTCAAAACGTCATCAGGAGTCCCGACTAAATCCGTAAATGTAAGAAAATGTAAGAAAATGCATTTTTTAAGAAAAACATTTTTTGCTAAAATGTCGTAAGGGGGGACCCTGTCGTAATAATTCCAAAAAACGGACTTGCTTCAGCAGTACAATTCTGGTGCTGTAGTTGTAGGAGATGTCTCAAAACGTCATCAGGAGTCCCTACAAAACCTAAAAATGGCATAAAATGCTTTTTTTGGGAAAACTTTTTTTTTACAAAAAAAAATTCAAAAAACAGACTTGCTTCAGCAGCACAATTCTGGTGCTGTAGTTGTAGGAGATGTCTCAAAACGTCATCAGGAGTCCCGACTAAACCCGTAAATGTAAGAAAATGCATTTTTTAAGAAAAACATTTTTTGCTAAAATGTCGTAAGGGGGGACCCTGTCGTAAAAATGCCAAAAAACGGACTTGCTTCAGCAGTACAATTCTGGTGCTGTAGTTGTAGGAGATGTCTCAAAACGTCATCAGGAGTCCCTACAAAACCTAAAAATGGCATAAAATGCTTTTTTTGGGAAAACTTTTTTTTTACAAAAAAAATTTCAAAAAACGGACTTGTTTGAGCAGCACAATTCTGGTGCTGTAGTTGTAGGAGATGTCTCAAAACGTCATCAGGAGTCCCGACTAAACCCGCAAATGTAAGAAAATGTAAGAAAATGCATTTTTTAAGAAAAACATTTTTTGCTAAAATGTCGTAAGGGGGGACCCTGTCGTAAAAATGCCAAAAAACGGACTTGCTTCGGCAGTACAATTCTGGTGCTGTAGTTGTAGGAGATGTCTCAAAACGTCATCAGGAGTCCCTACAAAACCTAAAAATGGCATAAAATGCTTTTTTTGGGAAAACTTTTTTTTTACAAAAAAAAATTCAAAAAACGGACTTGTTTGAGCAGCACAATTCTGGTGCTGTAGTTGTAGGAGATGTCTCAAAACGTCATCAGGAGTCCCTACAAAACCTAAAAATGGCATAAAATGCTTTTTTTGGGAAAACTTTTTTTACAAAAAACATTTCAAAAAACAGACTTGCTTCAGCAGCACAATTCTGGTGCTGTAGTTGTAGGAGATGTCTCAAAACGTCATCAGGAGTCCCTACAAAACCTAAAAATGGCATAAAATGCTTTTTTTGGGAAAACTTTTTTTTTACAAAAAAAAATTCAAAAAACGGACTTGTTTGAGCAGCACAATTCTGGTGCTGTAGTTGTAGGAGATGTCTCAAAACGTCATCAGGAGTCCCGACTAAACCCGTAAATGTAAGAAAATGTAAGAAAATGCATTTTTTAAGAAAAACATTTTTTGCTAAAATGTCGTAAGGGGGGACCCTGTCGTAATAATTCCAAAAAACGGACTTGCTTCAGCAGTACAATTCTGGTGCTGTAGTTGTAGGAGATGTCTCAAAACGTCATCAGGAGTCCCTACAAAACCTAAAAATGGCATAAAATGCTTTTTTTGGGAAAACTTTTTTTTTACAAAAAAAAATTCAAAAAACAGACTTGCTTCAGCAGCACAATTCTGGTGCTGTAGTTGTAGGAGATGTCTCAAAACGTCATCAGGAGTCCCGACTAAACCCGTAAATGTAAGAAAATGCATTTTTTAAGAAAAACATTTTTTGCTAAAATGTCGTAAGGGGGGACCCTGTCGTAAAAATGCCAAAAAACGGACTTGCTTCAGCAGTACAATTCTGGTGCTGTAGTTGTAGGAGATGTCTCAAAACGTCATCAGGAGTCCCTACAAAACCTAAAAATGGCATAAAATGCTTTTTTTGGGAAAACTTTTTTTTTACAAAAAAAATTTCAAAAAACGGACTTGTTTGAGCAGCACAATTCTGGTGCTGTAGTTGTAGGAGATGTCTCAAAACGTCATCAGGAGTCCCGACTAAACCCGCAAATGTAAGAAAATGTAAGAAAATGCATTTTTTAAGAAAAACATTTTTTGCTAAAATGTCGTAAGGGGGGACCCTGTCGTAAAAATGCCAAAAAACGGACTTGCTTCGGCAGTACAATTCTGGTGCTGTAGTTGTAGGAGATGTCTCAAAACGTCATCAGGAGTCCCTACAAAACCTAAAAATGGCATAAAATGCTTTTTTTGGGAAAACTTTTTTTTTACAAAAAAAAATTCAAAAAACGGACTTGTTTGAGCAGCACAATTCTGGTGCTGTAGTTGTAGGAGATGTCTCAAAACGTCATCAGGAGTCCCTACAAAACCTAAAAATGGCATAAAATGCTTTTTTTGGGAAAACTTTTTTTTTACAAAAAACATTTCAAAAAACAGACTTGCTTCAGCAGCACAATTCTGGTGCTGTAGTTGTAGGAGATGTCTCAAAACGTCATCAGGAGTCCCTACAAAACCTAAAAATGGCATAAAATGCTTTTTTTGGGAAAACTTTTTTTTTACAAAAAAAAATTCAAAAAACGGACTTGTTTGAGCAGCACAATTCTGGTGCTGTAGTTGTAGGAGATGTCTCAAAACGTCATCAGGAGTCCCGACTAAACCCGTAAATGTAAGAAAATGTAAGAAAATGCATTTTTTAAGAAAAACATTTTTTGCTAAAATGTCGTAAGGGGGGACCCTGTCGTAAAAATTCCAAAAAACGGACTTGATTCAGCAGCACAATTCTGGTGCTGTAGTTGTAGGAGATGTCTCAAAACGTCATCAGGAGTCCCTACAAAACCTAAAAATGGCATAAAATGCTTTTTTTGGGAAAACTTTTTTTTTACAAAAAAAAATTCAAAAAACGGACTTGTTTGAGCAGCACAATTCTGGTGCTGTAGTTGTAGGAGATGTCTCAAAACGTCATCAGGAGTCCCGACTAAACCCGTAAATGTAAGAAAATGTAAGAAAATGCATTTTTTAAGAAAAAAATTTTTTGCTAAAATGTCGTAAGGGGGGACCCTGTCGTAAAAATGCCAAAAAACGGACTTGATTCAGCAGCACAATTCTGGTGCTGTAGTTGTAGGAGATGTCTCAAAACGTCATCAGGAGTCCCTACAAAACCTAAAAATGGCATAAAATGCTTTTTTTGGGAAAACTTTTTTTTTACAAAAAAAATTTCAAAAAACAGACTTGCTTCAGCAGCACAATTCTAGTGCTGTAGTTGTAGGAGATGTCTCAAAACGTCATCAGGAGTCCCGACTAAACCCGTAAATGTAAGAAAATGTAAGAAAATGCATTTTTTAAGAAAAACATTTTTTGCTAAAATGTCGTAAGGGGGGACCCTGTCGTAAAAATGCCAAAAAACGGACTTGCTTCGGCAGTACAATTCTGGTGCTGTAGTTGTAGGAGATGTCTCAAAACGTCATCAGGAGTCCCTACAAAACCTAAAAATGGCATAAAATGCTTTTTTTGGGAAAACTTTTTTTTTACAAAAAAAAATTCAAAAAACAGACTTGTTTGAGCAGCACAATTCTGGTGCTGTAGTTGTAGGAGATGTCTCAAAACGTCATCAGGAGTCCCGACTAAACCCGTAAATGTAAGAAAATGTAAGAAAATGCATTTTTTAAGAAAAACATTTTTTGCTAAAATGTCGTAAGGGGGGACCCTGTCGTAAAAATGCCAAAAAACGGACTTGCTTCAGCAGTACAATTCTGGTGCTGTAGTTGTAGGAGATGTCTCAAAACGTCATCAGGAGTCCCTACAAAACCTAAAAATGGCATAAAATGCTTTTTTTGGGAAAACTTTTTTTTTACAAAAAAAATTCAAAAAACGGACTTGTTTGAGCAGCACAATTCTGGTGCTGTAGTTGTAGGAGATGTCTCAAAACGTCATCAGGAGTCCCGACTAAACCCGTAAATGTAAGAAAATGTAAGAAAATGCATTTTTTAAGAAAAACATTTTTTGCTAAAATGTCGTAAGGGGGGACCCTGTCGTAAAAATTCCAAAAAACGGACTTGATTCAGCAGCACAATTCTGGTGCTGTAGTTGTAGGAGATGTCTCAAAACGTCATCAGGAGTCCCTACAAAACCTAAAAATGGCATAAAATGCTTTTTTTGGGAAAACTTTTTTTTTACAAAAAAAAATTCAAAAAACGGACTTGTTTGAGCAGCACAATTCTGGTGCTGTAGTTGTAGGAGATGTCTCAAAACGTCATCAGGAGTCCCGACTAAACCCGTAAATGTAAGAAAATGTAAGAAAATGCATTTTTTAAGAAAAACATTTTTTGCTAAAATGTCGTAAGGGGGGACCCTGTCGTAAAAATGCCAAAAAACGGACTTGCTTCGGCAGTACAATTCTGGTGCTGTAGTTGTAGGAGATGTCTCAAAACGTCATCAGGAGTCCCTACAAAACCTAAAAATGGCATAAAATGCTTTTTTTGGGAAAACTTTTTTTTTACAAAAAAAATTTCAAAAAACGGACTTGTTTGAGCAGCACAATTCTGGTGCTGTAGTTGTAGGAGATGTCTCAAAACGTCATCAGGAGTCCCGACTAAACCCGTAAATGTAAGAAAATGTAAGAAAATGCATTTTTTAAGAAAAACATTTTTTGCTAAAATGTCGTAAGGGGGGACCCTGTCGTAAAAATGCCAAAAAACGGACTTGATTCAGCAGCACAATTCTGGTGCTGTAGTTGTAGGAGATGTCTCAAAACGTCATCAGGAGTCCCTACAAAACCTAAAAATGGCATAAAATGCTTTTTTTGGGAAAACTTTTTTTTTACAAAAAAAAATTCAAAAAACGGACTTGTTTGAGCAGCACAATTCTGGTGCTGTAGTTGTAGGAGATATCTCAAAACGTCATCAGGAGTCCCGACTAAACCCGTAAATGTAAGAAAATGTAAGAAAATGCATTTTTTAAGAAAAACATTTTTTGCTAAAATGTCGTAAGGGGGGACCCTGTCGTAAAAATGCCAAAAAACGGACTTGCTTCAGCAGTACAATTCTGGTGCTGTAGTTGTAGGAGATGTCTCAAAACGTCATCAGAAGTCCCTACAAAACCTAAAAATGGCATAAAATGCTTTTTTTGGGAAAACTTTTTTTTTACCAAAAAAAATTCAAAAAACGGACTTGTTTGAGCAGCACAATTCTGGTGCTGTAGTTGTAGGAGATGTCTCAAAACGTCATCAGGAGTCCCGACTAAATCCGTAAATGTAAGAAAATGTAAGAAAATGCATTTTTTAAGAAAAACATTTTTTGCTAAAATGTCGTAAGGGGGGACCCTGTCGTAAAAATTCCAAAAAACGGACTTGCTTCAGCAGTACAATTCTGGTGCTGTAGTTGTAGGAGATGTCTCAAAACGTCATCAGGAGTCCCGACTAAACCCGTAAATGTAAGAAAATGCATTTTTTAAGAAAAACATTTTTTGCTAAAATGTCGTAAGGGGGGACCCTGTCGTAAAAATGCCAAAAAACGGACTTGCTTCAGCAGTACAATTCTGGTGCTGTAGTTGTAGGAGATGTCTCAAAACGTCATCAGGAGTCCCGACTAAACCCGTAAATGTAAGAAAATGCATTTTTTAAGAAAAACATTTTTTGCTAAAATGTCGTAAGGGGGGACCCTGTCGTAAAAATGCCAAAAAACGGACTTGCTTCAGCAGTACAATTCTGGTGCTGTAGTTGTAGGAGATGTCTCAAAACGTCATCAGGAGTCCCTACAAAACCTAAAAATGGCATAAAATGCTTTTTTTGGGAAAACTTTTTTTTTACAAAAAAAATTTCAAAAAACGGACTTGTTTGAGCAGCACAATTCTGGTGCTGTAGTTGTAGGAGATGTCTCAAAACGTCATCAGGAGTCCCGACTAAACCCGCAAATGTAAGAAAATGTAAGAAAATGCATTTTTTAAGAAAAACATTTTTTGCTAAAATGTCGTAAGGGGGGACCCTGTCGTAAAAATGCCAAAAAACGGACTTGCTTCGGCAGTACAATTCTGGTGCTGTAGTTGTAGGAGATGTCTCAAAACGTCATCAGGAGTCCCTACAAAACCTAAAAATGGCATAAAATGCTTTTTTTGGGAAAACTTTTTTTTTACAAAAAAAAATTCAAAAAACGGACTTGTTTGAGCAGCACAATTCTGGTGCTGTAGTTGTAGGAGATGTCTCAAAACGTCATCAGGAGTCCCTACAAAACCTAAAAATGGCATAAAATGCTTTTTTTGGGAAAACTTTTTTTTTACAAAAAACATTTCAAAAAACAGACTTGCTTCAGCAGCACAATTCTGGTGCTGTAGTTGTAGGAGATGTCTCAAAACGTCATCAGGAGTCCCTACAAAACCTAAAAATGGCATAAAATGCTTTTTTTGGGAAAACTTTTTTTTTACAAAAAAAAATTCAAAAAACGGACTTGTTTGAGCAGCACAATTCTGGTGCTGTAGTTGTAGGAGATGTCTCAAAACGTCATCAGGAGTCCCGACTAAACCCGTAAATGTAAGAAAATGTAAGAAAATGCATTTTTTAAGAAAAACATTTTTTGCTAAAATGTCGTAAGGGGGGACCCTGTCGTAAAAATGCCAAAAAACGGACTTGATTCAGCAGCACAATTCTGGTGCTGTAGTTGTAGGAGATGTCTCAAAACGTCATCAGGAGTCCCTACAAAACCTAAAAATGGCATAAAATGCTTTTTTTGGGAAAACTTTTTTTTTACAAAAAAAAATTCAAAAAACGGACTTGTTTGAGCAGCACAATTCTGGTGCTGTAGTTGTAGGAGATGTCTCAAAACGTCATCAGGAGTCCCGACTAAACCCGTAAATGTAAGAAAATGTAAGAAAATGCATTTTTTAAGAAAAACATTTTTTGCTAAAATGTCGTAAGGGGGGACCCTGTCGTAAAAATTCCAAAAAACGGACTTGATTCAGCAGCACAATTCTGGTGCTGTAGTTGTAGGAGATGTCTCAAAACGTCATCAGGAGTCCCTACAAAACCTAAAAATGGCATAAAATGCTTTTTTTGGGAAAACTTTTTTTTTACAAAAAAAAATTCAAAAAACGGACTTGTTTGAGCAGCACAATTCTGGTGCTGTAGTTGTAGGAGATGTCTCAAAACGTCATCAGGAGTCCCGACTAAACCCGTAAATGTAAGAAAATGCATTTTTTAAGAAAAACATTTTTTGCTAAAATGTCGTAAGGGGGGACCCTGTCGTAAAAATGCCAAAAAACGGACTTGCTTCGGCAGTACAATTCTGGTGCTGTAGTTGTAGGAGATGTCTCAAAACGTCATCAGGAGTCCCTACAAAACCTAAAAATGGCATAAAATGCTTTTTTTGGGAAAACTTTTTTTTTACAAAAAAAATTTCAAAAAACGGACTTGTTTGAGCAGCACAATTCTGGTGCTGTAGTTGTAGGAGATGTCTCAAAACGTCATCAGGAGTCCCGACTAAACCCGTAAATGTAAGAAAATGTAAGAAAATGCATTTTTTAAGAAAAACATTTTTTGCTAAAATGTCGTAAGGGGGGACCCTGTCGTAAAAATGCCAAAAAACGGACTTGATTCAGCAGCACAATTCTGGTGCTGTAGTTGTAGGAGATGTCTCAAAACGTCATCAGGAGTCCCTACAAAACCTAAAAATGGCATAAAATGCTTTTTTTGTGAAAACTTTTTTTTTACAAAAAAAATTTCAAAAAACGGACTTGTTTGAGCAGCACAATTCTGGTGCTGTAGTTGTAGGAGATGTCTCAAAACGTCATCAGGAGTCCCGACTAAACCCGTAAATGTAAGAAAATGTAAGAAAATGCATTTTTTAAGAAAAACATTTTTTGCTAAAATGTCGTAAGGGGGGACCCTGTCGTAAAAATGCCAAAAAACGGACTTGCTTCAGCAGTACAATTCTGGTGCTGTAGTTGTAGGAGATGTCTCAAAACGTCATCAGGAGTCCCTACAAAACCTAAAAATGGCATAAAATGCTTTTTTTGGGAAAACTTTTTTTTTACCAAAAAAAATTCAAAAAACGGACTTGTTTGAGCAGCACAATTCTGGTGCTGTAGTTGTAGGAGATGTCTCAAAACGTCATCAGGAGTCCCTACAAAACCTAAAAATGGCATAAAATGCTTTTTTTGGGAAAACTTTTTTTTTACAAAAAAAAATTCAAAAAACGGACTTGTTTGAGCAGCACAATTCTGGTGCTGTAGCTGTAGGAGATGTCTCAAAACGTCATCAGGAGTCCCGACTAAACCCGTAAATGTAAGAAAATGTAAGAAAATGCATTTTTTAAGAACAACATTTTTTGCTAAAATGTCGTAAGGGGGGACCCTGTCGTAAAAATGCCAAAAAACGGACTTGATTCAGCAGCACAATTCTGGTGCTGTAGTTGTAGGAGAACTCTCAAAACGTCATCAGGAGTCCCTACAAAACCTAAAAATGGCATAAAATGCTTTTTTTGGGAAAACTTTTTTTTTACAAAAAATTTTTCAAAAAACAGACTTGCTTCAGCAGCACAATTCTGGTGCTGTAGTTGTAGGAGATGTCTCAAAACGTCATCAGGAGTCCCGACTAAACCCGTAAATGTAAGAAAATGTAAGAAAATGCATTTTTTAAGAAAAACATTTTTTGCTAAAATGTCGTAAGGGGGGACCCTGTCGTAAAAATTCCAAAAAACGGACTTGATTCAGCAGCACAATTCTGGTGCTGTAGTTGTAGGAGATGTCTTAAAACGTCATCAGGAGTCCCTACAAAACCTAAAAATGGCATAAAATGCTTTTTTTGGGAAAACTTTTTTTTTACAAAAAAAAATTCAAAAAACGGACTTGTTTGAGCAGCACAATTCTGGTGCTGTAGTTGTAGGAGATGTCTCAAAACGTCATCAGGAGTCCCGACTAAACCCGTAAATGTAAGAAAATGTAAGAAAATGCATTTTTTAAGAAAAACATTTTTTGCTAAAATGTCGTAAGGGGGGACCCTGTCGTAAAAATGCCAAAAAACGGACTTGCTTCGGCAGTACAATTCTGGTGCTGTAGTTGTAGGAGATGTCTCAAAACGTCATCAGGAGTCCCTACAAAACCTAAAAATGGCATAAAATGCTTTTTTTGGGAAAACTTTTTTTTTACAAAAAAAATTTCAAAAAACGGACTTGTTTGAGCAGCACAATTCTGGTGCTGTAGTTGTAGGAGATGTCTCAAAACGTCATCAGGAGTCCCGACTAAACCCGTAAATGTAAGAAAATGTAAGAAAATGCATTTTTTAAGAAAAAAAATTTTTGCTAAAATGTCGTAAAAATGCCAAAAAACGGACTTGCTTCGGCAGTACAATTCTGGTGCTGTAGTTGTAGGAGATGTCTCAAAACGTCATCAGGAGTCCCTACAAAACCTAAAAATGGCATAAAATGCTTTTTTTGGGAAAACTTTTTTTTTACAAAAAAAATTTCAAAAAACGGACTTGTTTGAGCAGCACAATTCTGGTGCTGTAGTTGTAGGAGATGTCTCAAAACGTCATCAGGAGTCCCGACTAAACCCGTAAATGTAAGAAAATGTAAGAAAATGCATTTTTTAAGAAAAACATTTTTTGCTAAAATGTCGTAAGGGGGGACCCTGTCGTAAAAATGCCAAAAAACGGACTTGCTTCAGCAGTACAATTCTGGTGCTGTAGTTGTAGGAGATGTCTCAAAACGTCATCAGGAGTCCCTACAAAACCTAAAAATGGCATAAAATGCTTTTTTTGGGAAAACTTTTTTTTTACAAAAAAAATTCAAAAAACGGACTTGTTTGAGCAGCACAATTCTGGTGCTGTAGTTGTAGGAGATGTCTCAAAACGTCATCAGGAGTCCCTACAAAACCTAAAAATGGCATAAAATGCTTTTTTTGGGAAAACTTTTTTTTTACAAAAAAAAATTCAAAAAACGGACTTGTTTGAGCAGCACAATTCTGGTGCTGTAGCTGTAGGAGATGTCTCAAAACGTCATCAGGAGTCCCGACTAAACCCGTAAATGTAAGAAAATGTAAGAAAATGCATTTTTTAAGAACAACATTTTTTGCTAAAATGTCGTAAGGGGGGACCCTGTCGTAAAAATGCCAAAAAACGGACTTGATTCAGCAGCACAATTCTGGTGCTGTAGTTGTAGGAGAACTCTCAAAACGTCATCAGGAGTCCCTACAAAACCTAAAAATGGCATAAAATGCTTTTTTTGGGAAAACTTTTTTTTTACAAAAAATTTTTCAAAAAACAGACTTGCTTCAGCAGCACAATTCTGGTGCTGTAGTTGTAGGAGATGTCTCAAAACGTCATCAGGAGTCCCGACTAAACCCGTAAATGTAAGAAAATGTAAGAAAATGCATTTTTTAAGAAAAACATTTTTTGCTAAAATGTCGTAAGGGGGGACCCTGTCGTAAAAATTCCAAAAAACGGACTTGATTCAGCAGCACAATTCTGGTGCTGTAGTTGTAGGAGATGTCTTAAAACGTCATCAGGAGTCCCTACAAAACCTAAAAATGGCATAAAATGCTTTTTTTGGGAAAACTTTTTTTTTACAAAAAAAAATTCAAAAAACGGACTTGTTTGAGCAGCACAATTCTGGTGCTGTAGTTGTAGGAGATGTCTCAAAACGTCATCAGGAGTCCCGACTAAACCCGTAAATGTAAGAAAATGTAAGAAAATGCATTTTTTAAGAAAAACATTTTTTGCTAAAATGTCGTAAGGGGGGACCCTGTCGTAAAAATGCCAAAAAACGGACTTGCTTCGGCAGTACAATTCTGGTGCTGTAGTTGTAGGAGATGTCTCAAAACGTCATCAGGAGTCCCTACAAAACCTAAAAATGGCATAAAATGCTTTTTTTGGGAAAACTTTTTTTTTACAAAAAAAATTTCAAAAAACGGACTTGTTTGAGCAGCACAATTCTGGTGCTGTAGTTGTAGGAGATGTCTCAAAACGTCATCAGGAGTCCCGACTAAACCCGTAAATGTAAGAAAATGTAAGAAAATGCATTTTTTAAGAAAAACATTTTTTGCTAAAATGTCGTAAGGGGGGACCCTGTCGTAAAAATTCCAAAAAACGGACTTGATTCAGCAGCACAATTCTGGTGCTGTAGTTGTAGGAGATGTCTTAAAACGTCATCAGGAGTCCCTACAAAACCTAAAAATGGCATAAAATGCTTTTTTTGGGAAAACTTTTTTTTTACAAAAAAAAATTCAAAAAACGGACTTGTTTGAGCAGCACAATTCTGGTGCTGTAGTTGTAGGAGATGTCTCAAAACGTCATCAGGAGTCCCGACTAAACCCGTAAATGTAAGAAAATGTAAGAAAATGCATTTTTTAAGAAAAAAAATTTTTGCTAAAATGTCGTAAAAATGCCAAAAAACGGACTTGCTTCGGCAGTACAATTCTGGTGCTGTAGTTGTAGGAGATGTCTCAAAACGTCATCAGGAGTCCCTACAAAACCTAAAAATGGCATAAAATGCTTTTTTTGGGAAAACTTTTTTTTTACAAAAAAAATTTCAAAAAACGGACTTGTTTGAGCAGCACAATTCTGGTGCTGTAGTTGTAGGAGATGTCTCAAAACGTCATCAGGAGTCCCGACTAAACCCGTAAATGTAAGAAAATGTAAGAAAATGCATTTTTTAAGAAAAACATTTTTTGCTAAAATGTCGTAAGGGGGGACCCTGTCGTAAAAATGCCAAAAAACGGACTTGCTTCAGCAGTACAATTCTGGTGCTGTAGTTGTAGGAGATGTCTCAAAACGTCATCAGGAGTCCCTACAAAACCTAAAAATGGCATAAAATGCTTTTTTTGGGAAAACTTTTTTTTTACAAAAAAAATTCAAAAAACGGACTTGTTTGAGCAGCACAATTCTGGTGCTGTAGTTGTAGGAGATGTCTCAAAACGTCATCAGGAGTCCCTACAAAACCTAAAAATGGCATAAAATGCTTTTTTTGGGAAAACTTTTTTTTTACAAAAAAAAATTCAAAAAACGGACTTGTTTGAGCAGCACAATTCTGGTGCTGTAGCTGTAGGAGATGTCTCAAAACGTCATCAGGAGTCCCGACTAAACCCGTAAATGTAAGAAAATGTAAGAAAATGCATTTTTTAAGAACAACATTTTTTGCTAAAATGTCGTAAGGGGGGACCCTGTCGTAAAAATGCCAAAAAACGGACTTGATTCAGCAGCACAATTCTGGTGCTGTAGTTGTAGGAGAACTCTCAAAACGTCATCAGGAGTCCCTACAAAACCTAAAAATGGCATAAAATGCTTTTTTTTGGGAAAACTTTTTTTTTACAAAAAATTTTTCAAAAAACAGACTTGCTTCAGCAGCACAATTCTGGTGCTGTAGTTGTAGGAGATGTCTCAAAACGTCATCAGGAGTCCCGACTAAACCCGTAAATGTAAGAAAATGTAAGAAAATGCATTTTTTAAGAAAAACATTTTTTGCTAAAATGTCGTAAGGGGGGACCCTGTCGTAAAAATTCCAAAAAACGGACTTGATTCAGCAGCACAATTCTGGTGCTGTAGTTGTAGGAGATGTCTTAAAACGTCATCAGGAGTCCCTACAAAACCTAAAAATGGCATAAAATGCTTTTTTTGGGAAAACTTTTTTTTTACAAAAAAAAATTCAAAAAACGGACTTGTTTGAGCAGCACAATTCTGGTGCTGTAGTTGTAGGAGATGTCTCAAAACGTCATCAGGAGTCCCGACTAAACCCGTAAATGTAAGAAAATGTAAGAAAATGCATTTTTTAAGAAAAACATTTTTTGCTAAAATGTCGTAAGGGGGGACCCTGTCGTAAAAATGCCAAAAAACGGACTTGCTTCGGCAGTACAATTCTGGTGCTGTAGTTGTAGGAGATGTCTCAAAACGTCATCAGGAGTCCCTACAAAACCTAAAAATGGCATAAAATGCTTTTTTTGGGAAAACTTTTTTTTTACAAAAAAAATTTCAAAAAACGGACTTGTTTGAGCAGCACAATTCTGGTGCTGTAGTTGTAGGAGATGTCTCAAAACGTCATCAGGAGTCCCGACTAAACCCGTAAATGTAAGAAAATGTAAGAAAATGCATTTTTTAAGAAAAAAAATTTTTGCTAAAATGTCGTAAAAATGCCAAAAAACGGACTTGCTTCGGCAGTACAATTCTGGTGCTGTAGTTGTAGGAGATGTCTCAAAACGTCATCAGGAGTCCCTACAAAACCTAAAAATGGCATAAAATGCTTTTTTTGGGAAAACTTTTTTTTTACAAAAAAAATTTCAAAAAACGGACTTGTTTGAGCAGCACAATTCTGGTGCTGTAGTTGTAGGAGATGTCTCAAAACGTCATCAGGAGTCCCGACTAAACCCGTAAATGTAAGAAAATGTAAGAAAATGCATTTTTTAAGAAAAAAATTTTTTGCTAAAATGTCGTAAGGGGGGACCCTGTCGTAAAAATGCCAAAAAACGGACTTGCTTCAGCAGTACAATTCTGGTGCTGTAGTTGTAGGAGATGTCTCAAAACGTCATCAGGAGTCCCTACAAAACCTAAAAATGGCATAAAATGCTTTTTTTGGGAAAACTTTTTTTTTACAAAAAAAATTCAAAAAACGGACTTGTTTGAGCAGCACAATTCTGGTGCTGTAGTTGTAGGAGATGTCTCAAAACGTCATCAGGAGTCCCGACTAAACCCGTAAATGTAAGAAAATGTAAGAAAATGCATTTTTTAAGAAAAACATTTTTTGCTAAAATGTCGTAAGGGGGGACCCTGTCGTAAAAATTCCAAAAAACGGACTTGATTCAGCAGCACAATTCTGGTGCTGTAGTTGTAGGAGATGTCTCAAAACGTCATCAGAAGTCCCTACAAAACCTAAAAATGGCATAAAATGCTTTTTTTGGGAAAACTTTTTTTTTACAAAAAAAAATTCAAAAAACGGACTTGTTTGAGCAGCACAATTCTGGTGCTGTAGTTGTAGGAGATGTCTCAAAACGTCATCAGGAGTCCCGACTAAACCCGTAAATGTAAGAAAATGTAAGAAAATGCATTTTTTAAGAAAAACATTTTTTGCTAAAATGTCGTAAGGGGGGACCCTGTCGTAAAAATGCCAAAAAACGGACTTGCTTCGGCAGTACAATTCTGGTGCTGTAGTTGTAGGAGATGTCTCAAAACGTCATCAGGAGTCCCTACAAAACCTAAAAATGGCATAAAATGCTTTTTTTGGGAAAATTTTTTTTTTACAAAAAATTTTTCAAAAAACGGACTTGTTTGAGCAGCACAATTCTGGTGCTGTAGTTGTAGGAGATGTCTCAAAACGTCATCAGGAGTCCCGACTAAACCCGTAAATGTAAGAAAATGTAAGAAAATGCATTTTTTAAGAAAAACATTTTTTGCTAAAATGTCGTAAGGGGGGACCCTGTCGTAAAAATGCCAAAAAACGGACTTGATTCAGCAGCACAATTCTGGTGCTGTAGTTGTAGGAGATGTCTCAAAACGTCATCAGGAGTCCCTACAAAACCTAAAAATGGCATAAAATGCTTTTTTTGTGAAAACTTTTTTTTTACAAAAAATTTTTCAAAAAACGGACTTGTTTGAGCAGCACAATTCTGGTGCTGTAGTTGTAGGAGATGTCTCAAAACGTCATCAGGAGTCCCGACTAAACCCGTAAATGTAAGAAAATGTAAGAAAATGCATTTTTTAAGAAAAACATTTTTTGCTAAAATGTCGTAAGGGGGGACCCTGTCGTAAAAATGCCAAAAAACGGACTTGCTTCGGCAGTACAATTCTGGTGCTGTAGTTGTAGGAGATGTCTCAAAACGTCATCAGGAGTCCCTACAAAACCTAAAAATGGCATAAAATGCTTTTTTTGGGAAAACTTTTTTTTTACAAAAAAAATTTCAAAAAACGGACTTGTTTGAGCAGCACAATTCTGGTGCTGTAGTTGTAGGAGATGTCTCAAAACGTCATCAGGAGTCCCGACTAAACCCGTAAATGTAAGAAAATGTAAGAAAATGCATTTTTTAAGAAAAAAAATTTTTGCTAAAATGTCGTAAAAATGCCAAAAAACGGACTTGCTTCGGCAGTACAATTCTGGTGCTGTAGTTGTAGGAGATGTCTCAAAACGTCATCAGGAGTCCCTACAAAACCTAAAAATGGCATAAAATGCTTTTTTTGGGAAAACTTTTTTTTTACAAAAAAAATTTCAAAAAACGGACTTGTTTGAGCAGCACAATTCTGGTGCTGTAGTTGTAGGAGATGTCTCAAAACGTCATCAGGAGTCCCGACTAAACCCGTAAATGTAAGAAAATGTAAGAAAATGCATTTTTTAAGAAAAAAATTTTTTGCTAAAATGTCGTAAGGGGGGACCCTGTCGTAAAAATGCCAAAAAACGGACTTGCTTCAGCAGTACAATTCTGGTGCTGTAGTTGTAGGAGATGTCTCAAAACGTCATCAGGAGTCCCTACAAAACCTAAAAATGGCATAAAATGCTTTTTTTGGGAAAACTTTTTTTTTACAAAAAAAATTCAAAAAACGGACTTGTTTGAGCAGCACAATTCTGGTGCTGTAGTTGTAGGAGATGTCTCAAAACGTCATCAGGAGTCCCGACTAAACCCGTAAATGTAAGAAAATGTAAGAAAATGCATTTTTTAAGAAAAACATTTTTTGCTAAAATGTCGTAAGGGGGGACCCTGTCGTAAAAATTCCAAAAAACGGACTTGATTCAGCAGCACAATTCTGGTGCTGTAGTTGTAGGAGATGTCTCAAAACGTCATCAGAAGTCCCTACAAAACCTAAAAATGGCATAAAATGCTTTTTTTGGGAAAACTTTTTTTTTACAAAAAAAAATTCAAAAAACGGACTTGTTTGAGCAGCACAATTCTGGTGCTGTAGTTGTAGGAGATGTCTCAAAACGTCATCAGGAGTCCCGACTAAACCCGTAAATGTAAGAAAATGTAAGAAAATGCATTTTTTAAGAAAAACATTTTTTGCTAAAATGTCGTAAGGGGGGACCCTGTCGTAAAAATGCCAAAAAACGGACTTGCTTCGGCAGTACAATTCTGGTGCTGTAGTTGTAGGAGATGTCTCAAAACGTCATCAGGAGTCCCTACAAAACCTAAAAATGGCATAAAATGCTTTTTTTGGGAAAATTTTTTTTTTACAAAAAATTTTTCAAAAAACGGACTTGTTTGAGCAGCACAATTCTGGTGCTGTAGTTGTAGGAGATGTCTCAAAACGTCATCAGGAGTCCCGACTAAACCCGTAAATGTAAGAAAATGTAAGAAAATGCATTTTTTAAGAAAAACATTTTTTGCTAAAATGTCGTAAGGGGGGACCCTGTCGTAAAAATGCCAAAAAACGGACTTGATTCAGCAGCACAATTCTGGTGCTGTAGTTGTAGGAGATGTCTCAAAACGTCATCAGGAGTCCCTACAAAACCTAAAAATGGCATAAAATGCTTTTTTTGTGAAAACTTTTTTTTTACAAAAAATTTTTCAAAAAACGGACTTGTTTGAGCAGCACAATTCTGGTGCTGTAGTTGTAGGAGATGTCTCAAAACGTCATCAGGAGTCCCGACTAAACCCGTAAATGTAAGAAAATGTAAGAAAATGCATTTTTTAAGAAAAACATTTTTTGCTAAAATGTCGTAAGGGGGGACCCTGTCGTAAAAATGCCAAAAAACGGACTTGCTTCGGCAGTACAATTCTGGTGCTGTAGTTGTAGGAGATGTCTCAAAACGTCATCAGGAGTCCCTACAAAACCTAAAAATGGCATAAAATGCTTTTTTTGGGAAAACTTTTTTTTTACAAAAAAAAATTCAAAAAACGGACTTGTTTGAGCAGCACAATTCTGGTGCTGTAGTTGTAGGAGATGTCTCAAAACGTCATCAGGAGTCCCGACTAAACCCGTAAATGTAAGAAAATGCATTTTTTAAGAACAAAATTTTTTGCTAAAATGTCGTAAGGGGGGACCCTGTCGTAAAAATGCCAAAAAACGGACTTGATTCAGCAGCACAATTCTGGTGCTGTAGTTGTAGGAGATGTCTCTAAACGTCATCAGGAGTCCCTACAAAACCTAAAAATGGCATAAAATGCTTTTTTTGGGAAAACTTTTTTTTTACAAAAATTTTTTCAAAAAACAGACTTGCTTCAGCAGCACAATTCTGGTGCTGTAGTTGTAGGAGATGTCTCAAAACGTCATCAGGAGTCCCTACAAAACCTAAAAATGGCATAAAATGCTTTTTTTGGGAAAACTTTTTTTTTACGAAAAAAATTTCAAAAACGGACATGTTTGAGCAGCACAATTCTGGTGCTGTAGTTGGAGGAGATGTCTCAAAACGTCATCAGGAGTCCCGACTAAACCCGTAAATGTAAGAAAATGTAAGAAAATGCATTTTTTAAGAAAAACATTTTTTGCTAAAATGTCGTAAGGGGGGACCCTGTCGTAAAAATTCCAAAAAACGGACTTGATTCAGCAGCACAATTCTGGTGCTGTAGTTGTAGGAGATGTCTCAAAACGTCATCAGGAGTCCCTACAAAACCTAAAAATGACATAAAATGCTTTTTTTGGGAAAACTTTTTTTACAAAAAATTTTTCAAAAAACAGACTTGCTTCAGCAGCACAATTCTGGTGCTGTAGTTGTAGGAGATGTCTCAAAACGTCATCAGGAGTCCCGACTAAACCCGTAAATGTAAGAAAATGTAAGAAAATGCATTTTTTAAGAAAAACATTTTTTGCTAAAATGTCGTAAGGGGGGACCCTGTCGTAAAAATTCCAAAAAACGGACTTGATTCAGCAGCACAATTCTGGTGCTGTAGTTGTAGGAGATGTCTTAAAACGTCATCAGGAGTCCCTACAAAACCTAAAAATGGCATAAAATGCTTTTTTTGGGAAAACTTTTTTTTTACAAAAAAAATTTCAAAAAACAGACTTGCTTCAGCAGCACAATTCTGGTGCTGTAGTTGTAGGAGATGTCTCAAAATGTCATCAGGAGTCCCGACTAAACCCGTAAATGTAAGAAAATGTAAGAAAATGCATTTTTTAAGAAAAACATTTTTTGCTAAAATGTCGTAAGGGGGGACCCTGTCGTAAAAATTCCAAAAAACGGACTTGATTCAGCAGCACAATTCTGGTGCTGTAGTTGTAGGAGATGTCTTAAAACGTCATCAGGAGTCCCTACAAAACCTAAAAATGGCATAAAATGCTTTTTTTGGGAAAACTTTTTTTTTACAAAAAAAAATTCAAAAAACGGACTTGTTTGAGCAGCACAATTCTGGTGCTGTAGTTGTAGGAGATGTCTCAAAACGTCATCAGGAGTCCCGACTAAACCCGTAAATGTAAGAAAATGTAAGAAAATGCATTTTTTAAGAAAAACATTTTTTGCTAAAATGTCGTAAGGGGGGACCCTGTCGTAAAAATGCCAAAAAACGGACTTGATTCAGCAGTACAATTCTGGTGCTGTAGTTGTAGGAGATGTCTTAAAACGTCATCAGGAGTCCCTACAAAACCTAAAAATGGCATAAAATGCTTTTTTTGGGAAAACTTTTTTTTTACAAAAAAAAATTCAAAAAACGGACTTGTTTGAGCAGCACAATTCTGGTGCTGTAGTTGTAGGAGATGTCTCAAAACGTCATCAGGAGTCCCGACTGAACCCGTAAATGTAAGAAAATGTAAGAAAATGCATTTTTTAAGAAAAACATTTTTTGCTAAAATGTCGTAAGGGGGGACCCTGTCGTAAAAATGCCAAAAAACGGACTTGATTCAGCAGTACAATTCTGGTGCTGTAGTTGTAGGAGATGTCTTAAAACGTCATCAGGAGTCCCTACAAAACCTAAAAATGGCATAAAATGCTTTTTTTGGGAAAACTTTTTTTTTACAAAAAAAAATTCAAAAAACGGACTTGTTTGAGCAGCACAATTCTGGTGCTGTAGTTGTAGGAGATGTCTCAAAACGTCATCAGGAGTCCCGACTAAACCCGTAAATGTAAGAAAATGTAAGAAAATGCATTTTTTAAGAAAAACATTTTTTGCTAAAATGTCGTAAGGGGGGACCCTGTCGTAAAAATGCCAAAAAACGGACTTGCTTCAGCAGTACAATTCTGGTGCTGTAGTTGTAGGAGATGTCTCAAAACGTCATCAGGAGTCCCTACAAAACCTAAAAATGGCATAAAATGCTTTTTTTGGGAAAACTTTTTTTTTACAAAAAAAAATTCAAAAAACGGACTTGTTTGAGCAGCACAATTCTGGTGCTGTAGTTGTAGGAAATGTCTCAAAACGTCATCAGGAGTCCCGACTAAACCCGTAAATGTAAGAAAATGTAAGAAAATGCATTTTTTAAGAAAAACATTTTTTGCTAAAATGTCGTAAGGGGGGACCCTGTCGTAAAAATTCCAAAAAACGGACTTGATTCAGCAGCACAATTCTGGTGCTGTAGTTGTAGGAGATGTCTCAAAACGTCATCAGGAGTCCCTACAAAACCTAAAAATGGCATAAAATGCTTTTTTTGGGAAAACTTTTTTTTTACAAAAAAAAATTCAAAAAACGGACTTGTTTGAGCAGCACAATTCTGGTGCTGTAGTTGTAGGAGATGTCTCAAAACGTCATCAGGAGTCCCGACTAAACCCGTAAATGTAAGAAAATGTAAGAAAATGCATTTTTTAAGAAAAACATTTTTTGCTAAAATGTCGTAAGGGGGGACCCTGTCGTAAAAATGCCAAAAAACGGACTTGATTCAGCAGCACAATTCTGGTGCTGTAGTTGTAGGAGATGTCTCAAAACGTCATCAGGAGTCCCTACAAAACCTAAAAATGGCATAAAATGCTTTTTTTGTGAAAACTTTTTTTTTACAAAAAATTTTTCAAAAAACGGACTTGTTTGAGCAGCACAATTCTGGTGCTGTAGTTGTAGGAGATGTCTCAAAACGTCATCAGGAGTCCCGACTAAACCCGTAAATGTAAGAAAATGTAAGAAAATGCATTTTTTAAGAAAAACATTTTTTGCTAAAATGTCGTAAGGGGGGACCCTGTCGTAAAAATGCCAAAAAACGGACTTGCTTCGGCAGTACAATTCTGGTGCTGTAGTTGTAGGAGATGTCTCAAAACGTCATCAGGAGTCCCTACAAAACCTAAAAATGGCATAAAATGCTTTTTTTGGGAAAACTTTTTTTTTACAAAAAAAAATTCAAAAAACGGACTTGTTTGAGCAGCACAATTCTGGTGCTGTAGTTGTAGGAGATGTCTCAAAACGTCATCAGGAGTCCCGACTAAACCCGTAAATGTAAGAAAATGCATTTTTTAAGAACAAAATTTTTTGCTAAAATGTCGTAAGGGGGGACCCTGTCGTAAAAATGCCAAAAAACGGACTTGATTCAGCAGCACAATTCTGGTGCTGTAGTTGTAGGAGATGTCTCTAAACGTCATCAGGAGTCCCTACAAAACCTAAAAATGGCATAAAATGCTTTTTTTGGGAAAACTTTTTTTTTACAAAAATTTTTTCAAAAAACAGACTTGCTTCAGCAGCACAATTCTGGTGCTGTAGTTGTAGGAGATGTCTCAAAACGTCATCAGGAGTCCCTACAAAACCTAAAAATGGCATAAAATGCTTTTTTTGGGAAAACTTTTTTTTTACGAAAAAAATTTCAAAAACGGACATGTTTGAGCAGCACAATTCTGGTGCTGTAGTTGGAGGAGATGTCTCAAAACGTCATCAGGAGTCCCGACTAAACCCGTAAATGTAAGAAAATGTAAGAAAATGCATTTTTTAAGAAAAACATTTTTTGCTAAAATGTCGTAAGGGGGGACCCTGTCGTAAAAATTCCAAAAAACGGACTTGATTCAGCAGCACAATTCTGGTGCTGTAGTTGTAGGAGATGTCTCAAAACGTCATCAGGAGTCCCTACAAAACCTAAAAATGACATAAAATGCTTTTTTTGGGAAAACTTTTTTTACAAAAAATTTTTCAAAAAACAGACTTGCTTCAGCAGCACAATTCTGGTGCTGTAGTTGTAGGAGATGTCTCAAAACGTCATCAGGAGTCCCGACTAAACCCGTAAATGTAAGAAAATGTAAGAAAATGCATTTTTTAAGAAAAACATTTTTTGCTAAAATGTCGTAAGGGGGGACCCTGTCGTAAAAATTCCAAAAAACGGACTTGATTCAGCAGCACAATTCTGGTGCTGTAGTTGTAGGAGATGTCTTAAAACGTCATCAGGAGTCCCTACAAAACCTAAAAATGGCATAAAATGCTTTTTTTGGGAAAACTTTTTTTTTACAAAAAAAATTTCAAAAAACAGACTTGCTTCAGCAGCACAATTCTGGTGCTGTAGTTGTAGGAGATGTCTCAAAATGTCATCAGGAGTCCCGACTAAACCCGTAAATGTAAGAAAATGTAAGAAAATGCATTTTTTAAGAAAAACATTTTTTGCTAAAATGTCGTAAGGGGGGACCCTGTCGTAAAAATTCCAAAAAACGGACTTGATTCAGCAGCACAATTCTGGTGCTGTAGTTGTAGGAGATGTCTTAAAACGTCATCAGGAGTCCCTACAAAACCTAAAAATGGCATAAAATGCTTTTTTTGGGAAAACTTTTTTTTTACAAAAAAAAATTCAAAAAACGGACTTGTTTGAGCAGCACAATTCTGGTGCTGTAGTTGTAGGAGATGTCTCAAAACGTCATCAGGAGTCCCGACTAAACCCGTAAATGTAAGAAAATGTAAGAAAATGCATTTTTTAAGAAAAACATTTTTTGCTAAAATGTCGTAAGGGGGGACCCTGTCGTAAAAATGCCAAAAAACGGACTTGATTCAGCAGTACAATTCTGGTGCTGTAGTTGTAGGAGATGTCTTAAAACGTCATCAGGAGTCCCTACAAAACCTAAAAATGGCATAAAATGCTTTTTTTGGGAAAACTTTTTTTTTACAAAAAAAAATTCAAAAAACGGACTTGTTTGAGCAGCACAATTCTGGTGCTGTAGTTGTAGGAGATGTCTCAAAACGTCATCAGGAGTCCCGACTGAACCCGTAAATGTAAGAAAATGTAAGAAAATGCATTTTTTAAGAAAAACATTTTTTGCTAAAATGTCGTAAGGGGGGACCCTGTCGTAAAAATGCCAAAAAACGGACTTGATTCAGCAGTACAATTCTGGTGCTGTAGTTGTAGGAGATGTCTTAAAACGTCATCAGGAGTCCCTACAAAACCTAAAAATGGCATAAAATGCTTTTTTTGGGAAAACTTTTTTTTTACAAAAAAAAATTCAAAAAACGGACTTGTTTGAGCAGCACAATTCTGGTGCTGTAGTTGTAGGAGATGTCTCAAAACGTCATCAGGAGTCCCGACTAAACCCGTAAATGTAAGAAAATGTAAGAAAATGCATTTTTTAAGAAAAACATTTTTTGCTAAAATGTCGTAAGGGGGGACCCTGTCGTAAAAATGCCAAAAAACGGACTTGCTTCAGCAGTACAATTCTGGTGCTGTAGTTGTAGGAGATGTCTCAAAACGTCATCAGGAGTCCCTACAAAACCTAAAAATGGCATAAAATGCTTTTTTTGGGAAAACTTTTTTTTTACAAAAAAAAATTCAAAAAACGGACTTGTTTGAGCAGCACAATTCTGGTGCTGTAGTTGTAGGAAATGTCTCAAAACGTCATCAGGAGTCCCGACTAAACCCGTAAATGTAAGAAAATGTAAGAAAATGCATTTTTTAAGAAAAACATTTTTTGCTAAAATGTCGTAAGGGGGGACCCTGTCGTAAAAATTCCAAAAAACGGACTTGATTCAGCAGCACAATTCTGGTGCTGTAGTTGTAGGAGATGTCTCAAAACGTCATCAGGAGTCCCTACAAAACCTAAAAATGGCATAAAATGCTTTTTTTGGGAAAACTTTTTTTTTACAAAAAAAAATTCAAAAAACGGACTTGTTTGAGCAGCACAATTCTGGTGCTGTAGTTGTAGGAGATGTCTCAAAACGTCATCAGGAGTCCCGACTAAACCCGTAAATGTAAGAAAATGTAAGAAAATGCATTTTTTAAGAAAAACATTTTTTGCTAAAATGTCGTAAGGGGGGACCCTGTCGTAAAAATGCCAAAAAACGGACTTGATTCAGCAGCACAATTCTGGTGCTGTAGTTGTAGGAGATGTCTCAAAACGTCATCAGGAGTCCCTACAAAACCTAAAAATGGCATAAAATGCTTTTTTTGGGAAAACTTTTTTTTTTACAAAAATTTTTTCAAAAAACAGACTTGTTTGAGCAGCACAATTCTGGTGCTGTAGTTGTAGGAGATGTCTCAAAACGTCATCAGGAGTCCCTACAAAACCTAAAAATGGCATAAAATGCTTTTTTTGGGAAAACTTTTTTTTTACAAAAAAAAATTCAAAAAACAGACTTGATCAGCAGCACAATTCTGGTGCTGTAGTTGTAGGAGATGTCTCAAAACGTCATCAGGAGTCCCGACTAAACCCGTAAATGTAAGAAAATGTAAGAAAATGCATTTTTTAAGAAAAACATTTTTTGCTAAAATGTCGTAAGGGGGGACCCTGTCGTAAAAATTCCAAAAAACGGACTTGATTCAGCAGCACAATTCTGGTGCTGTAGTTGTAGGAGATGTCTCAAAACGTCATCAGGAGTCCCGACTAAACCCGTAAATGTAAGAAAATGTAAGAAAATGCATTTTTTAAGAAAAACATTTTTTGCTAAAATGTCGTAAGGGGGGACCCTGTCGTAAAAATTCCAAAAAACGGACTTGATTCAGCAGCACAATTCTGGTGCTGTAGTTGTAGGAGATGTCTTAAAACGTCATCAGGAGTCCCTACAAAACCTAAAAATGGCATAAAATGCTTTTTTTGGGAAAACTTTTTTTTTACAAAAAAAAATTCAAAAAACGGACTTGTTTGAGCAGCACAATTCTGGTGCTGTAGTTGTAGGAGATGTCTCAAAACGTCATCAGGAGTCCCGACTAAACCCGTAAATGTAAGAAAATGTAAGAAAATGCATTTTTTAAGAAAAACATTTTTTGCTAAAATGTCGTAAGGGGGGACCCTGTCGTAAAAATGCCAAAAAACGGACTTGCTTCAGCAGTACAATTCTGGTGCTGTAGTTGTAGGAGATGTCTCAAAACGTCATCAGGAGTCCCTACAAAACCTAAAAATGGCATAAAATGCTTTTTTTGGGAAAACTTTTTTTTTACAAAAAAAATTTCAAAAAACGGACTTGTTTGAGCAGCACAATTCTGGTGCTATAGTTGTAGGAGATGTCTCAAAACGTCATCAGGAGTCCCGACTAAACCCGTAAATGTAAGAAAATGTAAGAAAATGCATTTTTTAAGAAAAACATTTTTTGCTAAAATGTCGTAAGGGGGGACCCTGTCGTAAAAATGCCAAAAAACGGACTTGATTCAGCAGTACAATTCTGGTGCTGTAGTTGTAGGAGATGTCTCAAAACGTCATCAGGAGTCCCTACAAAACCTAAAAATGGCATAAAATGCTTTTTTTGGGAAAACTTTTTTTTTACAAAAAAAATTTCAAAAAACGGACTTGTTTGAGCAGCACAATTCTGGTGCTGTAGTTGTAGGAGATGTCTCAAAACGTCATCAGGAGTCCCGACTAAACCCGTAAATGTAAGAAAATGTAAGAAAATGCATTTTTTAAGAAAAACATTTTTTGCTAAAATGTCGTAAGGGCGGACCCTGTCGTAAAAATGCCAAAAAACGGACTTGATTCAGCAGCACAATTCTGGTGCTGTAGTTGTAGGAGATGTCTTAAAACGTCATCAGGAGTCCCTACAAAACCTAAAAATGGCATAAAATGCTTTTTTTGGGAAAACTTTTTTTTTACAAAAAAAAATTCAAAAAACGGACTTGTTTGAGCAGCACAATTCTGGTGCTGTAGTTGTAGGAGATGTCTCAAAACGTCATCAGGAGTCCCGACTAAACCCGTAAATGTAAGAAAATGTAAGAAAATGCATTTTTTAAGAAAAACATTTTTTGCTAAAATGTCGTAAGGGGGGACCCTGTCGTAAAAATGCCAAAAAACGGACTTGATTCAGCAGTACAATTCTGGTGCTGTAGTTGTAGGAGATGTCTCAAAACGTCATCAGGAGTCCCTACAAAACCTAAAAATGGCATAAAATGCTTTTTTTGGGAAAACTTTTTTTTTACAAAAAAATTTTCAAAAAACGGACTTGTTTGAGCAGCACAATTCTGGTGCTGTAGTTGTAGGAGATGTCTCAAAACGTCATCAGGAGTCCCGACTAAACCCGTAAATGTAAGAAAATGTAAGAAAATGCATTTTTTAAGAAAAACATTTTTTGCTAAAATGTCGTAAGGGGTGACCCTGTCGTAAAAATGCCAAAAAACGGACTTGATTCAGCAGCACAATTCTGGTGCTGTAGTTGTAGGAGATGTCTTAAAACGTCATCAGGAGTCCCTACAAAACCTAAAAATGGCATAAAATGCTTTTTTTGGGAAAACTTTATTTTTACAAAAAAAAATTCAAAAAACGGACTTGTTTGAGCAGCACAATTCTGGTGCTGTAGTTGTAGGAGATGTCTCAAAACGTCATCAGGAGTCCCGACTAAACCCGTAAATGTAAGAAAATGTAAGAAAATGCATTTTTTAAGAAAAACATTTTTTGCTAAAATGTCGTAAGGGGGGACCCTGTCGTAAAAATGCCAAAAAACGGACTTGCTTCAGCAGTACAATTCTGGTGCTGTAGTTGTAGGAGATGTCTCAAAACGTCATCAGGAGTCCCTACAAAACCTAAAAATGGCATAAAATGCTTTTTTTGGGAAAACTTTTTTTTTACAAAAAAAAATTCAAAAAACGGACTTGTTTGAGCAGCACAATTCTGGTGCTGTAGTTGTAGGAGATGTCTCAAAACGTCATCAGGAGTCCCGACTAAACCCGTAAATGTAAGAAAATGTAAGAAAATGCATTTTTTAAGAAAAACATTTTTTGCTAAAATGTCGTAAGGGGGGACCCTGTCGTAAAAATTCCAAAAAACGGACTTGATTCAGCAGCACAATTCTGGTGCTGTAGTTGTAGGAGATGTCTCAAAACGTCATCAGGAGTCCCTACAAAACCTAAAAATGGCATAAAATGCTTTTTTTGGGAAAACTTTTTTTTTACAAAAAAAATTTCAAAAAACAGACTTGCTTCAGCAGCACAATTCTGGTGCTGTAGTTGTAGGAGATGTCTCAAAACGTCATCAGGAGTCCCGACTAAACCCGTAAATGTAAGAAAATGTAAGAAAATGCATTTTTTAAGAAAAACATTTTTTGCTAAAATGTCGTAAGGGGGGACCCTGTCGTAAAAATGCCAAAAAACGGACTTGCTTCAGCAGTACAATTCTGGTGCTGTAGTTGTAGGAGATGTCTCAAAACGTCATCAGGAGTCCCTACAAAACCTAAAAATGGCATAAAATGCTTTTTTTGGGAAAACTTTTTCTTTACAAAAAAAAATTCAAAAAACGGACTTGTTTGAGCAGCACAATTCTGGTGCTGTAGTTGTAGGAGATGTCTCAAAACGTCATCAGGAGTCCCGACTAAACCCGTAAATGTAAGAAAATGTAAGAAAATGCATTTTTTAAGAAAAACATTTTTTGCTAAAATGTCGTAAGGGGGGACCCTGTCGTAAAAATGCCAAAAAACGGACTTGCTTCAGCAGTACAATTCTGGTGCTGTAGTTGTAGGAGATGTCTCAAAACGTCATCAGGAGTCCCTACAAAACCTAAAAATGGCATAAAATGCTTTTTTTGGGAAAACTTTTTTTTTACAAAAAAAAATTCAAAAAACGGACTTGTTTGAGCAGCACAATTCTGGTGCTGTAGTTGTAGGAGATGTCTCAAAACGTCATCAGGAGTCCCGACTAAACCCGTAAATGTAAGAAAATGTAAGAAAATGCATTTTTTAAGAAAAACATTTTTTGCTAAAATGTCGTAAGGGGGGACCCTGTCGTAAAAATGCCAAAAAACGGACTTGATTCAGCAGCACAATTCTGGTGCTGTAGTTGTAGGAGATGTCTTAAAACGTCATCAGGAGTCCCTACAAAACCTAAAAATGGCATAAAATGCTTTTTTTGGGAAAACTTTATTTTTACAAAAAAAAATTCAAAAAACTGACTTGTTTGAGCAGCACAATTCTGGTGCTGTAGTTGTAGGAGATGTCTCAAAACGTCATCAGGAGTCCCGACTAAACCCGTAAATGTAAGAAAATGTAAGAAAATGCATTTTTTAAGAAAAACATTTTTTGCTAAAATGTCGTAAGGGGGGACCCTGTCGTAAAAATGCCAAAAAACGGACTTGCTTCAGCAGTACAATTCTGGTGCTGTAGTTGTAGGAGATGTCTCAAAACGTCATCAGGAGTCCCTACAAAACCTAAAAATGGCATAAAATGCTTTTTTTGGGAAAACTTTTTTTTTACAAAAAAAATTCAAAAAACGGACTTGTTTGAGCAGCACAATTCTGGTGCTGTAGTTGTAGGAGATGTCTCAAAACGTCATCAGGAGTCCCGACTAAACCCGTAAATGTAAGAAAATGTAAGAAAATGCATTTTTTAAGAAAAACATTTTTTGCTAAAATGTCGTAAGGGGGGACCCTGTCGTAAAAATTCCAAAAAACGGACTTGATTCAGCAGCACAATTCTGGTGCTGTAGTTGTAGGAGATGTCTCAAAACGTCATCAGAAGTCCCTACAAAACCTAAAAATGGCATAAAATGCTTTTTTTGGGAAAACTTTTTTTTTACAAAAAAAAATTCAAAAAACGGACTTGTTTGAGCAGCACAATTCTGGTGCTGTAGTTGTAGGAGATGTCTCAAAACGTCATCAGGAGTCCCGACTAAACCCGTAAATGTAAGAAAATGTAAGAAAATGCATTTTTTAAGAAAAACATTTTTTGCTAAAATGTCGTAAGGGGGGACCCTGTCGTAAAAATGCCAAAAAACGGACTTGATTCAGCAGCACAATTCTGGTGCTGTAGTTGTAGGAGATGTCTCAAAACGTCATCAGGAGTCCCTACAAAACCTAAAAATGGCATAAAATGCTTTTTTTGTGAAAACTTTTTTTTTACAAAAAAATTTTCAAAAAACGGACTTGTTTGAGCAGCACAATTCTGGTGCTGTAGTTGTAGGAGATGTCTCAAAACGTCATCAGGAGTCCCGACTAAACCCGTAAATGTAAGAAAATGTAAGAAAATGCATTTTTTAAGAAAAACATTTTTTGCTAAAATGTCGTAAGGGGGGACCCTGTCGTAAAAATGCCAAAAAACGGACTTGCTTCGGCAGTACAATTCTGGTGCTGTAGTTGTAGGAGATGTCTCAAAACGTCATCAGGAGTCCCTACAAAACCTAAAAATGGCATAAAATGCTTTTTTTGGGAAAACTTTTTTTTTACAAAAAAAAATTCAAAAAACGGACTTGTTTGAGCAGCACAATTCTGGTGCTGTAGTTGTAGGAGATGTCTCAAAACGTCATCAGGAGTCCCTACAAAACCTAAAAATGGCATAAAATGCTTTTTTTGGGAAAACTTTTTTTTTACAAAAAAATTTTCAAAAAACAGACTTGCTTCAGCAGCACAATTCTGGTGCTGTAGTTGTAGGAGATGTCTCAAAACGTCATCAGGAGTCCCTACAAAACCTAAAAATGGCATAAAATGCTTTTTTTGGGAAAACTTTTTTTTTACAAAAAAAAATTCAAAAAACGGACTTGTTTGAGCAGCACAATTCTGGTGCTGTAGTTGTAGGAGATGTCTCAAAACGTCATCAGGAGTCCAGACTAAACCCGTAAATGTAAGAAAATGCATTTTTTAAGAACAAAATTTTTTGCTAAAATGTCGTAAGGGGGGACCCTGTCGTAAAAATGCCAAAAAACGGACTTGATTCAGCAGCACAATTCTGGTGCTGTAGTTGTAGGAGATGTCTCTAAACGTCATCAGGAGTCCCTACAAAACCTAAAAATGGCATAAAATGCTTTTTTTGGGAAAACTTTTTTTTTACAAAAATTTTTTCAAAAAACAGACTTGCTTCAGCAGCACAATTCTGGTGCTGTAGTTGTAGGAGATGTCTCAAAACGTCATCAGGAGTCCCTACAAAACCTAAAAATGGCATAAAATGCTTTTTTTGGGAAAACTTTTTTTTTACGAAAAAAATTTCAAAAAACGGACATGTTTGAGCAGCACAATTCTGGTGCTGTAGTTGGAGGAGATGTCTCAAAACGTCATCAGGAGTCCCGACTAAACCCGTAAATGTAAGAAAATGTAAGAAAATGCATTTTTTAAGAAAAACATTTTTTGCTAAAATGTCGTAAGGGGGGACCATGTCGTAAAAATTCCAAAAAACGGACTTGATTCAGCAGCACAATTCTGGTGCTGTAGTTGTAGGAGATGTCTCAAAACGTCATCAGGAGTCCCTACAAAACCTAAAAATGACATAAAATGCTTTTTTTGGGAAAACTTTTTTTACAAAAAAATTTTCAAAAAACAGACTTGCTTCAGCAGCACAATTCTGGTGCTGTAGTTGTAGGAGATGTCTCAAAACGTCATCAGGAGTCCCGACTAAACCCGTAAATGTAAGAAAATGTAAGAAAATGCATTTTTTAAGAAAAACATTTTTTGCTAAAATGTCGTAAGGGGGGACCCTGTCGTAAAAATTCCAAAAAACGGACTTGATTCAGCAGCACAATTCTGGTGCTGTAGTTGTAGGAGATGTCTTAAAACGTCATCAGGAGTCCCTACAAAACCTAAAAATGGCATAAAATGCTTTTTTTGGGAAAACTTTTTTTTTACAAAAAAAATTTCAAAAAACAGACTTGCTTCAGCAGCACAATTCTGGTGCTGTAGTTGTAGGAGATGTCTCAAAATGTCATCAGGAGTCCCGACTAAACCCGTAAATGTAAGAAAATGTAAGAAAATGCATTTTTTAAGAAAAACATTTTTTGCTAAAATGTCGTAAGGGGGGACCCTGTCGTAAAAATTCCAAAAAACGGACTTGATTCAGCAGCACAATTCTGGTGCTGTAGTTGTAGGAGATGTCTTAAAACGTCATCAGGAGTCCCTACAAAACCTAAAAATGGCATAAAATGCTTTTTTTGGGAAAACTTTTTTTTTACAAAAAAAAATTCAAAAAACGGACTTGTTTGAGCAGCACAATTCTGGTGCTGTAGTTGTAGGAGATGTCTCAAAACGTCATCAGGAGTCCCGACTAAACCCGTAAATGTAAGAAAATGTAAGAAAATGCATTTTTTAAGAAAAACATTTTTTGCTAAAATGTCGTAAGGGGGGACCCTGTCGTAAAAATGCCAAAAAACGGACTTGATTCAGCAGTACAATTCTGGTGCTGTAGTTGTAGGAGATGTCTTAAAACGTCATCAGGAGTCCCTACAAAACCTAAAAATGGCATAAAATGCTTTTTTTGGGAAAACTTTTTTTTTACAAAAAAAAATTCAAAAAACGGACTTGTTTGAGCAGCACAATTCTGGTGCTGTAGTTGTAGGAGATGTCTCAAAACGTCATCAGGAGTCCCGACTGAACCCGTAAATGTAAGAAAATGTAAGAAAATGCATTTTTTAAGAAAAACATTTTTTGCTAAAATGTCGTAAGGGGGGACCCTGTCGTAAAAATGCCAAAAAACGGACTTGATTCAGCAGTACAATTCTGGTGCTGTAGTTGTAGGAGATGTCTCAAAACGTCATCAGGAGTCCCTACAAAACCTAAAAATGGCATAAAATGCTTTTTTTGGGAAAACTTTTTTTTTACAAAAAAAAATTCAAAAAACGGACTTGTTTGAGCAGCACAATTCTGGTGCTGTAGTTGTAGGAAATGTCTCAAAACGTCATCAGGAGTCCCGACTAAACCCGTAAATGTAAGAAAATGTAAGAAAATGCATTTTTTAAGAAAAACATTTTTTGCTAAAATGTCGTAAGGGGGGACCCTGTCGTAAAAATTCCAAAAAACGGACTTGATTCAGCAGCACAATTCTGGTGCTGTAGTTGTAGGAGATGTCTCAAAACGTCATCAGGAGTCCCTACAAAACCTAAAAATGGCATAAAATGCTTTTTTTGGGAAAACTTTTTTTTTACAAAAAAAAATTCAAAAAACGGACTTGTTTGAGCAGCACAATTCTGGTGCTGTAGTTGTAGGAGATGTCTCAAAACGTCATCAGGAGTCCCGACTAAACCCGTAAATGTAAGAAAATGTAAGAAAATGCATTTTTTAAGAAAAACATTTTTTGCTAAAATGTCGTAAGGGGGGACCCTGTCGTAAAAATTCCAAAAAACGGACTTGATTCAGCAGCACAATTCTGGTGCTGTAGTTGTAGGAGATGTCTTAAAACGTCATCAGGAGTCCCTACAAAACCTAAAAATGGCATAAAATGCTTTTTTTGGGAAAACTTTTTTTTTACAAAAAAAAATTCAAAAAACGGACTTGTTTGAGCAGCACAATTCTGGTGCTGTAGTTGTAGGAGATGTCTCAAAACGTCATCAGGAGTCCCGACTAAACCCGTAAATGTAAGAAAATGTAAGAAAATGCATTTTTTAAGAAAAACATTTTTTGCTAAAATGTCGTAAGGGGGGACCCTGTCGTAAAAATGCCAAAAAACGGACTTGATTCAGCAGCACAATTCTGGTGCTGTAGTTGTAGGAGATGTCTCAAAACGTCATCAGGAGTCCCTACAAAACCTAAAAATGGCATAAAATGCTTTTTTTGGGAAAACTTTTTTTTTTACAAAAATTTTTTCAAAAAACAGACTTGTTTGAGCAGCACAATTCTGGTGCTGTAGTTGTAGGAGATGTCTCAAAACGTCATCAGGAGTCCCTACAAAACCTAAAAATGGCATAAAATGCTTTTTTTGGGAAAACTTTTTTTTTACAAAAAAAAATTCAAAAAACAGACTTGATCAGCAGCACAATTCTGGTGCTGTAGTTGTAGGAGATGTCTCAAAACGTCATCAGGAGTCCCGACTAAACCCGTAAATGTAAGAAAATGTAAGAAAATGCATTTTTTAAGAAAAACATTTTTTGCTAAAATGTCGTAAGGGGGGACCCTGTCGTAAAAATTCCAAAAAACGGACTTGATTCAGCAGCACAATTCTGGTGCTGTAGTTGTAGGAGATGTCTCAAAACGTCATCAGGAGTCCCGACTAAACCCGTAAATGTAAGAAAATGTAAGAAAATGCATTTTTTAAGAAAAACATTTTTTGCTAAAATGTCGTAAGGGGGGACCCTGTCGTAAAAATTCCAAAAAACGGACTTGATTCAGCAGCACAATTCTGGTGCTGTAGTTGTAGGAGATGTCTTAAAACGTCATCAGGAGTCCCTACAAAACCTAAAAATGGCATAAAATGCTTTTTTTGGGAAAACTTTTTTTTTACAAAAAAAAATTCAAAAAACGGACTTGTTTGAGCAGCACAATTCTGGTGCTGTAGTTGTAGGAGATGTCTCAAAACGTCATCAGGAGTCCCGACTAAACCCGTAAATGTAAGAAAATGTAAGAAAATGCATTTTTTAAGAAAAACATTTTTTGCTAAAATGTCGTAAGGGGGGACCCTGTCGTAAAAATGCCAAAAAACGGACTTGCTTCAGCAGTACAATTCTGGTGCTGTAGTTGTAGGAGATGTCTCAAAACGTCATCAGGAGTCCCTACAAAACCTAAAAATGGCATAAAATGCTTTTTTTGGGAAAACTTTTTTTTTACAAAAAAAATTTCAAAAAACGGACTTGTTTGAGCAGCACAATTCTGGTGCTATAGTTGTAGGAGATGTCTCAAAACGTCATCAGGAGTCCCGACTAAACCCGTAAATGTAAGAAAATGTAAGAAAATGCATTTTTTAAGAAAAACATTTTTTGCTAAAATGTCGTAAGGGGGGACCCTGTCGTAAAAATGCCAAAAAACGGACTTGATTCAGCAGTACAATTCTGGTGCTGTAGTTGTAGGAGATGTCTCAAAACGTCATCAGGAGTCCCTACAAAACCTAAAAATGGCATAAAATGCTTTTTTTGGGAAAACTTTTTTTTTACAAAAAAAATTTCAAAAAACGGACTTGTTTGAGCAGCACAATTCTGGTGCTGTAGTTGTAGGAGATGTCTCAAAACGTCATCAGGAGTCCCGACTAAACCCGTAAATGTAAGAAAATGTAAGAAAATGCATTTTTTAAGAAAAACATTTTTTGCTAAAATGTCGTAAGGGCGGACCCTGTCGTAAAAATGCCAAAAAACGGACTTGATTCAGCAGCACAATTCTGGTGCTGTAGTTGTAGGAGATGTCTTAAAACGTCATCAGGAGTCCCTACAAAACCTAAAAATGGCATAAAATGCTTTTTTTGGGAAAACTTTTTTTTTACAAAAAAAAATTCAAAAAACGGACTTGTTTGAGCAGCACAATTCTGGTGCTGTAGTTGTAGGAGATGTCTCAAAACGTCATCAGGAGTCCCGACTAAACCCGTAAATGTAAGAAAATGTAAGAAAATGCATTTTTTAAGAAAAACATTTTTTGCTAAAATGTCGTAAGGGGGGACCCTGTCGTAAAAATGCCAAAAAACGGACTTGATTCAGCAGTACAATTCTGGTGCTGTAGTTGTAGGAGATGTCTCAAAACGTCATCAGGAGTCCCTACAAAACCTAAAAATGGCATAAAATGCTTTTTTTGGGAAAACTTTTTTTTTACAAAAAAATTTTCAAAAAACGGACTTGTTTGAGCAGCACAATTCTGGTGCTGTAGTTGTAGGAGATGTCTCAAAACGTCATCAGGAGTCCCGACTAAACCCGTAAATGTAAGAAAATGTAAGAAAATGCATTTTTTAAGAAAAACATTTTTTGCTAAAATGTCGTAAGGGGTGACCCTGTCGTAAAAATGCCAAAAAACGGACTTGATTCAGCAGCACAATTCTGGTGCTGTAGTTGTAGGAGATGTCTTAAAACGTCATCAGGAGTCCCTACAAAACCTAAAAATGGCATAAAATGCTTTTTTTGGGAAAACTTTATTTTTACAAAAAAAAATTCAAAAAACGGACTTGTTTGAGCAGCACAATTCTGGTGCTGTAGTTGTAGGAGATGTCTCAAAACGTCATCAGGAGTCCCGACTAAACCCGTAAATGTAAGAAAATGTAAGAAAATGCATTTTTTAAGAAAAACATTTTTTGCTAAAATGTCGTAAGGGGGGACCCTGTCGTAAAAATGCCAAAAAACGGACTTGCTTCAGCAGTACAATTCTGGTGCTGTAGTTGTAGGAGATGTCTCAAAACGTCATCAGGAGTCCCTACAAAACCTAAAAATGGCATAAAATGCTTTTTTTGGGAAAACTTTTTTTTTACAAAAAAAAATTCAAAAAACGGACTTGTTTGAGCAGCACAATTCTGGTGCTGTAGTTGTAGGAGATGTCTCAAAACGTCATCAGGAGTCCCGACTAAACCCGTAAATGTAAGAAAATGTAAGAAAATGCATTTTTTAAGAAAAACATTTTTTGCTAAAATGTCGTAAGGGGGGACCCTGTCGTAAAAATTCCAAAAAACGGACTTGATTCAGCAGCACAATTCTGGTGCTGTAGTTGTAGGAGATGTCTCAAAACGTCATCAGGAGTCCCTACAAAACCTAAAAATGGCATAAAATGCTTTTTTTGGGAAAACTTTTTTTTTACAAAAAAAATTTCAAAAAACAGACTTGCTTCAGCAGCACAATTCTGGTGCTGTAGTTGTAGGAGATGTCTCAAAACGTCATCAGGAGTCCCGACTAAACCCGTAAATGTAAGAAAATGTAAGAAAATGCATTTTTTAAGAAAAACATTTTTTGCTAAAATGTCGTAAGGGGGGACCCTGTCGTAAAAATGCCAAAAAACGGACTTGCTTCAGCAGTACAATTCTGGTGCTGTAGTTGTAGGAGATGTCTCAAAACGTCATCAGGAGTCCCTACAAAACCTAAAAATGGCATAAAATGCTTTTTTTGGGAAAACTTTTTCTTTACAAAAAAAAATTCAAAAAACGGACTTGTTTGAGCAGCACAATTCTGGTGCTGTAGTTGTAGGAGATGTCTCAAAACGTCATCAGGAGTCCCGACTAAACCCGTAAATGTAAGAAAATGTAAGAAAATGCATTTTTTAAGAAAAACATTTTTTGCTAAAATGTCGTAAGGGGGGACCCTGTCGTAAAAATGCCAAAAAACGGACTTGCTTCAGCAGTACAATTCTGGTGCTGTAGTTGTAGGAGATGTCTCAAAACGTCATCAGGAGTCCCTACAAAACCTAAAAATGGCATAAAATGCTTTTTTTGGGAAAACTTTTTTTTTACAAAAAAAAATTCAAAAAACGGACTTGTTTGAGCAGCACAATTCTGGTGCTGTAGTTGTAGGAGATGTCTCAAAACGTCATCAGGAGTCCCGACTAAACCCGTAAATGTAAGAAAATGTAAGAAAATGCATTTTTTAAGAAAAACATTTTTTGCTAAAATGTCGTAAGGGGGGACCCTGTCGTAAAAATGCCAAAAAACGGACTTGATTCAGCAGCACAATTCTGGTGCTGTAGTTGTAGGAGATGTCTTAAAACGTCATCAGGAGTCCCTACAAAACCTAAAAATGGCATAAAATGCTTTTTTTGGGAAAACTTTATTTTTACAAAAAAAAATTCAAAAAACTGACTTGTTTGAGCAGCACAATTCTGGTGCTGTAGTTGTAGGAGATGTCTCAAAACGTCATCAGGAGTCCCGACTAAACCCGTAAATGTAAGAAAATGTAAGAAAATGCATTTTTTAAGAAAAACATTTTTTGCTAAAATGTCGTAAGGGGGGACCCTGTCGTAAAAATGCCAAAAAACGGACTTGCTTCAGCAGTACAATTCTGGTGCTGTAGTTGTAGGAGATGTCTCAAAACGTCATCAGGAGTCCCTACAAAACCTAAAAATGGCATAAAATGCTTTTTTTGGGAAAACTTTTTTTTTACAAAAAAAATTCAAAAAACGGACTTGTTTGAGCAGCACAATTCTGGTGCTGTAGTTGTAGGAGATGTCTCAAAACGTCATCAGGAGTCCCGACTAAACCCGTAAATGTAAGAAAATGTAAGAAAATGCATTTTTTAAGAAAAACATTTTTTGCTAAAATGTCGTAAGGGGGGACCCTGTCGTAAAAATTCCAAAAAACGGACTTGATTCAGCAGCACAATTCTGGTGCTGTAGTTGTAGGAGATGTCTCAAAACGTCATCAGAAGTCCCTACAAAACCTAAAAATGGCATAAAATGCTTTTTTTGGGAAAACTTTTTTTTTACAAAAAAAAATTCAAAAAACGGACTTGTTTGAGCAGCACAATTCTGGTGCTGTAGTTGTAGGAGATGTCTCAAAACGTCATCAGGAGTCCCGACTAAACCCGTAAATGTAAGAAAATGTAAGAAAATGCATTTTTTAAGAAAAACATTTTTTGCTAAAATGTCGTAAGGGGGGACCCTGTCGTAAAAATGCCAAAAAACGGACTTGATTCAGCAGCACAATTCTGGTGCTGTAGTTGTAGGAGATGTCTCAAAACGTCATCAGGAGTCCCTACAAAACCTAAAAATGGCATAAAATGCTTTTTTTGTGAAAACTTTTTTTTTACAAAAAAATTTTCAAAAAACGGACTTGTTTGAGCAGCACAATTCTGGTGCTGTAGTTGTAGGAGATGTCTCAAAACGTCATCAGGAGTCCCGACTAAACCCGTAAATGTAAGAAAATGTAAGAAAATGCATTTTTTAAGAAAAACATTTTTTGCTAAAATGTCGTAAGGGGGGACCCTGTCGTAAAAATGCCAAAAAACGGACTTGCTTCGGCAGTACAATTCTGGTGCTGTAGTTGTAGGAGATGTCTCAAAACGTCATCAGGAGTCCCTACAAAACCTAAAAATGGCATAAAATGCTTTTTTTGGGAAAACTTTTTTTTTACAAAAAAAAATTCAAAAAACGGACTTGTTTGAGCAGCACAATTCTGGTGCTGTAGTTGTAGGAGATGTCTCAAAACGTCATCAGGAGTCCCTACAAAACCTAAAAATGGCATAAAATGCTTTTTTTTGGGAAAACTTTTTTTTTACAAAAAATTTTTCAAAAAACAGACTTGCTTCAGCAGCACAATTCTGGTGCTGTAGTTGTAGGAGATGTCTCAAAACGTCATCAGGAGTCCCTACAAAACCTAAAAATGGCATAAAATGCTTTTTTTGGGAAAACTTTTTTTTTACAAAAAAAAATTCAAAAAACGGACTTGTTTGAGCAGCACAATTCTGGTGCTGTAGTTGTAGGAGATGTCTCAAAACGTCATCAGGAGTCCCGACTAAACCCGTAAATGTAAGAAAATGCATTTTTTAAGAACAAAATTTTTTGCTAAAATGTCGTAAGGGGGGACCCTGTCGTAAAAATGCCAAAAAACGGACTTGATTCAGCAGCACAATTCTGGTGCTGTAGTTGTAGGAGATGTCTCTAAACGTCATCAGGAGTCCCTACAAAACCTAAAAATGGCATAAAATGCTTTTTTTGGGAAAACTTTTTTTTTACAAAAATTTTTTCAAAAAACAGACTTGCTTCAGCAGCACAATTCTGGTGCTGTAGTTGTAGGAGATGTCTCAAAACGTCATCAGGAGTCCCTACAAAACCTAAAAATGGCATAAAATGCTTTTTTTGGGAAAACTTTTTTTTTACGAAAAAAATTTCAAAAAACGGACATGTTTGAGCAGCACAATTCTGGTGCTGTAGTTGGAGGAGATGTCTCAAAACGTCATCAGGAGTCCCGACTAAACCCGTAAATGTAAGAAAATGTAAGAAAATGCATTTTTTAAGAAAAACATTTTTTGCTAAAATGTCGTAAGGGGGGACCCTGTCGTAAAAATTCCAAAAAACGGACTTGATTCAGCAGCACAATTCTGGTGCTGTAGTTGTAGGAGATGTCTCAAAACGTCATCAGGAGTCCCTACAAAACCTAAAAATGACATAAAATGCTTTTTTTGGGAAAACTTTTTTTACAAAAAATTTTTCAAAAAACAGACTTGCTTCAGCAGCACAATTCTGGTGCTGTAGTTGTAGGAGATGTCTCAAAACGTCATCAGGAGTCCCGACTAAACCCGTAAATGTAAGAAAATGTAAGAAAATGCATTTTTTAAGAAAAACATTTTTTGCTAAAATGTCGTAAGGGGGGACCCTGTCGTAAAAATTCCAAAAAACGGACTTGATTCAGCAGCACAATTCTGGTGCTGTAGTTGTAGGAGATGTCTTAAAACGTCATCAGGAGTCCCTACAAAACCTAAAAATGGCATAAAATGCTTTTTTTGGGAAAACTTTTTTTTTACAAAAAAAAATTCAAAAAACGGACTTGTTTGAGCAGCACAATTCTGGTGCTGTAGTTGTAGGAGATGTCTCAAAACGTCATCAGGAGTCCCGACTAAACCCGTAAATGTAAGAAAATGTAAGAAAATGCATTTTTTAAGAAAAACATTTTTTGCTAAAATGTCGTAAGGGGGGACCCTGTCGTAAAAATGCCAAAAAACGGACTTGATTCAGCAGTACAATTCTGGTGCTGTAGTTGTAGGAGATGTCTTAAAACGTCATCAGGAGTCCCTACAAAACCTAAAAATGGCATAAAATGCTTTTTTTGGGAAAACTTTTTTTTTACAAAAAAAAATTCAAAAAACGGACTTGTTTGAGCAGCACAATTCTGGTGCTGTAGTTGTAGGAGATGTCTCAAAACGTCATCAGGAGTCCCGACTGAACCCGTAAATGTAAGAAAATGTAAGAAAATGCATTTTTTAAGAAAACATTTTTTGCTAAAATGTCGTAAGGGGGGACCCTGTCGTAAAAATGCCAAAAAACGGACTTGATTCAGCAGTACAATTCTGGTGCTGTAGTTGTAGGAGATGTCTTAAAACGTCATCAGGAGTCCCTACAAAACCTAAAAATGGCATAAAATGCTTTTTTTGGGAAAACTTTTTTTTTACAAAAAAAAATTCAAAAAACGGACTTGTTTGAGCAGCACAATTCTGGTGCTGTAGTTGTAGGAGATGTCTCAAAACGTCATCAGGAGTCCCGACTAAACCCGTAAATGTAAGAAAATGTAAGAAAATGCATTTTTTAAGAAAAACATTTTTTGCTAAAATGTCGTAAGGGGGACCCTGTCGTAAAAATGCCAAAAAACGGACTTGCTTCAGCAGTACAATTCTGGTGCTGTAGTTGTAGGAGATGTCTCAAAACGTCATCAGGAGTCCCTACAAAACCTAAAAATGGCATAAAATGCTTTTTTTGGGAAAACTTTTTTTTTACAAAAAAAAATTCAAAAAACGGACTTGTTTGAGCAGCACAATTCTGGTGCTGTAGTTGTAGGAAATGTCTCAAAACGTCATCAGGAGTCCCGACTAAACCCGTAAATGTAAGAAAATGTAAGAAAATGCATTTTTTAAGAAAAACATTTTTTGCTAAAATGTCGTAAGGGGGGACCCTGTCGTAAAAATTCCAAAAAACGGACTTGATTCAGCAGCACAATTCTGGTGCTGTAGTTGTAGGAGATGTCTCAAACGTCATCAGGAGTCCCTACAAAACCTAAAAATGGCATAAAATGCTTTTTTTGGGAAAACTTTTTTTTTACAAAAAAAAATTCAAAAAACGGACTTGTTTGAGCAGCACAATTCTGGTGCTGTAGTTGTAGGAGATGTCTCAAAACGTCATCAGGAGTCCCGACTAAACCCGTAAATGTAAGAAAATGTAAGAAAATGCATTTTTAAGAAAAACATTTTTTGCTAAAATGTCGTAAGGGGGGGACCCTGTCGTAAAAATTCCAAAAAACGGACTTGATTCAGCAGCACAATTCTGGTGCTGTAGTTGTAGGAGATGTCTTAAACGTCATCAGGAGTCCCTACAAAACCTAAAAATGGCATAAAATGCTTTTTTTGGGAAAACTTTTTTTTTACAAAAAAAAATTCAAAAAACGGACTTGTTTGAGCAGCACAATTCTGGTGCTGTAGTTGTAGGAGATGTCTCAAAACGTCATCAGGAGTCCCGACTAAACCCGTAAATGTAAGAAAATGTAAGAAAATGCATTTTTTAAGAAAAACATTTTTTGCTAAAATGTCGTAAGGGGGACCCTGTCGTAAAATGCCAAAAAACGGACTTGATTCAGCAGCACAATTCTGGTGCTGTAGTTGTAGGAGATGTCTCAAAACGTCATCAGGAGTCCCTACAAAACCTAAAAATGGCATAAAATGCTTTTTTTGGGAAAACTTTTTTTTTTACAAAAATTTTTTCAAAAAACAGACTTGTTTGAGCAGCACAATTCTGGTGCTGTAGTTGTAGGAGATGTCTCAAAACGTCATCAGGAGTCCCTACAAAACCTAAAAATGGCATAAAATGCTTTTTTTGGGAAAACTTTTTTTTTACAAAAAAAAATTCAAAAACAGACTTGATCAGCAGCACAATTCTGGTGCTGTAGTTGTAGGAGATGTCTCAAAACGTCATCAGGAGTCCCGACTAAACCCGTAAATGTAAGAAAATGTAAGAAAATGCATTTTTTAAGAAAAACATTTTTTGCTAAAATGTCGTAAGGGGGGACCCTGTCGTAAAAATTCCAAAAAACGGACTTGATTCAGCAGCACAATTCTGGTGCTGTAGTTGTAGGAGATGTCTCAAAACGTCATCAGGAGTCCCGACTAAACCCGTAAATGTAAGAAAATGTAAGAAAATGCATTTTTTAAGAAAAACATTTTTTGCTAAAATGTCGTAAGGGGGGACCCTGTCGTAAAAATTCCAAAAAACGGACTTGATTCAGCAGCACAATTCTGGTGCTGTAGTTGTAGGAGATGTCTTAAAACGTCATCAGGAGTCCCTACAAAACCTAAAAATGGCATAAAATGCTTTTTTTGGGAAAACTTTTTTTTTACAAAAAAAAATTCAAAAACGGACTTGTTTGAGCAGCACAATTCTGGTGCTGTAGTTGTAGGAGATGTCTCAAAACGTCATCAGGAGTCCCGACTAAACCCGTAAATGTAAGAAAATGTAAGAAAATGCATTTTTTAAGAAAAACATTTTTTGCTAAAATGTCGTAAGGGGGGACCCTGTCGTAAAAATGCCAAAAAACGGACTTGCTTCAGCAGTACAATTCTGGTGCTGTAGTTGTAGGAGATGTCTCAAAACGTCATCAGGAGTCCCTACAAAACCTAAAAATGGCATAAAATGCTTTTTTTGGGAAAACTTTTTTTTTACAAAAAAAATTTCAAAAACGGACTTGTTTGAGCAGCACAATTCTGGTGCTATAGTTGTAGGAGATGTCTCAAAACGTCATCAGGAGTCCCGACTAAACCCGTAAATGTAAGAAAATGTAAGAAAATGCATTTTTAAGAAAAACATTTTTTGCTAAAATGTCGTAAGGGGGGACCCTGTCGTAAAAATGCCAAAAAACGGACTTGATTCAGCAGTACAATTCTGGTGCTGTAGTTGTAGGAGATGTCTCAAAACGTCATCAGGAGTCCCTACAAAACCTAAAAATGGCATAAAATGCTTTTTTTGGGAAAACTTTTTTTTTACAAAAAAAATTTCAAAAACGGACTTGTTTGAGCAGCACAATTCTGGTGCTGTAGTTGTAGGAGATGTCTCAAAACGTCATCAGGAGTCCCGACTAAACCCGTAAATGTAAGAAAATGTAAGAAAATGCATTTTTTAAGAAAAACATTTTTTGCTAAAATGTCGTAAGGGGGGACCCTGTCGTAAAAATGCCAAAAAACGGACTTGATTCAGCAGCACAATTCTGGTGCTGTAGTTGTAGGAGATGTCTTAAAACGTCATCAGGAGTCCCTACAAAACCTAAAAATGGCATAAAATGCTTTTTTGGGAAAACTTTTTTTTTACAAAAAAAAATTCAAAAAACGGACTTGTTTGAGCAGCACAATTCTGGTGCTGTAGTTGTAGGAGATGTCTCAAAACGTCATCAGGAGTCCCGACTAAACCCGTAAATGTAAGAAAATGTAAGAAAATGCATTTTTAAGAAAAACATTTTTTAGAAAAACATTTTTTGCTAAAATGTCGTAAGGGGGGACCCTGTCGTAAAAATGCCAAAAAACGGACTTGATTCAGCAGTACAATTCTGGTGCTGTAGTTGTAGGAGATGTCTCAAAACGTCATCAGGAGTCCCTACAAAACCTAAAAATGGCATAAAATGCTTTTTTTGGGAAAACTTTTTTTTTACAAAAAAATTTTCAAAAAACGGACTTGTTTGAGCAGCACAATTCTGGTGCTGTAGTTGTAGGAGATGTCTCAAAACGTCATCAGGAGTCCCGACTAAACCCGTAAATGTAAGAAAATGTAAGAAAATGCATTTTTTAAGAAAAACATTTTTTGCTAAAATGTCGTAAGGGGTGACCCTGTCGTAAAAATGCCAAAAAACGGACTTGATTCAGCAGCACAATTCTGGTGCTGTAGTTGTAGGAGATGTCTTAAAACGTCATCAGGAGTCCCTACAAAACCTAAAAATGGCATAAAATGCTTTTTTTGGGAAAACTTTATTTTTACAAAAAAAAATTCAAAAAACGGACTTGTTTGAGCAGCACAATTCTGGTGCTGTAGTTGTAGGAGATGTCTCAAAACGTCATCAGGAGTCCCGACTAAACCCGTAAATGTAAGAAAATGCATTTTTTAAGAAAAACATTTTTTGCTAAAATGTCGTAAGGGGGGACCCTGTCGTAAAAATGCCAAAAAACGGACTTGCTTCAGCAGTACAATTCTGGTGCTGTAGTTGTAGGAGATGTCTCAAAACGTCATCAGGAGTCCCTACAAAACCTAAAAATGGCATAAAATGCTTTTTTTGGGAAAACTTTTTTTTTACAAAAAAAATTTCAAAAAACGGACTTGTTTGAGCAGCACAATTCTGGTGCTGTAGTTGTAGGAGATGTCTCAAAACGTCATCAGGAGTCCCGACTAAACCCGTAAATGTAAGAAAATGTAAGAAAATGCATTTTTTAAGAAAAACATTTTTTGCTAAAATGTCGTAAGGGGGGACCCTGTCGTAAAAATTCCAAAAAACGGACTTGATTCAGCAGCACAATTCTGGTGCTGTAGTTGTAGGAGATGTCTCAAAACGTCATCAGGAGTCCCTACAAAACCTAAAAATGGCATAAAATGCTTTTTTTGGGAAAACTTTTTTTTTACAAAAAAAATTTCAAAAACAGACTTGCTTCAGCAGCACAATTCTGGTGCTGTAGTTGTAGGAGATGTCTCAAAACGTCATCAGGAGTCCCGACTAAACCCGTAAATGTAAGAAAATGTAAGAAAATGCATTTTTTAAGAAAAACATTTTTTGCTAAAATGTCGTAAGGGGGGACCCTGTCGTAAAAATGCCAAAAAACGGACTTGCTTCAGCAGTACAATTCTGGTGCTGTAGTTGTAGGAGATGTCTCAAAACGTCATCAGGAGTCCCTACAAAACCTAAAAATGGCATAAAATGCTTTTTTTGGGAAAACTTTTTCTTTACAAAAAAAAATTCAAAAAACGGACTTGTTTGAGCAGCACAATTCTGGTGCTGTAGTTGTAGGAGATGTCTCAAAACGTCATCAGGAGTCCCGACTAAACCCGTAAATGTAAGAAAATGTAAGAAAATGCATTTTTTAAGAAAAACATTTTTTGCTAAAATGTCGTAAGGGGGGACCCTGTCGTAAAAATGCCAAAAAACGGACTTGCTTCAGCAGTACAATTCTGGTGCTGTAGTTGTAGGAGATGTCTCAAAACGTCATCAGGAGTCCCTACAAAACCTAAAAATGGCATAAAATGCTTTTTTTGGGAAAACTTTTTTTTTACAAAAAAAAATTCAAAAAACGGACTTGTTTGAGCAGCACAATTCTGGTGCTGTAGTTGTAGGAGATGTCTCAAAACGTCATCAGGAGTCCCGACTAAACCCGTAAATGTAAGAAAATGTAAGAAAATGCATTTTTTAAGAAAAACATTTTTTGCTAAAATGTCGTAAGGGGGGACCCTGTCGTAAAAATGCCAAAAAACGGACTTGATTCAGCAGCACAATTCTGGTGCTGTAGTTGTAGGAGATGTCTTAAAACGTCATCAGGAGTCCCTACAAAACCTAAAAATGGCATAAAATGCTTTTTTTGGGAAAACTTTATTTTTACAAAAAAAAATTCAAAAAACGGACTTGTTTGAGCAGCACAATTCTGGTGCTGTAGTTGTAGGAGATGTCTCAAAACGTCATCAGGAGTCCCGACTAAACCCGTAAATGTAAGAAAATGTAAGAAAATGCATTTTTTAAGAAAAACATTTTTTGCTAAAATGTCGTAAGGGGGGACCCTGTCGTAAAAATGCCAAAAAACGGACTTGCTTCAGCAGTACAATTCTGGTGCTGTAGTTGTAGGAGATGTCTCAAAACGTCATCAGGAGTCCCTACAAAACCTAAAAATGGCATAAAATGCTTTTTTTGGGAAAACTTTTTTTTTACAAAAAAAATTTCAAAAAACGGACTTGTTTGAGCAGCACAATTCTGGTGCTGTAGTTGTAGGAGATGTCTCAAAACGTCATCAGGAGTCCCGACTAAACCCGTAAATGTAAGAAAATGTAAGAAAATGCATTTTTTAAGAAAAACATTTTTTGCTAAAATGTCGTAAGGGGGGACCCTGTCGTAAAAATTCCAAAAAACGGACTTGATTCAGCAGCACAATTCTGGTGCTGTAGTTGTAGGAGATGTCTCAAAACGTCATCAGGAGTCCCTACAAAACCTAAAAATGGCATAAAATGCTTTTTTTGGGAAAACTTTTTTTTTACAAAAAAATTTTCAAAAAACAGACTTGCTTCAGCAGCACAATTCTGGTGCTGTAGTTGTAGGAGATGTCTCAAAACGTCATCAGGAGTCCCGACTAAACCCGTAAATGTAAGAAAATGTAAGAAAATGCATTTTTTAAGAAAAACATTTTTTGCTAAAATGTCGTAAGGGGGGACCCTGTCGTAAAAATGCCAAAAAACGGACTTGCTTCAGCAGTACAATTCTGGTGCTGTAGTTGTAGGAGATGTCTCAAAACGTCATCAGGAGTCCCTACAAAACCTAAAAATGGCATAAAATGCTTTTTTTGGGAAAACTTTTTCTTTACAAAAAAAAATTCAAAAAACGGACTTGTTTGAGCAGCACAATTCTGGTGCTGTAGTTGTAGGAGATGTCTCAAAACGTCATCAGGAGTCCCGACTAAACCCGTAAATGTAAGAAAATGTAAGAAAATGCATTTTTTAAGAAAAACATTTTTTGCTAAAATGTCGTAAGGGGGGACCCTGTCGTAAAAATGCCAAAAAACGGACTTGCTTCAGCAGTACAATTCTGGTGCTGTAGTTGTAGGAGATGTCTCAAAACGTCATCAGGAGTCCCTACAAAACCTAAAAATGGCATAAAATGCTTTTTTTGGGAAAACTTTTTTTTTACAAAAAAAAATTCAAAAAACGGACTTGTTTGAGCAGCACAATTCTGGTGCTGTAGTTGTAGGAGATGTCTCAAAACGTCATCAGGAGTCCCGACTAAACCCGTAAATGTAAGAAAATGTAAGAAAATGCATTTTTTAAGAAAAACATTTTTTGCTAAAATGTCGTAAGGGGGGACCCTGTCGTAAAAATGCCAAAAAACGGACTTGATTCAGCAGCACAATTCTGGTGCTGTAGTTGTAGGAGATGTCTTAAAACGTCATCAGGAGTCCCTACAAAACCTAAAAATGGCATAAAATGCTTTTTTTGGGAAAACTTTATTTTTACAAAAAAAAATTCAAAAAACGGACTTGTTTGAGCAGCACAATTCTGGTGCTGTAGTTGTAGGAGATGTCTCAAAACGTCATCAGGAGTCCCGACTAAACCCGTAAATGTAAGAAAATGTAAGAAAATGCATTTTTTAAGAAAAACATTTTTTGCTAAAATGTCGTAAGGGGGGACCCTGTCGTAAAAATGCCAAAAAACGGACTTGCTTCAGCAGTACAATTCTGGTGCTGTAGTTGTAGGAGATGTCTCAAAACGTCATCAGGAGTCCCTACAAAACCTAAAAATGGCATAAAATGCTTTTTTTGGGAAAACTTTTTTTTTACAAAAAAAAATTCAAAAAACGGACTTGTTTGAGCAGCACAATTCTGGTGCTGTAGTTGTAGGAGATGTCTCAAAACGTCATCAGGAGTCCCGACTAAACCCGTAAATGTAAGAAAATGTAAGAAAATGCATTTTTTAAGAAAAACATTTTTTGCTAAAATGTCGTAAGGGGGGACCCTGTCGTAAAAATTCCAAAAAACGGACTTGATTCAGCAGCACAATTCTGGTGCTGTAGTTGTAGGAGATGTCTCAAAACGTCATCAGGAGTCCCTACAAAACCTAAAAATGGCATAAAATGCTTTTTTTGGGAAAACTTTTTTTTTACAAAAAAAATTTCAAAAAACAGACTTGCTTCAGCAGCACAATTCTGGTGCTGTAGTTGTAGGAGATGTCTCAAAACGTCATCAGGAGTCCCGACTAAACCCGTAAATGTAAGAAAATGTAAGAAAATGCATTTTTTAAGAAAAACATTTTTTGCTAAAATGTCGTAAGGGGGGACCCTGTCGTAAAAATGCCAAAAAACGGACTTGCTTCAGCAGTACAATTCTGGTGCTGTAGTTGTAGGAGATGTCTCAAAACGTCATCAGGAGTCCCTACAAAACCTAAAAATGGCATAAAATGCTTTTTTTGGGAAAACTTTTTCTTTACAAAAAAAAATTCAAAAAACGGACTTGTTTGAGCAGCACAATTCTGGTGCTGTAGTTGTAGGAGATGTCTCAAAACGTCATCAGGAGTCCCGACTAAACCCGTAAATGTAAGAAAATGTAAGAAAATGCATTTTTTAAGAAAAACATTTTTTGCTAAAATGTCGTAAGGGGGGACCCTGTCGTAAAAATGCCAAAAAACGGACTTGCTTCAGCAGTACAATTCTGGTGCTGTAGTTGTAGGAGATGTCTCAAAACGTCATCAGGAGTCCCTACAAAACCTAAAAATGGCATAAAATGCTTTTTTTGGGAAAACTTTTTTTTTACAAAAAAAAATTCAAAAAACGGACTTGTTTGAGCAGCACAATTCTGGTGCTGTAGTTGTAGGAGATGTCTCAAAACGTCATCAGGAGTCCCGACTAAACCCGTAAATGTAAGAAAATGTAAGAAAATGCATTTTTTAAGAAAAACATTTTTTGCTAAAATGTCGTAAGGGGGGACCCTGTCGTAAAAATTCCAAAAAACGGACTTGATTCAGCAGCACAATTCTGGTGCTGTAGTTGTAGGAGATGTCTTAAAACGTCATCAGGAGTCCCTACAAAACCTAAAAATGGCATAAAATGCTTTTTTTGGGAAAACTTTTTTTTTACAAAAAAAAATTCAAAAAACGGACTTGTTTGAGCAGCACAATTCTGGTGCTGTAGTTGTAGGAGATGTCTCAAAACGTCATCAGGAGTCCCGACTAAACCCGTAAATGTAAGAAAATGTAAGAAAATGCATTTTTTAAGAAAAACATTTTTTGCTAAAATGTCGTAAGGGGGGACCCTGTCGTAAAAATGCCAAAAAACGGACTTGCTTCGGCAGTACAATTCTGGTGCTGTAGTTGTAGGAGATGTCTCAAAACGTCATCAGGAGTCCCTACAAAACCTAAAAATGGCATAAAATGCTTTTTTTGGGAAAACTTTTTTTTTACAAAAAAAAATTCAAAAAACGGACTTGTTTGAGCAGCACAATTCTGGTGCTGTAGTTGTAGGAGATGTCTCAAAACGTCATCAGGAGTCCCGACTAAACCCGTAAATATAAGAAAATGTAAGAAAATGCATTTTTTAAGAAAAACATTTTTTGCTAAAATGTCGTAAGGGGGGACCCTGTCGTAAAAATGCCAAAAAACGGACTTGCTTCAGCAGTACAATTCTGGTGCTGTAGTTGTAGGAGATGTCTCAGAACGTCATCAGGAGTCCCTACAAAACCTAAAAATGGCATAAAATGCTTTTTTTGGGAAAACTTTTTTTTTACAAAAAAAAATTCAAAAAACGGACTTGTTTGAGCAGCACAATTCTGGTGCTGTAGTTGTAGGAGATGTCTCAAAACGTCATCAGGAGTCCCAACTAAACCCGTAAATGTAAGAAAATGTAAGAAAATGCATTTTTTAAGAAAAACATTTTTTGCTAAAATGTCGTAAGGGGGGACCCTGTCGTAAAAATTCCAAAAAACGGACTTGATTCAGCAGCACAATTCTGGTGCTGTAGTTGTAGGAGATGTCTCAAAACGTCATCAGGAGTCCCTACAAAACCTAAAAATGGCATAAAATGCTTTTTTTGGGAAAACTTTTTTTTTACAAAAAAAAATTCAAAAAACGGACTTGTTTGAGCAGCACAATTCTGGTGCTGTAGTTGTAGGAGATGTCTCAAAACGTCATCAGGAGTCCCGACTAAACCCGTAAATGTAAGAAAATGTAAGAAAATGCATTTTTTAAGAAAAACATTTTTTGCTAAAAATGGGACCCTGTCGTAAAAATGCCAAAAAACGGACTTGCTTCAGCAGTACAATTCTGGTGCTGTAGTTGTAGGAGATGTCTCAAAACGTCATCAGGAGTCCCTACAAAACCTAAAAATGGCATAAAATGCTTTTTTTGGGAAAACTTTTTTTTTACAAAAAAAAATTCAAAAAACGGACTTGTTTGAGCAGCACAATTCTGGTGCTGTAGTTGTAGGAGATGTCTCAAAACGTCATCAGGAGTCCCGACTAAACCCGTAAATGTAAGAAAATGTAAGAAAATGCATTTTTTAAGAAAAACATTTTTTGCAAAAATGTCGTAAGGGGGGACCCTGTCGTAAAAATTCAAAAAAACGGACTTGATTCAGCAGCACAATTCTGGTGCTGTAGTTGTAGGAGATGTCTTAAAACGTCATCAGGAGTCCCTACAAAACCTAAAAATGGCATAAAATGCTTTTTTTGGGAAAACTTTTTTTTTACAAAAAAAAATTCAAAAAACGGACTTGTTTGAGCAGCACAATTCTGGTGCTGTAGTTGTAGGAGATGTCTCAAAACGTCATCAGGAGTCCCGACTAAACCCGTAAATGTAAGAAAATGTAAGAAAATGCATTTTTTAAGAAAAACATTTTTTGCTAAAATGTCGTAAGGGGGGACCCTGTCGTAAAAATGCCAAAAAACGGACTTGCTTCAGCAGTACAATTCTGGTGCTGTAGTTGTAGGAGATGTCTCAAAACGTCATCAGGAGTCCCTACAAAACCTAAAAATGGCATAAAATGCTTTTTTTGGGAAAACTTTTTTTTTACAAAAAAAAATTCAAAAAACGGACTTGTTTGAGCAGCACAATTCTGGTGCTGTAGTTGTAGGAGATGTCTCAAAACGTCATCAGGAGTCCCGACTAAACCCGTAAATGTAAGAAAATGTAAGAAAATGCATTTTTTAAGAAAAACATTTTTTGCTAAAATGTCGTAAGGGGGGACCCTGTCGTAAAAATTCCAAAAAACGGACTTGATTCAGCAGCACAATTCTGGTGCTGTAGTTGTAGGAGATGTCTTAAAACGTCATCAGGAGTCCCTACAAAACCTAAAAATGGCATAAAATGCTTTTTTTGGGAAAACTTTTTTTTTACAAAATAAAATTCAAAAAACGGACTTGTTTGAGCAGCACAATTCTGGTGCTGTAGTTGTAGGAGATGTCTCAAAACGTCATCAGGAGTCCCGACTAAACCCGTAAATGTAAGAAAATGTAAGAAAATGCATTTTTTAAGAAAAACATTTTTTGCTAAAATGTCGTAAGGGGGGACCCTGTCGTAAAAATGCCAAAAAACGGACTTGATTCAGCAGTACAATTCTGGTGCTGTAGTTGTAGGAGATGTCTCAAAACGTCATCAGGAGTCCCTACAAAACCTAAAAATGGCATAAAATGCTTTTTTTGGGAAAACTTTTTTTTTATAAAAAAAATTTCAAAAAACGGACTTGTTTGAGCAGCACAATTCTGGTGCTGTAGTTGTAGGAGATGTCTCAAAACGTCATCAGGAGTCCCGACTAAACCCGTAAATGTAAGAAAATGTAAGAAAATGCATTTTTTAAGAAAAACATTTTTTGCTAAAATGTCGTAAGGGGGGACCCTGTCGTAAAAATGCCAAAAAACGGACTTGATTCAGCAGCACAATTCTGGTGCTGTAGTTGTAGGAGATGTCTTAAAACGTCATCAGGAGTCCCTAAAAAACCTAAAAATGGCATAAAATGCTTTTTTTGGGAAAACTTTTTTTTTACAAAATAAAATTCAAAAAACGGACTTGTTTGAGCAGCACAATTCTGGTGCTGTAGTTGTAGGAGATGTCTCAAAACGTCATCAGGAGTCCCGACTAAACCCGTAAATGTAAGAAAATGTAAGAAAATGCATTTTTTACGAAAAACATTTTTTGCTAAAATGTCGTAAGGGGGGACCCTGTCGTAAAAATGCCAAAAAACGGACTTGATTCAGCAGTACAATTCTGGTGCTGTAGTTGTAGGAGATGTCTCAAAACGTCATCAGGAGTCCCTACAAAACCTAAAAATGGCATAAAATGCTTTTTTTGGGAAAACTTTTTTTTTATAAAAAAAATTTCAAAAAACGGACTTGTTTGAGCAGCACAATTCTGGTGCTGTAGTTGTAGGAGATGTCTCAAAACGTCATCAGGAGTCCCGACTAAACCCGTAAATGTAAGAAAATGTAAGAAAATGCATTTTTTAAGAAAAACATTTTTTGCTAAAATGTCGTAAGGGGGGACCCTGTCGTAAAAATGCCAAAAAACGGACTTGATTCAGCAGCACAATTCTGGTGCTGTAGTTGTAGGAGATGTCTCAAAACGTCATCAGGAGTCCCTACAAAACCTAAAAATGGCATAAAATGCTTTTTTTGGGAAAACTTTTTTTTTACAAAAAAAAATTCAAAAAACGGACTTGTTTGAGCAGCACAATTCTGGTGCTGTAGTTGTAGGAGATGTCTCAAAACGTCATCAGGAGTCCCGACTAAACCCGTAAATGTAAGAAAATGTAAGAAAATGCATTTTTTAAAAAAAACATTTTTTGCTAAAATGTCGTAAGGGGGGACCCTGTCGTAAAAATGCCAAAAAACGGACTTGCTTCAGCAGTACAATTCTGGTGCTGTAGTTGTAGGAGATGTCTCAAAACGTCATCAGGAGTCCCTACAAAACCTAAAAATGACATAAAATGCTTTTTTTGGGAAAACTTTTTTTTTACAAAAAAAATTTCAAAAAACAGACTTGCTTCAGCAGCACAATTCTGGTGCTGTAGTTGTAGGAGATGTCTCAAAACGTCATCAGGAGTCCCGACTAAACCCGTAAATGTAAGAAAATGTAAGAAAATGCATTTTTTAAGAAAAACATTTTTTGCTAAAATGTCGTAAGGGGGGACCCTGTCGTAAAAATTCCAAAAAACGGACTTGATTCAGCAGCACAATTCTGGTGCTGTAGTTGTAGGAGATGTCTTAAAACGTCATCAGGAGTCCCTACAAAACCTAAAAATGGCATAAAATGCTTTTTTTGGGAAAACTTTTTTTTTACAAAATAAAATTCAAAAAACGGACTTGTTTGAGCAGCACAATTCTGGTGCTGTAGTTGTAGGAGATGTCTCAAAACGTCATCAGGAGTCCCGACTAAACCCGTAAATGTAAGAAAATGTAAGAAAATGCATTTTTTAAGAAAAACATTTTTTGCTAAAATGTCGTAAGGGGGGACCCTGTCGTAAAAATTCCAAAAAACGGACTTGATTCAGCAGCACAATTCTGGTGCTGTAGTTGTAGGAGATGTCTCAAAACGTCATCAGGAGTCCCTACAAAACCTAAAAATGGCATAAAATGCTTTTTTTGGGAAAACTTTTTTTTTACAAAAAAAATTTCAAAAAACAGACTTGCTTCAGCAGCACAATTCTGGTGCTGTAGTTGTAGGAGATGTCTCAAAACGTCATCAGGAGTCCCGACTAAACCCGTAAATGTAAGAAAATGTAAGAAAATGCATTTTTTAAGAAAAACATTTTTTGCTAAAATGTCGTAAGGGGGGACCCTGTCGTAAAAATGCCAAAAAACGGACTTGCTTCAGCAGTACAATTCTGGTGCTGTAGTTGTAGGAGATGTCTCAAAACGTCATCAGGAGTCCCTACAAAACCTAAAAATGGCATAAAATGCTTTTTTTGGGAAAACTTTTTCTTTACAAAAAAAAATTCAAAAAACGGACTTGTTTGAGCAGCACAATTCTGGTGCTGTAGTTGTAGGAGATGTCTCAAAACGTCATCAGGAGTCCCGACTAAACCCGTAAATGTAAGAAAATGTAAGAAAATGCATTTTTTAAGAAAAACATTTTTTGCTAAAATGTCGTAAGGGGGGACCCTGTCGTAAAAATGCCAAAAAACGGACTTGCTTCAGCAGTACAATTCTGGTGCTGTAGTTGTAGGAGATGTCTCAAAACGTCATCAGGAGTCCCTACAAAACCTAAAAATGGCATAAAATGCTTTTTTTGGGAAAACTTTTTTTTTACAAAAAAAAATTCAAAAAACGGACTTGTTTGAGCAGCACAATTCTGGTGCTGTAGTTGTAGGAGATGTCTCAAAACGTCATCAGGAGTCCCGACTAAACCCGTAAATGTAAGAAAATGTAAGAAAATGCATTTTTTAAGAAAAACATTTTTTGCTAAAATGTCGTAAGGGGGGACCCTGTCGTAAAAATGCCAAAAAACGGACTTGATTCAGCAGCACAATTCTGGTGCTGTAGTTGTAGGAGATGTCTTAAAACGTCATCAGGAGTCCCTACAAAACCTAAAAATGGCATAAAATGCTTTTTTTGGGAAAACTTTATTTTTACAAAAAAAAATTCAAAAAACGGACTTGTTTGAGCAGCACAATTCTGGTGCTGTAGTTGTAGGAGATGTCTCAAAACGTCATCAGGAGTCCCGACTAAACCCGTAAATGTAAGAAAATGTAAGAAAATGCATTTTTTAAGAAAAACATTTTTTGCTAAAATGTCGTAAGGGGGGACCCTGTCGTAAAAATGCCAAAAAACGGACTTGCTTCAGCAGTACAATTCTGGTGCTGTAGTTGTAGGAGATGTCTCAAAACGTCATCAGGAGTCCCTACAAAACCTAAAAATGGCATAAAATGCTTTTTTTGGGAAAACTTTTTTTTTACAAAAAAAAATTCAAAAAACGGACTTGTTTGAGCAGCACAATTCTGGTGCTGTAGTTGTAGGAGATGTCTCAAAACGTCATCAGGAGTCCCGACTAAACCCGTAAATGTAAGAAAATGTAAGAAAATGCATTTTTTAAGAAAAACATTTTTTGCTAAAATGTCGTAAGGGGGGACCCTGTCGTAAAAATTCCAAAAAACGGACTTGATTCAGCAGCACAATTCTGGTGCTGTAGTTGTAGGAGATGTCTCAAAACGTCATCAGGAGTCCCTACAAAACCTAAAAATGGCATAAAATGCTTTTTTTGGGAAAACTTTTTTTTTACAAAAAAAATTTCAAAAAACAGACTTGCTTCAGCAGCACAATTCTGGTGCTGTAGTTGTAGGAGATGTCTCAAAACGTCATCAGGAGTCCCGACTAAACCCGTAAATGTAAGAAAATGTAAGAAAATGCATTTTTTAAGAAAAACATTTTTTGCTAAAATGTCGTAAGGGGGGACCCTGTCGTAAAAATGCCAAAAAACGGACTTGCTTCAGCAGTACAATTCTGGTGCTGTAGTTGTAGGAGATGTCTCAAAACGTCATCAGGAGTCCCTACAAAACCTAAAAATGGCATAAAATGCTTTTTTTGGGAAAACTTTTTCTTTACAAAAAAAAATTCAAAAAACGGACTTGTTTGAGCAGCACAATTCTGGTGCTGTAGTTGTAGGAGATGTCTCAAAACGTCATCAGGAGTCCCGACTAAACCCGTAAATGTAAGAAAATGTAAGAAAATGCATTTTTTAAGAAAAACATTTTTTGCTAAAATGTCGTAAGGGGGGACCCTGTCGTAAAAATGCCAAAAAACGGACTTGCTTCAGCAGTACAATTCTGGTGCTGTAGTTGTAGGAGATGTCTCAAAACGTCATCAGGAGTCCCTACAAAACCTAAAAATGGCATAAAATGCTTTTTTTGGGAAAACTTTTTTTTTACAAAAAAAAATTCAAAAAACGGACTTGTTTGAGCAGCACAATTCTGGTGCTGTAGTTGTAGGAGATGTCTCAAAACGTCATCAGGAGTCCCGACTAAACCCGTAAATGTAAGAAAATGTAAGAAAATGCATTTTTTAAGAAAAACATTTTTTGCTAAAATGTCGTAAGGGGCCTGTCGTAAAAATTCCAAAAAACGGACTTGATTCAGCAGCACAATTCTGGTGCTGTAGTTGTAGGAGATGTCTTAAAACGTCATCAGGAGTCCCTACAAAACCTAAAAATGGCATAAAATGCTTTTTTTGGGAAAACTTTTTTTTTACAAAAAAAAATTCAAAAAACGGACTTGTTTGAGCAGCACAATTCTGGTGCTGTAGTTGTAGGAGATGTCTCAAAACGTCATCAGGAGTCCCGACTAAACCCGTAAATGTAAGAAAATGTAAGAAAATGCATTTTTTAAGAAAAACATTTTTTGCTAAAATGTCGTAAGGGGGGACCCTGTCGTAAAAATGCCAAAAAACTGACTTGCTTCGGCAGTACAATTCTGGTGCTGTAGTTGTAGGAGATGTCTCAAAACGTCATCAGGAGTCCCTACAAAACCTAAAAATGGCATAAAATGCTTTTTTTGGGAAAACTTTTTTTTTACAAAAAAAAATTCAAAAAACGGACTTGTTTGAGCAGCACAATTCTGGTGCTGTAGTTGTAGGAGATGTCTCAAAACGTCATCAGGAGTCCCGACTAAACCCGTAAATGTAAGAAAATGTAAGAAAATGCATTTTTTAAGAAAAACATTTTTTGCTAAAATGTCGTAAGGGGGGACCCTGTCGTAAAAATGCCAAAAAACGGACTTGCTTCGGCAGTACAATTCTGGTGCTGTAGTTGTAGGAGATGTCTCAAAACGTCATCAGGAGTCCCTACAAAACCTAAAAATGGCATAAAATGCTTTTTTTGGGAAAACTTTTTTTTTACAAAAAAAAATTCAAAAAACGGACTTGTTTGAGCAGCACAATTCTGGTGCTGTAGTTGTAGGAGATGTCTCAAAACGTCATCAGGAGTCCCGACTAAACCCGTAAATATAAGAAAATGTAAGAAAATGCATTTTTTAAGAAAAACATTTTTTGCTAAAATGTCGTAAGGGGGGACCCTGTCGTAAAAATGCCAAAAAACGGACTTGCTTCAGCAGTACAATTCTGGTGCTGTAGTTGTAGGAGATGTCTCAAAACGTCATCAGGAGTCCCTACAAAACCTAAAAATGGCATAAAATGCTTTTTTTGGGAAAACTTTTTTTTTACAAAAAAAAATTCAAAAAACGGACTTGTTTGAGCAGCACAATTCTGGTGCTGTAGTTGTAGGAGATGTCTCAAAACGTCATCAGGAGTCCCGACTAAACCCGTAAATGTAAGAAAATGTAAGAAAATGCATTTTTTAAGAAAAACATTTTTTGCTAAAATGTCGTAAGGGGCCTGTCGTAAAAATTCCAAAAAACGGACTTGATTCAGCAGCACAATTCTGGTGCTGTAGTTGTAGGAGATGTCTTAAAACGTCATCAGGAGTCCCTACAAAACCTAAAAATGGCATAAAATGCTTTTTTTGGGAAAACTTTTTTTTTACAAAAAAAAATTCAAAAAACGGACTTGTTTGAGCAGCACAATTCTGGTGCTGTAGTTGTAGGAGATGTCTCAAAACGTCATCAGGAGTCCCGACTAAACCCGTAAATGTAAGAAAATGTAAGAAAATGCATTTTTTAAGAAAAACATTTTTTGCTAAAATGTCGTAAGGGGGGACCCTGTCGTAAAAATGCCAAAAAACGGACTTGCTTCGGCAGTACAATTCTGGTGCTGTAGTTGTAGGAGATGTCTCAAAACGTCATCAGGAGTCCCTACAAAACCTAAAAATGGCATAAAATGCTTTTTTTGGGAAAACTTTTTTTTTACAAAAAAAAATTCAAAAAACGGACTTGTTTGAGCAGCACAATTCTGGTGCTGTAGTTGTAGGAGATGTCTCAAAACGTCATCAGGAGTCCCGACTAAACCCGTAAATGTAAGAAAATGTAAGAAAATGCATTTTTTAAGAAAAACATTTTTTGCTAAAATGTCGTAAGGGGGGACCCTGTCGTAAAAATGCCAAAAAACGGACTTGCTTCGGCAGTACAATTCTGGTGCTGTAGTTGTAGGAGATGTCTCAAAACGTCATCAGGAGTCCCTACAAAACCTAAAAATGGCATAAAATGCTTTTTTTGGGAAAACTTTTTTTTTACAAAAAAAAATTCAAAAAACGGACTTGTTTGAGCAGCACAATTCTGGTGCTGTAGTTGTAGGAGATGTCTCAAAACGTCATCAGGAGTCCCGACTAAACCCGTAAATATAAGAAAATGTAAGAAAATGCATTTTTTAAGAAAAACATTTTTTGCAAA